>NW_004443973.1:10004818-10064965 GCF_000243295.1 Trichechus manatus latirostris | reverse complement strand
GATTTGGTGCTTCCTTAAAGCTAGAAATAGAAGTACCATACGATCCAGCTATCCCACTCTTTGGAATATATCCTAGAGAAATAAGAGCCGTCACACAAATAGATACATGCACACCCATGTTCACTGCAGCACTGTTCACGATAGCAAAAAGATGGAAACAACCTAGGTGCTCATTGATGGACAAATGGATAAACCTATTATGGTATATTCACACAATGGAATACTACGCAACGATAAAGAACTACGATGAATCTGTGATACATCTTATAACATGGAGGAATCTGGAGGGCATTATGCTGAGTGAATTTAGTCAGTCACAGAAGGACAAACATTGTATAACACCACTATTATAAGCACTCAAGAAAAGGTTTAAACACAGAAGAAAACATTCTTTGATGGTTACTAGGGTGGGGAGAGAGGGAGATTTATCTTAGGTGAAGGGAAAGACAACACACACTACAGGGGAAGTGAGGACAACTGGACTAAACCAAAGCTAACGAGTTTCCTGAATACAACCAAACACTTCGAGGGACAGAGTAGCCGGGGTGGAGGTCTGGGGACCATGCTTTCAGGGGACATCTAGGTTAATTGGCAGAACAAAGTTTATTAAGAAAATGTTCTGCATCCTACTTTGGGGAGTGGCATCTGGGGTCTTAAAAGCTAGCAAGCGGCCATCTAAGATGCATCAATTGGTCCCAACTCACCTGGAGTAAAGTAGAATGAAGAACACCAAAGTCACAAGGACAATATTAGGCCAAGGGACAATAAAGCCACATAAACTGGAGACTCCATCAGCCTGAGACCAGAAGAACTGGATGGTGCTCGGCTACCACCAGTGACCGCCCTGACAGGGAACACACAACAGAGAGTCCCTGGTGGAGCAGGGGAAGGGTGAGGTGCATAACTCAAATTCTAGTAAAAAGACCAGACTTAATGGTCTGACTGAGACTGGAGGAACCCCAGAAAGCATGGCCTCTGGACTCTCTGTCAACCCAGAACTAAAACAATTCAGACAAAGATTAGACTGGACTGTGGGACATAACATGATACTCATAAAGAGAGTCCTTCTGAGCTCAAGTAGATACATGAGACTAAATGGGCAGCTTCTGTCCGGAGGTGATATGAGAAGACAGAGAGGGTTAAGAGCTGGCTGAATGGACACAGGAAAGCAGGGGTGGAAAGGAGGGGTGTGCTGTCACAGTATAGGGAGAGCAATTAGGGTCAAATAACAATGTATGTATAAATGTTTGTATGAGAGACTAACCTGAATTGTAAACTTTCACTTAAACTACAACAATAAAAATAAAGAAAGAAAGGAAGAATAGATTTGACGCATTGAACACTAATGACTGAAGACTAGAAGAGTTGTGGAACGAAATCAAGGACATCATACATGAAGAAAGCAAGAGGTAATTAAAAAGACAGGAAAGAAAGAAAAGACCAAAATGGATATCAGAAGAGACTCTGAAACTTGTTCTTGAACATCAAGTAGCTAAAGCGAAAGGAAGAAACGAAGTAAAAGAGTTGAATAAAAGATTTCAAAGGGCGGCTAGAGAAGACAAAATAAAGTATTATAATAACACGTGCAAAGACCTGGAGATAGAAAACCAAAAGGGAAGAACATACTCAGCATTTCTCAAGCTGAAAGAACTGAAGAAAAAATGCAAGCCTCGAGTTGCAATATTGAAGGATTCTACAGGGAAAATATTAAATGACGCGAGAAGCATCAAAAGAAGATGGAAGGAATACATAGAATCACTACACCAGAAAGAACTGGTCAATGTTCAACTATCTCAGGAGGTAGCATATGATCAGAAACCAGTGGTATTGAAGGAATAAGTCCAAGCTGCACTGAAGGCATTGGTGGAAAAACAAGGCTCCAGGAATTGACGGAATAACAATTGAGATGTTTCAGCAAACGGATGCAATGCTGGAAGTGCTCACTCATCTATGCCAACAAATTTGGAAGACAGCTATCTGATCAACTGACTGGAAGAGATCCATATTTATGCCTATTCCCAAGAACGGTGATCCAACTAAATGCAGAAAGTACCAAACAATATTATTAATATTACATGCAAGTAAATTTTGCTGAAGATAATTCAAAAGTGGCTGTAGCAGTATGTTGACATGGGACTTCCAGAAATTCGAGCTGGATTCAGAAGAGGACATGGAATCAGGGATATCATTGCTGATGTCAGATGGATCTTGGCTGAAAACAGAGAATGCCAGAAAAATGTTTACTTGTGTTTTATTGACTATGCAAAGGCATTTGACTGTGTGGATCATAACAAATTATGGATAATATTGCAAAGAATGAGAATTCCAGAACACTTAATTTTGCTCATGAGGAACCTGTACATAGTTCAAGAGGCAGTCGTTCAAACAGAACAAGGGGATACTGCGTGGTTTAAAGTCAGGAAAAGGGTGCGTCAGGGTTGCATCCTTTCACCATACCTATTCAATCGGTGGGCTGAGCAAATAATACGAGAAGCTGGACTATATGAAGAAGAACTGGGCATCAGAATTGGAGGAAGTCTCATTAACGACTGTGTTTTGCAGATGACACAAACTTGCTTGCTGTAAGTGAACAGGACTTGAAGCACTTACTGAAGAAGATCAAAGACCACAGCCTTCAGTATGGATCACACCTCAACATAAAGAAAACAAAAATCCTCACAACTGGACCAATAAGCAACATCATGATACACGGAGAAAAGACCGAAGTTGTGAAGGATTTCATTTTACTTGGATCCACAGTCAACACCCATCGAAGCAGCAGTCAAGAAACCAAAATATTCATTGCATTGGGCAAATCTGCTGCAAAAGACCTCTTTAAAGTGTTACAAAGCAAAGATGTCACCTGGAAGACTAAGGTGCGTCTGACCCAAGCCCTGGTGTTTCCAATAGCTTCATATGCATGTGAAAGCTGGATGATCTATAAGGAAGACTGAATAATTGATGCCTTTGAATTGTGATGTTGGAGAAGAATCCTGACTATACCATGGACTGCCAAAAGAAAGAACAAATCAAATCTGTCTTGGAAGACGTACAACCAGAATGCTCCTGAGAAGCAAGATGGTGAGACTACATCTTACACACTTTGGACATGTTGTCAGGAGAGATCAATCCCTGGAGGACATCGTGCTTGGCAAAGTAGAGGGTCAGCGAAAAAGAGGAAGACCCTAAACAAGATGGACTGACAGAGTGGCTGCAACAATGGGCTCAAGAGTAACAAGGACTGTGAGGATGGCACAGGACCAGGCAGTGTTTCTTTCTATTGTACATAGGGACGCTATATACAAGTATGAGAGCATTTGAGGGGGGTGATCTTTTGATACTAGTTACTATAATCCACCTTCTGGCCACAACAATTCACATCCCTCCCACATGCAAAATATACTCACCCCTTCCCAAAACCCCTAGAAGTCTCATACGATTATGGCATCAGCTCAAATTGCAGGATTTTATCATCTAAATCAGGTCAAGAGCAGATGAGGCTTTTCAGGTGTGGTCCCTCAAGTGTAGCTCCTTGATTGCAAAGACCTGTGAACTAAAAACATAAATTATCTGCCCTACATGCATTGAGCCTACAATGGGGAGAAAGGCACAAGATAACAACAATAGACACCTCCATTCAAAAAAGGGGAAATGGGAGGTCCATTGTAGTCACCGGCCCATAACAATTCTGGAATTCAGCCAGACACATACTATTATTTCCTCCAACTCTGAGATCAGAGAATGTTCCCTGATTAAGGCCCAGCTCTGCTTACTGGGAGTGGTGATCCCAGATTCTCTGGGCTCTTGGCTCTGCCCTCTGAGTCATCATTCCTGTTCCAAAAGAAATGGCCCACTTTGCAGCTGAGAAGCTTTCTCAGCCTGCATCTTGACCAGAGGACATTGAGGACTCGGAGGCCTCTTTTCATTTTGAACTACATCTGTCCCTTTCTGACTCATAGCGGCCCTATTGGACAGAGTAGTACTGCCCAATAGGGTTTCAAAGGCTGTAATCTTTAAGGAAGCAGATTACCACATCTTTCTCCCACAGAGCAGCTGGTGGGCTCGTACCACAGACCTTTTTGTTAGGAGCTGTGCACTTAACCACTGTGCCAGCAGGGTCACTATGAGTTGGAATTGACTCGACAACCCACAACAACTGTCCCTTTAGTCCATGGTTGCATAATTCCCTTGAAAAACTTTGGGAGTTTCCTGTGTATCAAATTATAATCTACTTCTTCAGATAAAAGTCACCTATAAATCTCTTTGAGACAGACCCCCATTACCTTGGATTCAGAGTCAGTTGCTGTGGGACAATCCCTTTAAGACTCTCAGAAACTCTTTTTTCAGCAGAGAGAATCTAAGAGGCATATCATTAAAATTCTTAGAAACCCTGTTGTTTAGCGGACAGCAACTTGGATTTGATCTTTGTCCTTAGACTTCAATTTACTTTGAGACTTTTTTTGCAGGCTGGAGAGATTGAGAATGAAAACCAGTTATATTTTCCAACCCAACAAATCCTGGGTTGGACTTTCTCTATTCATATTTTATCAAATGCAGCTAAAAGAAACCAATTGGTACGTGCAGCATTCTGCATGGAAATCTCTTTAGCCACTTCCAAAAGTTCATTAGGTATGTTTTCAATCTTCTGTGTTACCACAGTTGACAGTATTGCCTAACTTTCCACCACTACATAACAGACGTTGCCTTTTCTGCAGAATTCAATAACAATTTTATCACTGTCTTCCCTTCATTAATAGTCTCCTCAAGGTCCTTCTGGCCTCTGGCCACTGCCTGGTCCCAAAGCTATTGCAACAGGTTTTAGGTTTTTGTTAGCATCCCACTCCCAGATTCCAATTTCTGTTTTAGTTGTCTGTTACTATGTAAAAAAATCCCCAAACTTAGTGACCTAAAGAAACAACAGTTTTGTTACTACTCATGAGTTTGTGGATTGTCAAGGGTTTAGTTGGGTGGTTCTAATCTTCCTTGAGATCTCCCATGTGACTACAGTCATAGTGATTGCTTCTTTGCTCACATGTCTGGTGTCTCAGTGCTACACTGATGTCTCATCCTCCAGGGTCACTCCATGTGGCCTCTCTCCAGCAGGGTAGCCTGGACTTTTTACATGATGGCTCAGGGCTTCAAGTGGCAGGCAGCGGAAGTGCCAGACATTTTAAGGCCTGAACTTAAAGTCTTAGAAAGTCACTTCTACTGTGTTTTATTGGGCAATGCAAACCACAAGGGCAGCTCAGATTCAAGGGAAGAGGAAATAAGATCCACTTCTTAATGTGGGGATCAACGTGTGCCTTTAGGGATGGGAAGAACTGTCAGGGGCTGTCTTAGTTATCTAGTGCTGCTGTAACAGAAATACCACAAGTGACAGAATAAATTTTTGTTAAAGCCATCCAATTGTGGTATTTCTGTTACAGCAGCATTAGATAACACAGCAGCACTCCATTATTGAATAGAAGTGGTACATATGAGATCAGGCCTGAGCAGGACATGAAAGCACAAGTAAGTTGCATGAGGTAGTGACCCCAAATGCCCTTGTCTCTACTCCTGTCACATTACTTGCCCTCTCCCAGTCTGCACCTATAGCCTCATGAGGAGCTTCTTATGATCAGTTGACTGAAGAAGAGAAAACTCGTGCCTGGTTTACAGACGGTTCTGCACGATATGCAGGCACCACTCGAAAGTGGACAGCAGCAATACTACAACCCCTTTCTGAGACCTCCCTGAAGGACAGTGATGAAGGGAAACCCTCCCAAGGGGCAGAACTTTAAGCCTTGTACTTGGTTGTTCACCTTGCTTGGAAGGAGAAATGGCCATATGTGTGATTGTATAATGATTTATGGACTATGGCCAGTGCTTTGGCTGGATGGTCAGGGGCTTGGAAGGAATATGATTGGAAAAGTGATGACTAGGAGGTATGGGGAAGAGGTATGTGGATAGACCTCTCTGAATGGGCCAAAGAAGTGAAAATATTTATGTCTCATGTGAATGCTCACCAAAGGGTGACCTCGGCAGAGGAGGATTTTAACAATCAAGTGGATAGGATGACACGTTCTGTGGAAACCAGTCATCCTCTTTCCCCAGCCACTCCTGTCATTGCCCAATGGGCTCATGAACAAACTGGTCATGGTGGCAGGGATGGAGGTTATGCATGGACTCAGCAACACAGACTTCTAATCACCAAGGCTGACTTGGTTACAGCCACTGCTGAATGCCCAATCAGCCAGCAGCAGAGATCAACATTGATTCCCAATATGGCACCATTCCTCAAGGCAGCAACCTGGTGGCAGGTTGAATACATTGGACCACTTCCATCATGGAAAGGGCAGCATTTCATTCTTACTGGGATAGACACTCTGGATACAAATTTGCCTTCCCTGCATGCAATGCCTCTGCCCAACTACCATCTGTGGACTCACAGAATGTCTTATCCACCATCATGGTACCCTACACAACATCACCTCAGATCAAAGGACTCAATTTACAGCAAATTAAGTACAGTAATGGGTCCATGCTGATGGAATTCACTGATCTTACCATGCTCCCCATCACCCTGAAGCACTGGCTTGATAGAATGATGGAATGGCCTTCTAAAGATACAATACAGTGCCAGCTAGGTGGTAACACTTGGCAGGGTTGGAGCAATGTTCTCCAGGAGGCTGTGTATGCTCTAAACCAGCGTTCAATATATGGTGCTGTTTCTCCCGTAGCCAGGATTCACAGTTCCAGGAATCCAGGGGTGGAGATGGGAGTGGCACCACTCATTATTACCCCTAGTGACTCACTCGCGAAATTTTTGCTTTCTGTCCCCATGACCCTATGCTCTGCAGGTCTAGAGGTCTTAGGTCCAAAAGGAGTAATGCTCCTGCCTGGAGACACAACACGGATTCCATTGAACTGGAAGTTAAGAATGCCACCCAGTCATTTTGGGCTCCTTATGTCTCTGGATCAACAGACAAAGAAGGGAGTTACCATATTGGCTGCTGTGACTGACCCTGACTACCAACGGAAAATCGGACTGATGTTGCACAATGGAAGTGAAAAAGAGTGTGTCTGGAATACAAGAGATCCCTTAGCGCATCTCTTAGTACAACCATACCCTGTTATTAAAGCCAATGGAAAACTACGGCAACCCAATTCTGACATGGCTACTAATGGCCCAGACCCTTCAGGAGTGAAGGTTTGGGTCACCCCACTAGGCAAAGAAGCTGAGGTGCTTTCTGAGGATAAAGGGAGTACAGAATACCAGTTATGACTACGTGACCAGTTGCAGAAACTAGGACTGTAATTGCTATGAGAATTTCCTCCTTGGATGTGTGCATCAACTATTTTTGTTTTCTTCACTTATGAAATATAAGATGTAAATGTGGCTAGTGCATTTTCAATTGTATGCATGTTAGTTGTATCATGTTAAGTGCAAGTATGACTTTGTAATTGTCTTTATTTAGAGATAGTGTATGGTTTAAGGAGATGTGTACAAGTGCCAAGTTGAGAAGGGGTGACTGTGATGGTTGAGGTTGTGTGTCAGCTTGGCTGGTCCATGATTCTTAGTGGTTCGGCAGTTATGTAATGATGTAGTTTGGCAGTTACGTAATGATATAGTCATCCTCTATGATGTGATCTGATGTGATTAGCCAATCAGTTGTAAGGGACGTTTCCCTAGTGGTGTGGCCTGCATCCTATATATATATGGATGTTCTAGCAAAGCCCGCTTGCGTGCTCTGGATCCTGCATCCAGCTCGTCATCATCTTACCTTCAATTCTTGGGACTTGAGCAAGCTGCCTGCCGTATTGCCTGCTGATCTTGGGATTTGTCAGCCTCCACAGCCTTGAGCCAGCAGTCTGCTAGCTTACCTGCTGACGTTGGATTCATCAGTCTCTGCAGCCCATGAGCCAGTAGCCTGCCATCTGACCAGCCAATCTTGTGTTCATCAGCCCCTGCAGCTACCTGAGTCAGGAGAAGCCTCCAGACACCTGACCCACAGACTTGGGACTTGCCAGCCTCTACAACCACATGAGACATTTCCTTGAGGTAAATCTCTCTCTCTCTCTCTCTCTCTACATATACATATCTCACTAGTTTTGCTTCTGTACAGAACCCAGCCTAAGACAGGGGCCAACTTTAGAGACTAGCTACCACAAAAGTTTAGAGCTGGCTTGTTCAGGGCAAACTGCAGGAAAACTGATTCTGTTCTTGTGTTGATGCTTTACTTTGATGGTGGGAACAGGCCTCTGACTAACCAAGGACTTCCAGTCTCATCCTCAAACTCTGTTTCTGGTCAACAGAGAACGGTAAGCCAATCATTGTAGGATTGCTAATTTCCTTCTTTTCCATTTTCTTTTTTCTTTATTTCCTCTTTTTTTTTAAGAAAAGAGACTGTGAATGCATTTAGCTGGTTTTGGTAAGGAAACAAATCTTGCTTCTAAGCCAATTTAACATCTCCTTTGACCTGACCACCTACCTTGCTTGAATTATAAAATGGTATCTCAACCAATAGCCATTTGGCTGCTTCCCCCAAGGCAGTATAAGAGAGAGTATGTGTCAAGTGATACAGTACTTACTAACTGTTGATCCCATTCTGGCTTACAGACTATAGGGGCCCAGATTCACCTGTTGATTCACAGGACTTGGTCTGTATAGTGACACTTTTCAAGCCATGGTCACAACTAAAATATGCTTAATGTATGTAGAAATCTTAAATTCCAGGGTAAAAAGGAAATACAATCAACAGATTAAAAGACAAGTTTGGCCTCACTCTTTAAAAATCTTAAATCAGATAACTTAATAGCTTATGGGTGACAGACAAGCACAACAAGGCCAAGTAAACTAGCCATGGGGTCATGTTATGGATTAAACTGTGCCCTCAAAAAAGATATGTTAAAGTCCTAACCCCGAATATCTATGAATGTGACCTTGTTTGGAAGTAGGGTCTTTGAAGATGTTATCAGTTAACATAAGGTCCTACCGGAGTAGAGTGGATTCTAATCCCATCCTTATAAAAGAGGATCAGAGACACAGAAACACAGACAAAAAGACTGTAGCCATGTGAAGACACATCTACAAGCCACAGGATGCCAAGGGTCATGGCAATCACCAGAAGCTAGGAGAAAGGCATGGAACAAATGCTCTCTCAGAGCCCTCAGCCATCTAAGATACGATTACTGATCTCTTTCTGTCTAGAGCAAAGGAGAGGAAGAAAACCAAAGACTCAAGGAAACAATTAGTCCAAAGGACTAATGGACCGCATGAACCTACAGCCTCCACCAGCCTGAGATCAGAAGAACTAGATGGTGCCTGGCTACCAATACCGACTGCTCTGACCAGGATCACAATGGAAGTTCCAAGTTAGAGTGGGGGAAAAAAAAGTAGAACAAAATTCAGATTCATAAAAATGACCAGATTTACTGGTCTGAGAGAGCCTGGGGAACCCCTGAGACTATGGCCCTTAGATACCCTTCTAACTAGGAACTGAAGCTGTTCCCAGAGATCACCTTCCAGCCAAAAAGTAGACAGGCCTATAAATAAACAATAACACATGTGAGAGAAGTGCTCCTTAGAACAACCATCTATATGAGACCAAAAGGACAACATATACCCAAAAGCAAAGATGAGAAGGCAGGAAGGGGCAGGAAAACTGGAGGAACAGAAACGGGGAACTCAGGGTGGCAATGGGGAGAGCACTGACACATTGCAGGGAGTGCAACCTATGTCATGGAACAATTTGTGTATAAACTATTGAATAGGAAACTAATTTGCTCTGTAAACTTTCACCTAAAGCACAATTTAAAAAAATTTTTAGCCTTCTGATTGGGGAAAGAATTCTTTTCGAAGTACTAAATATAAAAGGTTTGAGCCTCTCAACCGCTGTAGAAAAATGTCTTTGTGCAATAAAAATGGATGCCTGTAGCAAAAAACAAAAATTCTGTTCTTTAAAGCCACCCACTTTATGGTTTGTTTTTGTCTTTTGTTACAGCAACCCTAGGAAACTAAAACAGAGCATTAAATTGGAGCAAATGGTTTATTTTTACGTAGCATTTTCTATGTGGCATATAAACCTTAATTTAGTCTCTAGTAACTTTATTCAATTTATTTTTTTATTGAGATATAATTCACATGCCATAAAATTCACTTTTTAAAGGTTACAGTTTAGCGGTTTTTAGTGTATCCACAATATTGTGCAGCCATCTCCACGATCTAATTCCAGAACATTTTCATCACCTCCGAAAAAACTCTACCGCTTAGCAGTCATTCCACTTTTCCCCATTTCCCCAGCCCCTGGCAACCGCTAATCTATTTTCTATTTCTATAGATTCACCTATTCTGGACATTTCATACAATACGTGACTTCTTGTGTCTGACTTCTTTCACCCAGCATAATGTTTTCAAGGTCCATCCATGTTGTAGCATGGATCAGGACTTATTTCTTCTTATTGCTGAATAATATTCCAGTGCATGGATATGCCACATTTTGTTTATCCCATCATCATTTGATAAGACATTTGGGTTGTTTTCACTCTTTGGCTATGATGAATAATGTTGTTATGAACATTTGGGTACAGCTTTATTCACTTTAAACTAAAGATTCTTACAGACTATCCTAAATAAGGTTAATGCTTATTTATTTTTAATTTTTACTTCAATATTGTAGACAGTGCTTTGGAAAAAAGACTTTCTGAAAGAAAACTGATTTCTGGGGGGAGAAGTTAGGGCAATAATGAACAGTTAGATAAAATGTAGAGCGTAAAGTTAGAAAATTACAGGTCCACTTTACTAATCAAACTCATAACCCTGGGAGGATGACAAGAACATAAAAGAGAATTCAAGCTGTTTTTCAAGGGGCAAGGGGGAATTTATATAACAAAACTTAAATAAAAGTTCTCTTGTTTCAAGATTTACAGGAAGCATAAACCAAATAAAATTGCCTTATTATGAAGATTTGGGCAAAGAACTCTCTTCTAGCTAGTCAGTTAACATGGCAAGAGGCAGAGCCCTTACCTTCCCTGCCCTGTTTCTGGTTTTCAGGGTGTTTTTGGTTTTACATATAATTAATGGTCCCCAGATGTACTTGCTTTTCAGAACTCTATCTTCTCACTTTCATCTTCCTTGGGAACAGAGGTTTCCAATATCTCGCCAAGCCCCAAATTAGAAAGGGCCAAACAATAGAGCCATGCTGACAGAACTTCTAGGGAATTTTCCTTTAGGTTTAGTACAAATCTCTCCTATATAATCTCAGCACATATCTCCACTCATTAACACTTGACTTCAAGACCTTGTCACTGCGGAATTGCTCTTCTTCTGACATTTTTAATCTGAAATCCTGTTTTCTTAACCACAACCTCCTGTGTTCCTTCATTTCACATATCCTCCCTGTCATTAAACCTGTTCTTCAGCTTTAACTCTACTCTAGTGTCTTTTTTTTTTTTTTTCAGACTGCCAGCTTCCTCCTGGCTCCTTTCCTTCCCTTCATACTTGAATTCCAAAATGTCAGCCACACTCACCAGCCCCCTCAATACCCTGGGACTTTGGCCACATCAACCTTGTTAGTCATCCAAACAGAAATCAACACAATTCAGTATCTCTGTTTGAGGACTCCTGAAAACCCCTGAAGAAAACAGCATAACCCTGTCCTCTGGCCTCTTTACACTCTTATGAGAGCCCATCTCTGCTGGGGTTTCATTCAACATGGCTCATTTTTTTTATTCCCTTCCTAGTCACAGTGGCTACTCCAAACCTTTGCTATTCTCTTCAAGTCTCAGATTTACCCATCACTCTGTCAGCAAAACCAAAAAAGTAGAGGCATTCAGGCAGGGAATCCTTTAATTCCCCTCCATCTACGAACTTATCTTTCCTCATCCTCACCTCTTTCCTCCTTTCTGCATTAATCTCCCTCTCTGTGCGTCTTTTGTGTCTCTGGCTTTCTCTGTAATCTTCTTCTGTTGAATTCCCCATTTATAGCTTCAGGTTCTCCCATATTGTCTCCTGTCTTACAGTCTTCACATCACATACTAAAAACACTCTTCCTCTAGCTTGCGCAGTCTTTCTGGACTTAGTCTTAACTTTCTAATTAGTTTCTTTGCCTTTATTAACTTTTGCTGTCTATAATCCACCCCCCACAATGCAGACAGAGCACTCTAAAACACAAATTTGATTGTACCATTTGTGTAATTCAAATTTTCTCTTGGCTCCTCATAGTCTCCAAGATAAAATTCAAACTCCGTAGCTTGGTTGAAAAGACCCTTAATCCTGTGAGCCCCATCTACCTCTCCAGTCCAATCTCTCCAAGGAGAATGTTACACTTTTGCTAAAGCAAACACTCAGTACTCATCAAGTGAGTTCATGTCTTCATGCCCCTTCCTAGAATGTTTCTCATGCCATCCTCCAGAATCTTCCTCTAAATACCTACTATTTATGCCACTGACTGCCTCCTTCAAACTTTCTGAATCCCATCTCCTTTATAATACCTTTTCTTTACTAACACATAGCCCCCTCTACTTTGAGCTGCATTGTCTGGGGGCCCCTCCACTACTCACAGGCACCATTTCGTTGTCATGGTCATCATTGTTCTGTATACTCCAGTTGCTTCTTTAACTCAGAAGAAGCAAAAGTAGCCTATGCATTACTGTTGTGATTAGAGTCTTTCTCCTGACACCAAATATCTAGGAGCAGATATTTCGTTTCCTGATAGAGGTGCTAGTAGCATTATAAACTATCACAATTTCACATTCATATGAAATTTTCTCAGTATCTTCTAGTAAGACCAACAGCTTAACATGGTCTGAAAATATATTGTGTCATACAGATGTTAATTCAAGAAGGTTCTATTGATTTTTAAAACTCTTGCATGTATAACCAGTAACATTTTTATAATTCTTAATATTGAATTTTTCAGATCTTACTTGTAGTATTTATGCATCCTATATGTACTTTGAATATTGCGGTTAAGACATGGGGACATTTTGTATAAGGAAACAGGTAGTTGAAAAGGATGTTGCTTTTTTAAAGATACCCCAAAAAAAGAACAGTCCTTTAAGATGTGAAATAGGTTGCAACCTTTGCCAGACCAGCTGAGTTCTTACAAGATTGCAAAAGGCAACCTACTTTAAAGATAGCACTTTCTGCAGTGACAATGGAGACAGAATCTGGGTGTGTGCTATCCAAGGTCAGAGGAGTAGAGAGAAAAGAGTGATGACATATGTCTGTAGCCTCACTCATTAGAGCCAGAAAGAGCATCTTAGGCAGGCAGACAACAAAAGAGACTACAGGAAGATCACCTCTATCATGATGAAGGCATTGGGAGAACAGCGTGCTTGCCATGTAGTTTGAGGTTGGAGTCATCTTGCTAAGGCTTTACTTCAAGCACTTGCAGGGGGATTGTATGGCTATCCAGCTTTCTTGTGACTAAAATTTTAAAGAACTCTAAAATTTTAAAAGAAATGAGAATTTAGTACATGTTTCAGTTGCGGAATGTAAAGGCAGAAATAGTATTTTGTAGGTAGAAGATAACACCTCCAAAAATCTAGTCTTCAAAAACAAATAAGCAAACAAAAAGACAGCCCAGAAAATTATGGAGGAAGAGTTGCCCCAGATAATAATGCATGAGAAACAACATATATAATCTCATTTCCATTGCTGCAAAACATTCTGGATCTAGAAGGCAGGAGAGGACAGGAAAGCTGGTAATGGGGAACCCCAGGTCGAGAAGGGGAGCGTGTTGACACGTTGTGGGGTTGGCAACCAATGTCACAAAACAATATGTGTATTAATTGTTTAATGAGAAACCAATTTGCTCTGTAAACCTTCATCTAAAGCAAAATTTAAAAAAAAATATGGATATTGGTCTGTACTCATCTGAAGCAAAAGAGAAAGAAGGAAACTAAAGA
The DNA here is from genome assembly GCF_000243295.1 of Trichechus manatus latirostris. NCBI lineage: Eukaryota > Metazoa > Chordata > Mammalia > Sirenia > Trichechidae > Trichechus > Trichechus manatus. The sequence continues at coordinate 10,051,075 of NW_004443973.1, read as the reverse complement.
CTCAGACAAGAAACTAACCTACAGAGCTAATAGTCTCTACAAACCATGGCCTCGCCTACCCTGGACCAGAACTAGATGGTGCCCAGCTACAAATACTGACCATTTTGATCAGGGCTACATTAGATGGATCATTATAGAACAGAAGGAAAATGTGGAACAGAACTCAAATTCTTAAAAAGTCCAGGCTTACTGGACCAGTTGAGACTAAAGGACTCCCTGAGACTATCACCCTGAGAAACACTTTAAACCCTAAACCAAAATTATCCCTTGAGGTCCCCTGTTAGCTAAATAACAGATTGTATCATAAAATGAAGAATATCACATATGAGTAATGAGTTTCTTTAAAACAAAAAATATCGACTGTAGGAGACCAAATGGTCAAAAATTACTCTAAGCAAACATGAGAAGGTAAGAAGGCAGGGAAACTAGAGTACTGAAAATGGTACACCCAGAACAGAATGAATGAGAAAAATGACACATTGTGAAAAATGTAAACAATATCACTAAGTAATTTGTTTAGAAACTTAAATGGGAACTTAATTTACCGGGTAAAACTCTCCGCTTAAACACAATAAAATATTTTTTTAAGAAGAGAGAGAGAGAACAAGGAGGAAGCCTCAATTCCTTTTATGACCTTGTCTCCAAAGTCACATCTCATCACTTTCATCACATTCTATTTGTTAGAAGCAATTCAGTAAGTCCATCCCACCATCAAGGAGAGGGAAATTAAGCACCATCTCTTGAAGAGAGGAGTGCCAAAGATTTGTGGACATGTTTTAAAATTACCACAGCGCAATTATCTCCTTATGGTAGTGCAGTGGTTAAGAGCTATGGCTACTAACCGAAAGGTCGGCAGTCTGAATCCATCAGCCGCTCCTTGGAAACTCTATGGGGCAGTTCTACGGTGTCCTATAGGGTTGCTATGAGTCAGAAGTGACACAATGGCAAAGGATTTGGATTATTGGATGGTAGTGCAGAGAGCAAAGCTTTGTAAAGTTTAAGTGCTCCAGAAACACCCCTAACTTCCCATCAATGTTTTTTGGGAGGACTGGTGAAGAACCTGGCCCTATAAGGACTGTTTTGTGCCAAACATGACTTGCTCTCTAATTGTGGATGGGAAGTGAACCTCTCTCCATATAGGCTTTGGCTCAGTTAGTAGTTAAACTAGCTCGACAACCTGCAATCATAAATGTTGTAGAGCTATAGCAAGACAGAAAAGGCTTGAAGTGGGTGTTATTTTCTCCCTCTGTGGTACCACGTAGCAATGGAAATGTCCAATGGACTTGCCGCAATTACATTGCTGCACAGGCCCTGGACCTGTCCGCTGGGGTCAATACTCCATAAAACCAATGGGGATATGATAATTTGCCTTTTAATAACAAAACCTTCATTTTATAAAAATTTTGCCTATAACACCTCTCCAAGCAGCCAGCGCTACTAGCACATTTCAGCTATTCATTTTTAAATTTGGTTACAAAGATGCACGGGAAATACATCTGCCAAACTCCAGAAGCCTGTCAAAGCTATACAGCTTCCAAAAGTAACTAGTTTACAACCAGCGAGTAAACTAATGATCGAAGACTAGACTAGGTGTGGGATGAAATCAAGGATATTATACATGAGAAAGCAAAAGGTCATTAAAGACAAGAAAGAAAGAAAAGAACAAATGGATGTCAGAAGAGACTCTGAAACTTGCTCTTGAATGTAGAGTAGCTAAAGCATGAGAAGACAAAGTAAAGTATTATACTGACACGTGCAAAGACTTGGAGTTAGAAAACCAAAAGGGAAGAACACACTCAGCATTTCTCAAGCTGAAAGAACTGAAGAAAAAAACCAAGCCTTGAGTTGCAATTTTGAAGGACTCTATTTATGGGCAAAATGGAGCCTTGGTGGCTCAGTGGTTAGGAGCTCAGGGCTAACCAAAAGCTCGGCAGTTTGAATCAACCAGCTGCCTCTTGGAAACCCTATGGATCAGTTGTACTCCATCCTATAGGGTCGCTATGAGTCGAAATGGACTCAACAGTAACAGGTTTTTGGTTTTTTATGGGCAAAATATTGAATGACGTAGGAAACATCAAAAGAAGATGGAAGGAATGAACAGAGTCACTGTACCAAAAACAATTGGTTGATGTTCAACCATTTCAGGAGGTAGCATATGACCAAAAACTGATAGTACTGAAGGAAGAAGTCCAAGTTGCACTGAAAGCATTGGTGAAAAACAAGGTTCCAGGGAATTAATGGAATACAAATTGAGTTGTTTCAACAAATGGATGCAAAACTAGAGGTGCTCACTATGCCAAGAAATTTGGAAGACAGCTACTTGGCCAACCAAATGGAAGAGATTCATACCTGTGTCCATTCCAAAGAAAGGTGATCTAACAGAACACAGAAATTATAGAATAATATCATTAATACCACACGCAAGAAAAATTTTGTTAAAGATAATTAAAAAATGATTTCAGCAGTGCATTGACAGGAAACTGCCAGGAGGTCAAGCTAGATTCAGAAGAGGATGTGGAATCAGGGATATTATTACTGATGTAAGATGGATCTTGGCTGAAAGCAGAGAATGCCAGAAAGATGTTTACCTGTGTTTTATTGACTATACAAATGCATTCAATTGTGTGGATCGTAACAAATTACAGATAACATTGGAAGAATGGGATTTCCAGAATAATTAATTGTACTTATGTGGAACCTGTACATAGACCAGGAAGGACGTAGTCGTTCAAACGGAACAAGGGAATACCCTGTGGTTTAAAATCCGGAAAGGTGTGCATCAGGGTTGTATACTGTCACCACATTTATTCGATCTGTACGCTGAGCAAATAATCCCAGAAGCTGGACTATGTGAAGAAGAACGCAGTATCAGGATTAGAGGATGAAGAGAACTCTGTATGAGGATTGGAGGAAGACTCATTTACAACTTGCAATATGCAGATGACCTTGCTTGCTGAAAGCGAAGAGGACTTGAAGCTTTTACTGATGAAGATCAAAGACTACAGCCTTCAGTATAGATTACACCTCAACATAAAGAAAACAAAGATCTTCACAAATGATCAATAAGCAACATTATGATAAACAAATTACTGAAGTTGTCAAAGATTTCATTTTACTTGGATCCACAATCAACACCCATGGTAGCAGCAGTCAAGAAATCAAACGATGTATTGCATTTGGCAAATTTACTGCAAGACCTCTTTAAAGTGTTGAAAAGCAAAGATGTCACTTTAAAGACTAAGGTGCGCCTGACCCAAGCCATATTTTCAATCTCCTAATGTGCATGCAAAAGCTGGACAGTGAATAAGCAGGACCAAAGAACTGATGCCTTTGAATAACGGTGATGGCAAAGAATATTGGAATTACCATGGACTGCCAGAAGAACGAAAAGTCTGTCTTGGAGGAAGTACAGCCAGAATGCTCCTTGGAAGCGAGGATGGTGAAACTTCATCTTACGTTCTTTGGACATGTTATCAGGAGGGACCAGTCCCTGGAGAAGGACATCATGCTTGGTAAGGTAGAGGGTCAGCGAAAAAGAGGAAGACCCTCAATGAGATGGGTTGACGCAATTGCTGTAACAATGGGCTCAAACATAGGAACAATTGTGAGGATGGCGCAGGACCGAACAGTGTTTTGTTCTGTTGTACATAGAGTCGCTAGGAGTCAGAACCGACTTGATGGCACCTAACAACAACAACAAGTAGTTTAAGCAGTGGAAGCACTGGGCTAATTCCAAGACTTCCTTTGCTGACAGTCTGAAGGGAAATTGAGTGTGATACAAGAGGGAATCAAATACCGATCTTTTCTTCGCATACCTATTGCGTTTTATCAAAAACATTCGATATTGACACAGTGCAGGCTATTGCGTTTTAATAAAATCTATTCACTTGCTTCTAACTCATCTGCAGACTGTTGACATTTTCTTTTAACACTGGTGTTTTTCTTTTACATTGGAGATTTTAGCGCTGATGTTGTAATTGCTTCTCACACAGCTGGCCCTGTTACGATGTTCTTGTGAATGTCCCTTCATTTCCCTGATGGTCCTGTGATCCAATCTACAATCCATTTAAAAACAAAACATTTCACATGTCATTTTATGCTTTTGCTCTTTTGGAGTTCCATTTCAGCTTCGTTAATATTGATGTTGTCTGCTTCCTTGCTTATTTCAGAAGATGCTTTGAAATTAATCTTCAGAATTTGCTATGATTTATTGCTGCTTTGTGCTTTAGCCCTAGTACAGTTTGTCTCTTGTTAATTTTGTTTTTCTTTATTTTTATGTGTCTGCTATGACTGTTCTCCTGCTTGTACTACTGGTGTGTCAGGTCCTTTTTGAAATCCTGGTTTCGTCTCTGCCTTTCACTGTGATTTTCCATCATTAAGGACCTCTTGAATAAAAATGTATCCCTTGTTTCTGACAGAGTCCATGTTCCTTTTCTTTTCTTTCTGTGTGATTTTTCATCATTACGGTTCTTAAACTTTCTTGAATAATGGTATATACTATGAACAAATGGATGGAGCAGTAATGGCTTCATCAGTATTTTCTAAAACGTATCTGCAGCCTTTGGAGCACGCAGTGCCACAGCAGAATCTGTGCCATGTACGTACAAGAATTTTTAAAGTAGATTTTGTGGTCTGTTGGTGACAATGGTATCATGCATTAATAATTCACATTCTTTCTTCCAGCATTTGCCTGTCAGAATACCGGTTCCACGGCAGCCGGGTTGGAGAACAGCCTTAAGTCTGAACGTCTTTGAACAACAAAGGTGCAATGTTGTGTCTGGTGGTTGTTGTTTTCCTTTTAACAGGTTCAAAGGTGACCAATATCTCCTGGACCAGGAATAGTAAGCTGGAAACTGCACTACTTTCACAAATGAGGTAGATGAAGCCAGACTTTCCTAATTTGAGATATTTTGTCTGTTGGGATGAGTAATTTCACTGACCCCTTCTGAATAAAATAACTCCACACATCTAGTTACAAACAGACAAGGGAGCATTATGGGTGATAAAAGAAGAGTATTCAAATCTAACAGCTACAGTTGACTAAAGCCAAGTCAATAAGAGCCATGAAATAAGAGTGTAAAGCTGAAAATATTGGCTATCCAATCCTTGCTATAAAAATATGGAGAGAAAGTAATGCTAAAATAAGACATATAAAATATACTGTTCACTATTGGTTAAAAACTATGCTTGCTTCATGTTCAGAATGCCAATTATCAACTGAAAAATTCAGAGTCAGCTCAAGCAGTTAGCTCTCTGAAAATGCCCTGTAAGAGACAGCTGATATTTCAGAGAGGTTTACGAATTTATGATGTTCAAATGATTACAAAGTTCAGTAAAAGGGATTTAGTGGTTCCCCTTAGGTGAAAATCAATGTAGCTTGAACATGAACCTAGAAATCAGAAGATTCGGAGTTTCCTGTTTATTGTTAATATCCTATTTCATTAGAGTTATATCAGTTCCTTTATCATACTTTCCATATTTTTAAACAGAAGCAAACAATGCCTAGAAAATTGTGAATTTTATTTTGTTGGGTGCTGGATATTTTTATATTCCTATAATATTCTTGAGCTTTGTTCTGGGACGCAATTAAGTTACCTGGGAAAAGTTTGATCCTGGCAGGACTTGCCGCTAAGATTCATTAGGTGGAACCAGAATAGCATTTAATCTAGAGCTAATTTTGCCCCTGCTGGCACAGTGGTTAAGAGCTTGGCTGCTAACCAAAAGGTCGGCAGTTTGAATCCAACAGCTGCTCCTTGGAAACTCTATGGGGCAGTTCTACTCTGTCCCATAGGGTCGCTATGAGTTGGAATTGACTTGACGGCAATGAGTTTTTGTTTTTGTTTTTGTTTTCCTACCGAAGCAAGTCCCATCTGGGTACTCCATCCAATGCCCCATGAATTATAAAGTTTTCCAGTCTGGCTGGGGGGAATTGGCACTATTCCTGGCCCTGTGTGGGCTCTGTTTGGGTAGTTCTTTCCACGATCCGGTGTAGTTTCCTCCTTTAAATATATTTTTTGGTTCTCTGAGCAGCTTTCTCCTCTTGGTACTTTGCCCTGCACATGCTAGCTGCCTCGGGCTCTCCAGACCCCCAGCTCCATCTCATCGGTTCAGGGAGATCACTAGGTTGTATTTGGGTTCCGTCTCCTGCATTGTAGCCTGGAAACTTTCTCTAGGAACTAAGCTGGCACAGTCGTTGGGCTCTCTTGATTCATTTCCCATGTCTGAGGGATCAGTGTCCTTCATTGCCTCATGTTCCAATGTCTTGAAAGCGATGTTTCATATATTTTGTCTGATTTTGTAGTTGTTTCAGGCAGGAGGGTAAATCTGGTCTCTGTTACTCCATCTTGGCTAGAAACAAGTCTGTGCAACACTTACGTTTTTAATTTACCTGGAATTTATATGGGAGTTACACTTGGTGAGTTATTGAATTTCTGAGAATAACTTTACCTTGCTCTCACTCTTGATTGAAAAGTTTGAAGGAAAATAGAATTCTATGCTTTAATAATTTCCACTCCAAGCTTTGAAGGCATTTTTTCTTTATTTTCAAGCATCCAGTGTTGATGACGGGAAGTCCGATGTGTATGTGATTGTCGTTCCTTTGTAAAAAACCTTTTTGTCTTTCTAGAGGCTTTTAGAATCATCTCTTTTTCTATGGTGCTCAGAGATTTCACACTGCTCTGTCTAGGGTTTTTAAAAGTTAATATTGTGAAATCATGAATTTGATAGACTAAATTTAATTTTAAATATATAAGTATTAAGATAAAAAATATTTGTCTCTGCCACCTAAAATTATCACCAGTATCACAGATGGTGGTACGTCTATTCCCCCTTTGGAAAACTTTGGATTAAAGCATAGTTTTAGGAAATATTGTGATAGATTGCCAGGGAAAATTCTGAATGGATGAAAATTACTGGGTACCCTTTCAATGGATGTTGTCTAGGTAATCCTTTGGGGTTGTCTGACCATACAGAGATCTGTGGTTTTCATTGTCTTTGAGTGAGTGATATTACATGCAACTCTGTAAATTGCAGAAAATGGATAGTAATACAAATAATTCCTATCCATAGAGATGATAATATATATCTAGAAATGATGAAATTAACTACCCCCCTGTGGAAGAGATGGTTCCAAAAATTAGTTTTGCTCCTTGTAAATATTGAAGTTTTGCATCTATTAGCAAAATTATTTCAGCATTCCTCACTGCCTCTGTATGTGTTTGTTTTTTGGAGTTTCCTTCGAACTGGTTTTAACACCATACTGCTTCCCTCATTAATTAATCTCTGACATGTTTATTTTTATATTTTTATGACAGTCATGATTTTGCCTTATTTTTGTTATGGATTGAACTGTGTCCTCCAAAACTATGTATTGGAACCCTAACCCCTATACCTGTGGATATAATCCTGTTTTGAAACAGGGTTTTCCTTGTTATGTTAATTAGGCCATATCAGAATAGGGTGTGTCCTAAACCTAATCACTCCTGAGTTATAAAAAGACCAGACAAACTAGGGAAGACAGATGCCATGTGAGAATCCTCTACAAGCTAAGGAACCAAGCGAAGCCCAGGACTACCTGCAAGGTAGGAATCAACACAGCCCAGACCCTGATTTGGACTTTCAGCATCCAGAACTGTGAGGAAATGAATTTCTGTTCTTTAAATCTACCCACTTGTGGTATTTCTGTTACAGTAACACTAGCTAAATGAGACACACATGAATTATTATAATGTGCAAAGAGTACATAAGTGTATTTAGCCAGCATGTTGGAGAGAATCTGGAGAACATTTCATACCAGCCTTTGGAAAAGAGTGCATTTTTGCTAAGCCCTGGCTTGGTATCAAAGTCCTCTATAACAAATCTTGCTGGCCACCTCATTCTTTTACTTATTGTCTCTGGCTGCTTTTGTGCTACAAAGCAGAGTTGCGAATTGCAATACAGACCGTATTAGTCACAAGCCTAAAATGTTTACTATCTAGCCCTTTATAGAAAAAGTTTCCTGACCCTTGCTTTATGATGACACCAACCTGCTTTAGCATAGTAGCTGCAAATGCAAATTCTATTCATTATTAAAATTGAGATTGTTTGGTTTTTCTGAACCTCTAAATGGATGTACAGTGCCATTTGCAGAGATAGAGGGAGCTTCTGCATTTTGGGAAACCGAATAGTACAGTGTTTAATATCTCCCACTGGCTTTGAAGTCAGAGTGGGGTAGGTTTGAATCCAGGCTTTCACAGTTATAGTTGGGAGACCTTGACCAGGATGTTTAAAACTTCCTAAGCTTCAGTTACCTCATCCATAAAATAGGGATAATGATATCTCATATAGTGGTTATGAGGATTAAATGAACGACTATATGTAAAGCACTTAATACCTAGAACATAGAAATCCGTGTCGCTACCGGGCAAGGGCAAGCTTTGGAAAACACAGAAAAGTAACATCTATGCTTGATTTTGCAAACTTTAGATAAAATCTAGTATCTGTTGCCAGCCTGCCTGACTTTAAGTTTCTCTCCACTCTCCAATAAGGTTTTTCTTCTTCCCCCAACTCAAAAGGTAAAGCACTCTGCAGGCTATATGTCTGGTTGGTTGGAAATACTCCAAGGGGAAACCTCACATAAGTATCCCTAGCAAAGCCTCATCCTTATTGAGGTAGACCGATTGCAAAAATAGCCACAATTTTTTCCCTCTTGTCTCCATGGCCGTTACGATGTGACTTCACAGCTTCTCCTATCAAGAGGAGATTCCGTTTCTCCTACCCTTGAACTTCTACTGGACTTGTTAGTTGGTTAACCAATAGAATGCAGCAGAGGTGAATGTGCCAGGTCAAGAGGCCTTGCATGCTTCTGCTTGCTCTTTTGGAACGCTACCTCTACCATGATAGCAAGCATGGGATAGCCTGCTGGAGGACAAAAGTACAGAGATGAGTCAATCCAGTCATGGCCATTCTAGTCCAACCAGCTCCCTGGTGACCCACCAGTGTACCCAACTGAGATCAGCCAGGCCTAGACCAGACCAGCAGAACTTCCTTAGCCAATCTCTAGACTCATGAGCAAAAACAAGTTATTTATTGTTGTATGCCAGTATAAATAAATAGATAATAAATAAATAAATAAATGCCTAGTGAAATGTCTGTTATCTACTGTTTACTTGGGGGAGTGTTGTGCATACATATCCCACACATCAAAATAGAGTGTTCATCTGAAAATTTGGTTGTACCTCAGTCCCTGTTGTGTCAGTGACATTGCTGACATGATTGATCCAGATGCATACTCAAGTAGAACATTTCCCATGAACTATTTGGGCAGAATTCACAGCTGTCAACAATAAAGATTATTTAATAGTATTATGAAAACTTTTAAAGGAAAGATTCGAAATAGTTGTTGTTCCATCTGCATATGGACTAACTTCTATAACCAAAAACCAAATCAGTTGCCATCGAGTCATAGTGACCCTATGGGACAGAGTAGAACTGCCCCACAGAGTTTCCAAGGAGTGGCTGGTGAATTCAAACTGCTGACTTTGGTTAACAGCCAAGCTCTTAACCACTGCGCCACCAGGGCTCCAATTCTTCTAACAGGGACCGTTAAAACCAAAATGTTGGCACAACAAAAAGATTTTTGAGTCCCCGCTAGTTAGCCTCCTGTTTGGAAACAATAGATAATAGAATGAAATGTGAGTATTGCTAAAGAATGTACTGTTCCTTGGGGCTGTAACAAGAAGTGACATGTGATTACATTATGGCATATTTTCCCACATGTAGCTTAAAAGGGAGTAACATTCTGTCTGGGTTCCTGGTGTTTCACTTGTGATTTTGAGGATCTCCATGCCTTTCCCTCTTCTACTGTACTGAAACTCTACCAAGCTGTGTTGTTTTAGGTTGACCTTTTAATTTCTCTGAGCTTTAGTTTCTTCATACATACATGAGGTTATTGGATGATTTCTCAGTCTCTTCTTACCTGATGAGTCCCTGTCAATTTCAACGACAAATTTTTTTCTTAAAAATGTTTGTTTTCACTCATCAAACATGTATTTATGTCTGTGATGCATCAGGCATTTTACTAGACACTGGAGATACGATAGAGAATAAAAAGATATGGCCTCTGCCCTCACCTCAATAATGATAACAAAAATGACAAACACATCATCAACAATGACAGCTGACACCCATACTACATTATGGGCTCCAAAACACTTTCACAGGGAATTTTACATTTGACCTTCACTGCAGTGCTGTTAATTGTTAGGATAAGTACTATCATCTGCCTTTTATGTGTGAAGAAACTGAGGCTAATCATGAAAGTTCTATTACTGCTTAGGCTTTTGAATTTTTGACCCTGATTATTTAAAAAATGTTTTCTTATTATGAAACTTTTCAAATGTACTAAAAAATAAAAAGAGAGAGAATAGCATAATAAACCCCGTAACCCAAATTTAAAAGATATCAATATTTTGATCATATTGCCTTCATTTCCTCCCCTTTCTTCCTCCTTTGCAGAAGAATTTTGAGCAAATCCCAGATATTATGCCATTTCATTCCTTCATACTCAATATGAATCTTTAAAAAGTAAGGGCATAATTCTTAATATGACCACAGTCCTACTCTGACATTTAATAACATTGATAAGGACATTGGTCTCATTTAGATATAATTCTTGATGTTTATTTGGATATAATGAAGCTTAGGAATAATTTTGCTATCCAGTCACATACTGACTAGACGAACATAGTATAAATTTATCTCAGCACAACAGTTTATTGGTTCTAGATTATCTCTCCTTCCAAAAAATACTTATTTTGTGGTAGGGAATACTGTTTGCCCTCCAATGTCTGATCGCCTTTCTTTTCCCCTTAGTTACAGAATTTTTAGCTAGAGACATGACCATATTCCCCAGCCTTCCTTGCAGCTAGATGAGGCTAGGTGAGTAAATTCTAGTACTAACTAAAATATCGTGCTTAGCTTTAGTCCTTAAGGGGAGAAAGCATGCTTTTTCTCCTTCTAGACTAGGCTATAGAATCAGTAAATGGAACTCAAGCATCTTGACCTATGAAGCTATGTATAAGGTGGCAAATCAGCAAGAGAGAAGGAGTCAGATCCCTAATGATCAAGAAGACACCATAGCAGTTGTCTTAGTCATCTAGTGCTGCTATAACAGAAATACTACAAGTGGATGACTTTAATCAAGAGAAATTTATTCTCTCACAGTCTAGGAGGCTAGAAGTCTGAATTCAAGGTGCCAGCTCCAAGGGAAGGCTTTCTCTCTCTATTGGCTCTGGAGGAAGGTCCTTACCATCAATCTTCCCCTGGTCTAGGAGCTTCTTCGTGCAGGGACCCAAGGTCCAAAGGATGCACTCTTCTCCTGGCACCACTTCCTTGGTGGTATGAGGTCCCATGTCTCTCTGCTCACTTCTCTCTTTTATATCTCAAAAGAGATTGGCTTAAGATACAGCCTAATCTTGTAGTTTGAGTCCCGCCCCATTAATGTAACTGCCTCTAATCCCACCTCCTTAACATCATAGAGGTAGGCTATACAACACATAGAAAAATCATATCAGATGACAAAATGATGGACAATCACACAATATTGGGAATCATGGACTAGCCAAGTTGACACACATTTTTGGGAGACACAATTCAATCCATGACAGCAGTTGAGAAATAAACTTCTATCTTCTGAACTTTAAGCTACTGTTATTTACCTTGGTTTCTGTTTGTTTTGACACATGTACCCAGACAAATCCTAACTAATACAAATTTCTGTATACTTCCTCCCCCATTCCTCAATTATAGTCAAACTAGGCACACAGAAAAATATGTTATCTCTGAGTTAATATCACCTCATCTAATTATTGAGATGTATTATATTCAATTTAATGTTGTTGTTTTTTTCCAAGCCCTATGCAACCTTTATTTCTAACATGATTTCTGTACATCAGGAACATGAGTAATTCTTTTACAAATAAAACTGATTACTAAAAGAAACAATGACAAAACCAAATTGGTATTTGATATGAATCCATAGGAGTTCAAGCTTCAAATCTAGTCAAGAAGTTTGTTACAATCTCTTTCAGTTTGCATCTGACTGTTCCGAAATCTTTCTATCAGCCCTGATATTGCCCAACAAGGCCTGGTGTTGGCTGATAACATAAGACAAGAAAGCATTCCCAAACTTTGTGATCTTGCTGAGCTCTAGTTTATTAAAATAGCCTCTTACACCAGCATAGATGACCGCCACTGGTTCTTCAATAGTCGTGGGAGAATACTGTTCCTGTTTCAAAAACTCCGTCAGACATCAGACACATACCAAGACTCAAGAGTTGTTGAGAAGTAGCATCAAGGTCAGAACCGAACTGGGCAAAAGCAGCCACCTCATGGTACTGGGCCAACTCCAGCTTTATGGTACCTGCCACCTGCTTCATGGTGCTCGTTTGCACAGTAATGTTAAGAATAATGTCCTTACAAAATGTAAATTAACATCTCGATGAGATACCACTGCACACCCACTGGGATGGCTAAAATTAAAAAGATTGCTAATTCCATGTGTTGGTGAGGACGTGAAGGATCTAGAACTCTCATATACTGCTGGTGGGAGGGTACCTTTGAAGAACAATTCTGTTTCCAAGAAGATCTGTCCATCAGTAACGGAAATGACATTCACTGGAATATAAGCAGACACATCACCAGCTTGCGTTTCTATGACTGGTAAAGCAATAAAGGTGCCACCACCAAAAGAATCGTTCATTTTGGCTGCTCTCTCCCACAGAGGGGAATATAGATAGAACACATCACCAGAATAGGCCTCACAACCAGAGGGCTGGCAGAGTAACAGAGTTATCTGGCAGCAAGCCACAGCCTATTTGGAAAGTAGATGATCAAAGCATGCTTGCCATTATCCCTAAAATATTCTCCCATAGAAAGCCAGAATAAGGAGCCAGGTACTGAAGTGGAGCAGCATCAACAGCAGTAGCTGAAACCACAGTGGTGTACTTTATGGCATCTGCATCTGTAAGTCTCTTCACCAACTGGGCAACAGTGGATCTCTTGACCAACAGCAATGTAGATACAGTATAGCTTCTTCTTCTCATTAGTTCCACCATTGAAGTGTTTCTGGTTAATGATTGTGTCAATAGCAATTGATGTTTTGCCGGGCTTTCAGTCACCAATAATCAGCTCACGACGACCACGACCAGTCGGCACCAAACTAACCACAGCTTTAATGCCAGTTTATATTGGTTCATGCACAGAAATTCGAGGAATGACTCCAGGGGTTTTTAGCCCAACTTCCCTACAGGTCTTGGAACCAATTGGACCCTTTCCATCAACGGCATTACCAACGGCATCAACTACATGACCCAGCAGTTCTTCACCAACTAGAACATACACTATGGCTCCTGTTCTTTTTATAATATCTCAAAAATATGGAATGCTTCACAAATTTTTGTGTCATCCTTGCACAAGGGTCATGCTAATCTTCTCTGTATCATTCAAATTTTAGTATATGTGCTGTCAAAACAAGCACTCAATTTAATGTTTTAAAATGACAAATTATCAATCTCCGAAACTTTTCCCTTGGTTCTGTACTTCCTCTATAATAAACATCTTTTCTCCCATTTTAATTGATAAGCTATCGGCAAAATATTAAACGATGCAGGAAGCATCAAATGAAGATGGAAGGAATTCACAGAGTCACTGTACCAAAAAGAATTGGTCAATGGTCAACCATTTTAGGAGGTAGCATATTACCAAGAACTGGTGTTACTGAAGGAAGAAATCCAAGCTGCACTAAAGGCACTGGTGAAAAACAAGGCTTCAGGAATTAACAGAATATAAATTGAGTTGTTTCAACAAATGGATGCAGCACTGGAGGTGCTCACTATGCCAAGAAATTTGGAAGACAGCTACTTGGCCAACTGACTGGAAGAGATCCCGATCTGTGCCCATTCCAAAGAAAGGTGAACCAACTGAATTCGGAAATTATAGAACAATATCATTAATGTCATACACAAGTAAAATTTTGCTGAAGATAATACAAAAATGGTTGCAGCAGTACATCTACAGGAAACTGCCAGAAATTCAAGTCAGATTCAGAAGAGGACATGGAACAAGGGATATCACTGCTGATGTCAAATGGATCTTGGGCAACGACGAATTACTCAATAAGCAAGGTACGCACTGGCTTACTTGTGCTTATTTACTAATCTGTAGGGCACAACTGTGCACAATTTCACCTATTTTTCATCACATCTTTGAAGTGGTGAAACCCATGTTAAATTGTGCACTACAGATTAGTAAGTAAACACAATTAAGCCTGTGCGTACCTTTCTTACTAGATAACTTGCCTGATCTTGGCTGAAAGCAGAGAATCCCAGAAAGATTTTTACCTGTGTTTTATTGACTATGCAAAGGCATTCAACTATGTGGATCATAGCAAATTATAGATAACATTGCGAAGAATGGGAATTCCAGAACACTTAATTGTGCTCATGCAGAACCTGTACATAGACCAGGAAGGAGGCAGTCGTTCGAATAGAACAAGGAGATACTGTGTGGTTTAAAATCAGGAAAGGTGTGCGTTAGAGGTGTATCCTTTTGCCATACTTATTCAATCTCTATGCTGAGCAAATAACCTGAGAAGCTGGACTACATGAAGAAGAATGTGGCCTCGGGATTGGAGGAAGACTCATTAACAACTCTTGATATGCAGATGACACAACCTTGCTTGCTGAAAGTGAGGAGGACTTAAAGTACTTACTGATGAAGATCAAAGACTACAGCCTTTAGTATGGATTACACCTCAGCATAAAGAAAACAAAGATCCTCACAACTGGCCCAATAAACAACATCATGATAAAGGGAGAAAATATTGAAGTTGTCAAGGATTTCATTTTACTTGGATTCACAATCAACACCCATGGAAGCAGCAATCAAGAAATCAAATAACTGGAGAAACCCCGAGAGTATGGCCCTCAGACACCCTTTTAGCTCAGTGGTGAAGTCAGTTCCGAGGTTTAGCATTCAGCTGGGGACTGGACAGCCCCATAAAATAAAACAGAACTAATGAGGCACAGCAGTCAAGGGACAAGGACTAGAAGGCAGAAAGGGACAGGAAAGCTGGTGATAGGGAACCCAAGGGGTTGAGTAAGGACAGTATTGACATGTAGTGGGGTTGTTAACCATTGTCATAGGGCAACACATGTACTAACTGTTTAATGAGCAACTATTTTGTTCTGTAAACCTTCATCTAAAGTGAGAATAGCAGCACATTGAAAGAACGTAATTGATGTCACTGAACTGTGCATGTAGAAATTTTTGAAATGGTGTATCTTTGGCTATGCATATTTTCACCAAAAAAAAAAAAAACAGGTCAAGCAGGGAGAGGGTTGACATCACGTAGGGTTGTTAACCAATGTTGTAAAACAATATGTGTACTGACTGTTTGTTCTTTAAATCTTCACCTGAAGTACAATAAAAAAAAAGAAAGAAAGAAATCAAATAATGTACTGCACTGGGCAAATCTGCTGCAAAAGGCTTTTTTAAAGTGTTAAAAAGCAAAGATGTCACTTTGAGGAGTAAGGAGCATCTGACCCAAGCCATGGTATTTTCAACTGTCTCATGTGCCTGTGAATGTTGGACAATGAATAAGGAAGACTGAAGAAGAATGGATGCCTTTGAATTATGGTGATGGCAAAGAATATTGGCTATACCATGGATACCATTGACTGTCAGAAGAACGAACAAGTCTGTCTTGGAAGAACTATAGCCGGAATACTCCTTAGAAGCAAGGATGGTGAGACTTCATCTTACGTTCTTTGGACATGTTATCAGGAGGGACCAGTCCCTGGAGAAGGACATCATGCTTAGTAAAGTACAGGGTCAGCGAAAAAGGGGAAGACCCTCAATGAGATGGATTGACACAGTGGCTGTAACAATAGGCTCAAACATAGCAACGATTGCGAGGATCGCGCAGGACCAGGCAGCGTTTTGTTCTGTTGTGCACAGGGTCTCTATGAGTTGGAACCGACTTGACAGCACCTAACAACAACAACAACCCAAATATACCAGTTGTTTGGTCCTTAAAAGACTTCTTTTTTTTTTTTTTTAATTTTACAAAAAAGGATTTCGAGAAGGGTGGAAAAAGCCTGAACTATGGAAAAAGTAACATGCATTGAATACTGAAACGAAGCCTAGGCTCCTGACCTGTCTCAGAACTTTTAAAATGCATCACTGATTTCAGAGATGCTCTGGGCAAGCTACAGTGGGCTGTTGCAATTGATGTAGTGATTATCAGAAGATCACAGTATATGTACAGAAGTTCAGATACTGTCAACAGTTCTCCATTTTAAAAGGTTTCTTATGTAATTTTATAGCTGGTAAATAAACCCCTGATGACACAGTGAAATAGGACCAGGATATCAAAGCATTTAAACATGGGTTTTTAATTTGTTAACCAAACGTTAGGACATTTCCTCAGTCTCTTTTCATATTGGGGGTGAGGGGAAAGGGAGGGAACCTGCAGTGAGAAAGAAAAGTATTAAAGTTTCTTTCAAATATGCAGGCTGATTTCCAATATCACAAACTTTTGGATTATGCAATCCAACAGGAGCTAATAAAAAGGAACGCACAACAGATATTGGACATTATTTTTACTATTATCAATAATTCTCTGTTGAAACAGTCCATCAGATTTTATTTTAAACAGATGTGAATGATCAAATATTTCCATCAATCCCCTCACAGCAGTGTTTTGAGTCAAAAGAGGAGTTCCTGTAGATATTGTAATTCTGGACTTGCTGCTGTTTATCTGCGGATGAGAAGTTTAAAGAACTGTAATGCAATTACTAAACTAAATTGTGAGAGCAAAATGTTAAAACTACAAATCTTATATTCTCAAGAAAATGTCCTAATAAAGAAGCCTTAGGGAATATGTGAAATCTTGCTTTACATCTCAGTCTTGGAGGAAAGACTTCGATTTTCAAGTACCATAGACATCAGAAAAATAGCTCTCAGATGTCAACTGCCCGCACTCTGTTAGGAGGCTCCCTTTACGTGTATGTACATGTATTATTGCACATAGTATGCACCAGTATCTCGTATCCCAAGAGTTTATTTTACAATGTGACCTTAACACTCCTCCCCTTGAGAAGTAGAGCTTATGTCCTTTCTCTTTGAAACTGGGCAGACACTTGTGACTGCCTCCACCAAGAGAGTACTGCTGAAGTGACTGTATTTGAATTCTAGGACTAGATGACAAAAATGCCTGTGTTTCACCTTGCTCTCTTGAGACGCTCACTATGCAAACCCAGCTGTCAAGCTGTGAAGAAGCCCAACAGGCCCACGGCTAAGAGACCACATAGAGAAACCACGTGAAGGTATTCTGGCTGACGAACAGCATCAACCGCCAGACATGTGAGTGAAGATGTGCCTAGATGATTTCAGCCCTCAACTGAATCACCTCCAGCCTTTGAGTCTTCCCAGGGAGACTTCAGGTATGATGTAGGAGACACAAGTTATTCGTCTTCACTGTATCCTAACTGAACTCCTGACCACCAAACCTGTACTCATAATAAAATGTCGTTTTATGCCGCTACATTTTGGGGTGGTTTGTTACTCAACAACAGGAACTGGAACATGTGTGTTACCTATAAGCCATGTTAATAATGATGAAACTTCCACTTACATAAAATCTCCCCCAACAAACCCATATAATAAATTTCATGTATTTTCAGAGTATTCTTCAAATATGAAATAGGGATTAAGAGCATTTGGCCCACCAGAGGAGACTAGGACATGGAAAAGAACATCACATGCCTTTTCCTTGGCAAGAACTAAGATCTTCTGTCTTCCAATACTAGACTTTTCCCCGAAATCCATACCCTAAGCTAAATTAGTCTCAGTTATTTCTTTCTTCAAATTTTTCTCTTTATTGGCGATCACTCTCCTAAGTTCTAGGCCCTTGACTACAAATGCCTGCTGAGCTTTTCTACTTGGATATCTCACCATTATCTCAAACTTAGTACGCCTCAAATCAAACCTATTGTCTTCTTTGCAAATCTGAATCTTCTGAGAGAATGATGAAACAAATAATGCAAAATATTAAAATCTGGCAAATCTGGTAAAGGATATACAGTAGTGTATCTTTGTATGATTCTTGCAACTTTTCTATAAGCTTGAAATTATTTCAAAAAAATTTCTTAAAAAAAAGAAAAGGGAGAAAGACTGGAAACAAAAACTGAAATCAGTTATTATTGTGTCTTACTTTATGCCATCTGTAATGAATGTCTATTTTTTTTTTTTTTTTTTGTCTTCCCAATGTCCATTCCCTCCTCCTTCTGCTAACAAACAGTGCCAGAATTTTCCTTAGGAGAATCACTCTTCTCCAATTTCAGATCTTCTGTAAGAGTAGGATTCACTCCATTCCCTGGGTCCAGGGATAGAAATGTAACCCACATATAGCGTTTCACAGATGGTCAATTAAGAAGCAGTAGATCCCTTTAACGGTTCAAAAAACCAAACTCGCTGCCGTTGAGTTGATTCCGACTCATAGCGACCCTATAGGACAGAGTAGAACTGCCCCATAGAGTTTCCAAGGAGTGCCTGGTGGATTCAAACTGCCGACCTTTTGATTAACAGCCGTGGCACTTAACCACTACACCCACCAGGGTTTCCTTAATGGTTCCAGTGGTTTAAAAAAAAAAAGCCATAACGGATATCAGTGGTTCGTAGAGTCTGCTCTTGTTTTTCTATTTTGCCTAAGACAGAAACGTGTACATAGCCAATGAAAATATTATTTAGGGTGAGTTTATTGTACAAAAATTACATTTTCTGTAAATACGAGCTGATTTTCTCTCTCTTTCGCTTTTTCTATCTCTAGCTCTTATCCCGGCACAAATGTAATTTCTCAAGTCAAAATATTATCCCTAGGTAGGACAATTCTAAAATAAAATCCTAAGGACCAGAAGCTATTCTTTCAAACTTTCTTGAGCCATTATATTACAAAGGAGACCTCCTGTTCCAGAATTGTTTTTTCCCCCTGCAGAATGCCTACATAAACAATCCCCAGGAGACCCATAAAAGAAGGCATGTTTCTAACAGGAGCTGAGCCACCTAGCACTTCTTTTGCATCTTTTGATTTACCCACACCATAGCCCCAGGTCTCAAAAACAAAAGAGTTGGATATTTGCAATTTTATAAAAACTAGGTTGGTTGGTTTGTCTAAAGAAGAGGAACTTCTTAGAGCTATGTGCATTAGGGGCATGAGTGTGTGGGGGAGAGTGTAAATATTCTTTCAAACATTCAGAGTCTAGTTGCTCCAAGAAGACCTAATGTGCACCATTTTTCCTTGCTGAGTCTACTTCACCTCCTTGAATGCCAACACATGGTTTATTAAATCTATAAAACTCAACCAAATTTACATCACCCCCTCTCTTATTCCTTTATCCCACCAACTAGCATCATTGCCCTCTGTGACAACTGCACACTTACCATAGCAGAATGATTTCATAGCAGACTGTCAGTTCATCTACTCCCTTTTTACCTTTTGCTAAGTCTCTAGGGATTGATCTAATGCCCTTTAATCATCCTCCTTCTTTCTTTCTTTCTTTCTTTTTTTTTTTTTTAAATAAACCAAGCCTTTAGATTTATTTTAGTGTTTCTTCTCACCTAGAACCTCCACTGGTAGGCTGAGGCCCTTGTATGGTATCCAGTGACCAATGCTGGGTCGCTTCCTTACTGGTATTTGCTCCTCGGAGGTGAAAAAAAATAAATGTTTTATAAAGCTCGAATTGGCCTTATCAAACAAAACATCTGCTAGATCAGTGAATGACTGGTGACAGCAGGAGACAGCAGTGCTGGCCTCACCAATAGAAGTCACTGCAGTTAATGGAAGCTATTATGGGAAAATTCTGGCAAGAAGTTTTCTTTTTCTTCTTTCTCCTCCAGACGGCTAAAAAAATTTTTAAAGAAAAAAATGTATTCAGTTGCTAAGGTAACTGTGGTTTCAAAACTACAGTAACAAAAGCCAGATATCACATATCAAACTACCAAATTGTTAATCTGACTGGTATTTTAAAATAACTACTTGAAAGAAATGTTTTCTCCTTATCTAGCTATACTTAGAGAACAGAGGAAAGGGGAGAGCAGAAGGAGAAGAAAAAGGAAACTGGTAGATTCTTTTAAGAAATTCTTTTGCTAAATATTTGTTAGAAATGAAAATCCATTCGTGTCACAGATACATTTGCATGCAGGAATTGTTTAGTCAGATTCAAAACATAAGGGGGATACTGAGTTATCCTGTTTCCAATTTTTCTTCCTGCATTTCAAACCCTGCCTGCGTTTTAAGTGGATGGTTTTCTGCAGACCGTTGGTAAAGAAGCTGGTTACTTAGGGGAGTCACGTGCGTTCTGATATGTTTTATGGGTGATTGTATTTTTCCTGTGTCTTGCTTTTCATAACTTGATTTAAAGAGAATGTAATAGAGCCATTAGGAGCTTGGACTGTGGAGTCGAACATAGCTAGGACTGAATTCCTTTTCTAACCCTTACTAAATTCCTTTAACTCTCTGAGCCTCAGCTTATTTCTAAAAAGGGTATCAGTCTACAGGACAAATGACTTGGTTACTTCAAAAAATAAATTGTAATGAAAGAGAAAGAGACTTACCAATGTCATGTTTGGGTATTGCTTACATCTGGTTTGAAATAACCAATTGTAAAAAATCATTTATGAGACAACTGATAAGATATTTGAAAATATTAAGGGTTATCTCAAATTCAGTTAGGTGGTGTGATTATAACATGGTATTTTGCGTTTTCAAAGAGTTATCTTTTAGGAATACATTCTGGAACATTTACCAAAAAAAAAAGATATGATGTCTGGGATTTGCTTCAAAATAAGGGAGGGTGAAATGGATAGGTATAGATGAAACAAGTTTGGCCATAAATTGACAATTGTTGATGCTGGATGATGGACACAGAGGGGCTCATTGTAGTATTCTCTCTACTTTTAAATATATATTTGAAAATTTCCATAATAAAAGTTTAAAAAGAGAGATATCAATAACATTCACTTAATAAGATTATTGTGTGGATTAAATGAGATGCCGCGTATAAGGCATTTGGCAGAGTGCCCAGCATGTAATGTGTGCTCAATAAATGTTAGCTATTACTATTAGAGACAACACCTACTCCTTCTCAAGCACAGACCTGTAAAGGCCAGACCATGAAACATGTTGCTGATCGGAGCAGCTAACTTTACTACTTCCAAAACAGGTAGCTGCTAGCTGTTGTATTCATGCTCATCCAGCCGGATTCTGTACTAGGCCCTGTGTTTCCTATATTAAAAAAGAAACCTCAAACCCGTTGCCATCGAGTCGATTCTGACTCATAGCGACCCTAAAGGACAGAGTAGAACTGCCTCATAGGGTTTCCAAGGAGCGCCTGGTGGATTTGAACTGCCGACCTTTTGGTTAGCAGCTGTACCTCTTAACCACTATGCCACCAGGGTTTCCTATTTCTCATATACGCACTAAAATTCTGTTTTTATAGTGGCCATTGGCTTTGCCTTTAGTTCCACAGAGAGAATGCAATTTCAGTGGAAAACAGAAGACAGCTTTAAAAAACCCAACGATTAGTAAGTATTGGGCACATTGTGGAGAATCTCCCCCATACATTATTTTATTTACCTTCATAGCAATCCTGAGAAGTAGAAATTATCAGCTCCATTTTAGAAATGAAGAAGTTGAGAAGTTTTGTGGCCTGCCAAAGGTCACAGCATCATTAATTGGTGGACCTTAACTCAAACCCAGGAGTCTCTGGGTGGTGCAAATGGTTAGCCGCTCACTTGACTGCTAGTACTAGCCTAAACGGTGGCAGTTTGAACCCCACCCGGAGGTGTCTGGGAACACAGGCCAAAGGTCACAGCCTTGAAAACCCTATGGAGCAGTTCTACTCTGCTGACTGGAAACTGACTCCATGGCAACCAAGCACAACCGGAACCAAGCTCCTGAGGTCTCTGAAGGACTTGTGCCTGTCCAGGAGCTATGGCTATCATCTCCCTTGCCTCTTTTTCCTCGTCCTAGCTTAAAAACAACCACAGCCCAGAAAAAGTTAACATCTCTAATAGAAAGAGCCTAAAACCATACTCCTCTGTCTTGTAGACTGAGAGTGCTGTTTTCCAAAGGTGGTAAAAGATCAGAATATCCATTAAGGGGAATCACAGGCTTGGGTAGAAGCTTAGATGAGGGGACGCTTAAGAATGGGCAATAGGGGGGAAAAGTTTTTTGAGATTGCACTGATATTTGTGTGTAATTTCCCTCTTATTCCACAAGCTATTCAACTTCTAAGGGAAGGAGAAAGCAGGGAGAGATACCTTATAGGAGAAGAGTTCAATTCCAAAAATTAAAAACAGCCAGCTGCCATCCAACACTGTGGGCCCTAATTCAAGCTCCAGCTGTAGTTCAGTTCGGTGGTTGGGCTGACACCATGAGGAGCTGACTTTAACTTTAGAATACTGCTTATTTAAAGCGGGATAATTCCATGCATGGCGGGTTCCTGGTTACAACAGGAGTTGTTTATATGGAACGTGCCAGGGGATGGAGTAGAGGTCTCCGCGAGACACCAGGAGAAACAGAAACTCCCAGTTACAGAGTTGCCCAAGGAGAAAGTGTTAGTGCCTCCGGATGGAGGGTGCTGCTTGCTGGGCCCACTCCAGAGCGTCAGGAGGGGTCCGGTTCTTTCCGCAGTCACCGGGAAGGTTCCCAGCTAACCCTTTCCGGACCAAGGCCCAGAGGCCCTCGCTTTAAAGCCCCTCTAGCAGCCGAGAAGCTGTAAGAAGTGGATAGTACCCCTTCACGGAGCTGACCGCTTACATCCTCAGATCTGTCCACCCTCTGCCGGGAAACCCGGGTCCTCTCCCTTGGGATGGGCTCTTACTTAAGGTACTCTTAATTAGGAAAAAACAGCTGTTTAAAAAAGAGGCACAATTAACCCGCGCTTTGCGCCCCCAAACGTGGCATTCCCGGAAGTTCCCTCCGGGAAGGCTCCAGCAGATCCGAGGAGCCGGACAGGAAAAGGAGCCAGCTTGCAAGGACCCAGGCGTCCCGAGCGCGAGGCAAACCCGCCTCCCTAGCCCCGCCCGCAGCCTTCCCGCTGAGCTGGGACCCGCCGAGTGCAGAGCCGCCCTCGCCACACCCCCTACACTGCGGCAGATTTGGGGGCCCGGGTGGTCCAGAACCGGAAGGGAGGGGGCGCCGAGCGCGGGATTCAGCCGCTCGGAAGCCCTGGGCGGTCCCCAGGCCGGCCCCAGGCCCCGGCGTCAGCAGCGCGCTCCCGCGAGGGCGCGGGCGGGTCGCGAGGTGTTACCGCTACCAAGTCCTTTTCTTTCCCTAAGGGAGCCGGCCCTCGACCTCTTGGAGGCTGGAGATTCCTCACGGTCCCTCCTCCCGCTTCCGCGGGTCGGAGAAGAGATGTAGAGTTAGGCTGAAGTGAATATTCCGTGAGCTCTATAATTACGCACACACTGAAATCTTCACCGTTGACTTAAGTTACTCGGCGCTGCGAGGACTGGGGCCCTGCGTATTGATTAAACGCAGCCTCTATTTACCTAAACAATAAATGCAGAGATTAGCAACGTTCACTTGATCACAATAATGGGGTTGACAATTAAGGGGCAATGCATCCCAGATGTAAAGGAGCCTATGGAAGGCGGGCGGACGGGCGGGAGTTTCTCGAAGAGGGGCACTGGGGGACTGAGGCTGCGGAGCTGCGGAGCTGGGCGCAGAGCAGAAGGCGGCGCCGAGACGCAGCTGGAGGCAAAGGGAGGTCCAGCGGCGTCCAGGCCGCCTGCATTGCGCTGCAGAGGCCGGCAGCTGACTTTGGCGAACCCGAATACGCCCGCCCCCGGGGAGGCATCTGGAGCGCGGAGCCTGCCTCCCGGCGGCGCTATTCCCGGCCTCAAGGCGGTCTTTCCTGCTCTGTCTGACTGGGAAGGAGGATGGACGCCGCTGACTTGTGCCTGGGTGTGTCTGTGTCATCGGTGTACACTGCATGCGGCGACGGGGGGGGGAGGGGAGCGGAGGCGCACGTGTCTGAATTGTGCGGAGCCTCTCTCTGCCCCTCTGTATACTCGCCTTTCGATACTCCAAGAAGCGGGTCAAAGTAGAGGGTGTCCATTTGGCCTCTCGAAAAGCCAGACTCAAGGTCGGCCATTAATAGATATGACAGCGGAGGCCAGCTCACGTAAGGTTGGGGTCTAGAGTGCCTGCAATCGAGAAAGCAGGAAAGTGTCGAAGGAGCGCAGACCGTTCCCGGAGATGTCACACGGGTGCCTGGGCCCTTGGGGAAAATTTTATAACAGACCTTCTTTCTCAGCCTCTCACTGAGATGAACGGACTTGATAAGAGGTCTTAGGAAGCATGAGCTTGAAAGCAACTAACTCAGAGAAGAATTCAGAAGAGTGGGAATGGGGGGGGGCGGGGATAAAGAACAGATGAGAGTAGTTGGAGGGAATGTGAGATCATGATCTACCAGGAAGATTGTCCAAATCCTGGACTTCCACCGCACATTAGCTGCAGAAGACACTGGTAGCAACTCTCCAAATGCTTAGTGTTGATTCGCTGCTCCTTCCCTGTGCGCCCCATTATCAACCCGGAATGCTACCCCTTCCACATTCAGACACAAACGAAAGGATTCGTTCCAGACACCCATGTACAAGGCAAGACGAAGCCCTTTCCCGCCAAACCACTAAAGTCGGGAAATAAACAGCGCATGCCCAGGCTCTGGGCGCGGGAGGCTGGGAGAGGACACGGGTGGTAAGAGCATCCTGAGGATCGGAAGGAAGACGAGAGGGAGAAAGGAAGGGAATAAATGAAGGTTGGGAAACAGAAGAGGGAGGAGGAAGAGGAGGGACGAGCAGGGGCCGAGTTCGACGTAGGGTTCCGTTATAACCGCCCTCTCACCCCCAGCCCAGGGTCTTTCTATTCCCTGCTCCCCCTCCCCCATCTCTGAAGGCGGATGGGGGATGGGAGAGGTAAGACAAAGGGAATTCTCCTCCTCTGGGAAGTGTCAAGTGCGTCTGTGCTCTCCTTCCAGGCTCTGGAAAAACTGGCAGGAATTTCCTTGTGAGAAGACCGACGAGTGTCTGCAGCCGAAGAGACAACTACGAACAGACTTTGGGCCAGGAAGGAGGGCAGGAGGAGGGAGTGGCGGGGGCTAGCTTTGATCGCTTCAGCTCTGTTGTAATTGTGTCTTTGCCAGATAGATTAGCCAAAATAGCCCTAGCAAGGAGTTGCGTCCGCCGAGTCCGCTCCCTCCCTACTCCCCCGCGTCTTCTGCTCGCCGGGAGCGGGGTCGCCGCTCCTCCCAGAGCATCGCTGATACTCAAGAGCTAATGGTTTTGTGTTCCAGCCGCAATTAGGAGGCCACACTGCTCCCCAACACTCCCTTAAACAAATTTGTAAGTCACCCTCCCCCTCCCCGGCGACGGAGCAGGCGAAGGGAGGCAGCTGAGACCGCTTCAGCCGTCCGGCCCTCGCCAGGGTGCCCTCAGTTAGGGGAATGGTGTCGCTGTGACCCTCGGCTGCTCCTCAAGGCCTTGGTCTTTAAAAGCTCTTCCTTAGGAAGAGGAGAGAGGGGCAAAGAATGTGCATCTCGCCACCCACAAGTCGAGCCAGGAGAGCCTGGGTCGTTGCGTGAAGTTTTCTAAATAAATCGCTCTCTTGGTTCTAGGCTATGATGGACAGAGGCTGGTCCCGGTTCTTCTGCAGAACGGTGCGACGGCTGGAAAGGATTTGGAGACGTCCCTCCCACACCCCTTCTTTTTCTTCGCCATATAAATCAGCCATATAAATCATTCGCATTGTTTAAGGTACATTGATCAATCTAATGGCTTGTAATAGGCTCCTAATTGCCTCTTGCAGAGTCCTGCAGGCTCGCATTTGAACAGGGAAAGTTCTCAATTCCAGCACTAAATTCACCTTATGTTTGAAACTCAGTGATTACAGAATCCAGGAACAGCAGCACTGATGGCCCGCCATTCTGGTCTCAGGGCTTAGTCTAGGGAAGGGAGGAAAGGGGAGGGCACTGGAAGTATTTGCTATTCTTTGTGGGTTTTTTTTCCAAATCTCACTTCCAAATCAGTAATTTATTAATGAGCAAAGCCCACGCTGCAATTTATTGGTCATTGTGGACTGAGGATTGTTTTGTTAATATGAGACAAGAAACTTTCTTAATTTCCCTGTGCCTGTATTTTGAGGCCCTGGTACAGTAAAAACTTCTATCCTCACAAACTCATATGCTGTTAGTCATATCTTGTCTTTTATTTACTTATTTCTAACGGCAATATCAGCAGTTGTGATAGGAATTAATATGGGGGAGGATTATGTTAAAGGGAAAGAAGGAAAAGTAACACTTTCTCAATAAGGAGTCCTGGAGACTTGCCTAAACTCCTGTTTAACATCTTGCATTTGTGCCTCCTCTAAGCCCTGGATGAAAGAGGAAAGATATGGAAGCCTCCTCAAAGGCTACCTATGAAAGGGTAAACTGAGGAAAGTGGTGTCTTGGCTGGGAGAAGCGGGCAATGACCACATTCCTCATGCCTCTAGCTTTTCTTGACATTAGTTCAGGGTCTATGTGAAAAGGCCCTTTTAATGTCTCCAAAGATGGTTCTATTAGAGTTGGCTAGACAACCAATGTGCTTCATTTTGGTAGAGATGCCCTTAAAAAGAAAGCCAGCACTGAATGTCACATTTGCCAAGCCCCCTCTGTGGTGATTGGCCAGTGAGGGAGGAAGGGAAAACCTCAAGCCGAATAGACCCCCCATAGTTTCCAAGTAATGCAGTAAACAAATCTATGATGCTTGTTGAATAATCTTCCAATAATTGCAGTCATTAAAATCATCACAGTCTACAGTCACCTTTCTTCCTTTGACATACCAGAGTCTTTCCTTTAATTGTTAGTGCGATTTTGGCTCAGATAAACATATCAAGGCAGGCTTAAAATATATGGCCCACATACATCTAGCAGCAGAAAATGAGTTGTGTAGGCAAACGTTTGGAGTGTACTTAATAGAGGAGGGGTTTTCAAATTTCTCCAGCAGACCTCACAGGCTCAAGAAAAACTTGCATTTCCTGCTAAATAGCAGTGACACCTCTGAGACAGAGAAAAGACAGAAAGCCCTATTGACCTACTGGTCCTTCCTGGCTCTCTTATTTGCAAGGGTAGGGCTAGAATGAGGGCGTTATAGAACAAATATTAAATGAAAGCTCAACGGAAATTGTGGGACACTTCCTCCATTTTCAATTAATTTCCTTGATCTATTTGATCTCAACGCTGGTGCTTTTAAAAAATATAAATATACATTAACTATAGAGGATTCCCTTCTAATCAAAAGCAGCATTTCATCTTCATCCACAACTGAAAAACTCCACTGCAGATAGGATTCATCCGACTCAACAGGCGCTACAGTCTGTACCGGCTCCCTTCGCCTCCGTTCATGTCGGGCGACGATGGTACACAGGGCAGGTCTCTGTTTTTCTTCTTTTTTCTTTAACTCAAATTATTGATGTATCTCCCCAACTCCCACACCGTGCTGACCTGATAATCACTGTTCTAGTGTAGATCATGCAAATGAAAGGCGTAATTAATTGCGCAAATGATTCAGAAAGGGGGCGCTTTGGCTTAGAAAATAAATAAATAAATAAAGGACAGGTTAGATAAATGCTTTTTATGGACTCGCCCCAGCGCATCCCGGTTCTGTTGGCCGAGGCTTTGGGTGCAGTCGGCCCAGCCAAAGCCAGAACCTTGAGTTCCTGCTCCCCCAATGCCTCTCTCTTCCCGCCCACATCTTCGAGTCTCCCCAACTTCACCCCCACCCTCTGCACTGTATATTCGCTGCTAAAGTATGTGCCTGACCAAAGCTCCCGAGAGGCTGGGCAGCTACCTAATATTTGACCAGCTATTGTATCGAGTTATGCAGAAAATAACTGGTTCTCCCATCCCCGTTTTGCTTCCTGTGCACCAGGGAGAGGCATTTGGCTGTGGCGCAGGAGCCCCAATCCTTCGGATCAGCGCTAATGACGGAATTGTTTCCCAGGCTTTGCCTCCTAAACACAGCAACTTGAGCAGTTGCTCAGATCAAAGCTCTCGGGAGA
Source organism: Trichechus manatus latirostris (assembly GCF_000243295.1). Taxonomy (NCBI): domain Eukaryota; kingdom Metazoa; phylum Chordata; class Mammalia; order Sirenia; family Trichechidae; genus Trichechus; species Trichechus manatus. The sequence continues at coordinate 10,022,937 of NW_004443973.1, read as the reverse complement.
AGCAAGATGGGGGAAACAATATTTGTTCAAAGGAAGTGAACTCTTCCCTTTAATTATTCTTCTTTATTAGGATTTCTATTGTATTTTTTTAGTGTATTTACGATGTAAATATATTCCAAGATGAAAACGTCACAGATCAATTGTAAAGGACCCGGATACATAATTTTAAAAAATCAGTTTCAGTGTATATGAGGTTCTCACCCCACTTTCGCTGCTCAGTCAGATTTGTTTATGCAGAATCGACATTTAATAGTGCTAATTGCACTCCAGTTAAATTGCCCTGATTGCAGAAAGGGAAGCAATTTTCGTGCTCTCTGTCTGGGTCTGGAAGAAATTGTTTTATATTCACCTCTTTATAAAGAAGTGGAGATAAGGCACCGGGGCCTTTGCACAAATTGCACTTAGGGGCTGACTGGCAGCATTCAGGCGCTATAATAGAGCATTATTTGGCCGTTTTGAATAATGTAAAGCGTTTGCTGAAAGCTATTCTCCTGAAAATTGCTTTAACTTTTAAAAGGGTGATGATTCATTCCAAACCAGGCCTTTGTTACATTGTCATTATTTCCCCAAATGTTTTAACAGTCAGCTCAACACTTTAGCATAACACATTGATCTTTGTTTAAAAACTAGATTTTTTAGAGGATGAAAAAAAATCTGTCAGACAAAAAAAAAAAAAAAAAAAAATCACTGGACTTCCTCCGAAAGATTTCCTTAGGGCCCCACCTTAGAGTTAAAGCGACCCGGGTGTTTGCCTGCGTTCGTTTGGAAGATTTCCCTAACTTTTATTGTGATCCGAACGCTTGTATCTAAAGGAATATTCGAGCGCTAGTGGAGAGAGTCTGACAGCTGGAAGTACATTGAAAACGGTGGGAGGGGGAGGGAGGGGAGTAGGAGGAGAAGGCAACGAGACGCCCGGAGCCCGAGGTGCCTGCGTGCACTGTTTTAAATGGTTGGCTTGAAAATGTCACCAGTGCTAAGTGGCTTTTCGGATTGTCTTATTTATTACTTTGTCAGGTTTCCTTAAGGAGAAAGTGTGTTTGGGGGTGGGGGAGGAGGTGGGTGGGGGATACCTCAGCGCTACTCCTCCCGGGGCTGCACAGGGTGAGTCGGAAACGCCTCGCTGTCACTTAACAATCCCTCTATTAGTAAATCGACGCGGAGACTCTATAGGAAGCCGAGCACCGGTCTCCCCTTCCAGGGCAGAAGTCACCTGTTGGGAACGGCTCCTGGGTCCCCCTGCCGGGCTCTCCGGTTTTTCCAGGCTGCTTGTTTTCCCTCTGCACCCCGCGTCTCACGGGGGCTTTTCACAACCTCTCCACGATTTCCACGACCAGTCCCCCAGGGCACAGCGCTTCATTAGAGCCACGCAGGTCTTCTTGCTCCCTTCTCTTTCTCTGTTATAATTTCCTTGGTGCTTTGCCACCTTAAAAAAACAAATCTGAGCAAAAGTATTTTAACGAAAAGAAAGAACCACAAAGTCCTCCCTATCCGTAGAGTGCACCCAAGATGCTTGCAGGCTCCAGCTTAGGGCCGAGAGAAGCGCCACGGTGGTCACGCTTTTGGGCCAAGAGTTCTTGCATAAGAGGAGCGAAAACACTGAGGGCACAGCTCCATGTCCTCCTCACTTGCTCTCCCTCCACAACATCCCGTGTTTTCAACAGAGCATTTGAGGACGGTGGTTTAAAAATTAAAGCGTACTTGGGCAGGAAGGCGGGATGCGGGCTTGGAGGGGGACGTGGTACATTTAAAGCCAGTACCCAGGTCTGCCCGAGAGCTCTGGTATTTCTGGTTCAAAAGCAGCCCCTGGCTGACCTGGAGGAGAAAGAGAAAGCGGGACCTGGAAAGAAGAAAAGCACAAACAGCTCAGCGTTTGCAGAGGGACTCAAGGACGCCCAGTTGCCCGTCTGAAGACATCTCTTTTCACACTAACAATGTCCAGGGAGGATTGGGCAGTCCTTCAGGATGCTTCCAGCCTGCAAGATGTGCAGGCGCCCACGTGTGGCCTCGCCCTCCACACTCTAGGGTGGAGGTCTCCAAGAGGCTCCCCGGGCAAGTCTGCGAAGAGAGGGGCGCTAGGGAGGAATCCACCTTTTAACAAGACACCCTCACCCTACAGAGGAGTTTCTAGGCCCAGGCGGTCTGGGGTTGGGGTGGTTTGGAGCTGGGGCTAGAAAACTCGACTTCAGGCTGAAACGTGACATGCAAATCTTTACCGGGTTAAACAAACAGCCGAACAAGCTGCAGCTTCAGCGGGGGTGGCGGTGGGGGCGGACACGGCTTGCGCTGGTCTCGGTTTCCAAAGTTGTTACAATGTGAAAATAAGCGGCTTCGTGCAGCTTGTTGTATGGGCTGATGCCTCCCACCCCCACGCCAGCCCCCGGCGAAACCCGGCAGATAATCAGCACATCCCACTGTTTAGTCATATTTGACAACTGGGTTAACCTGGTATCTAGGCGCTGGTGAAACGGTACAAAGGGTGCCCTCAATTACCACCAGAAGCTTCTGGTGTGAGTGGCACTTCTATTACCCCCAGGTCAGAGGCCAGATCGACAATTAGGAAGTCACTTAGACCGCTGGGGGGAAATGGTGTGATGCAGCAGGCTCCAGGCCCTCCCAACAAGTCTGTGGGTGTCAACCTGTACCGAGAGGTGTATTTGTCTCTCCTCCCTGGAACTCTCAGCTCTTGACCCCTCCTCAATGTGACTCTGAGAGTGAGTAAAACTAAATCCTGGGGCGGGGTGGGGGGGAGGAACTGGCTAGAAGGTAAACGACAACGATAAATTTTCGCGCAAGAAAGATGTGTACAAGCTGGAGTTGTGCTCCTGCAGGCGAGAGCCTGAACACACAAAGTGAGCGTTGACATTTCCGTCTCCACTTGGGCCCTGCGGTACGGCCTCTGCCTCAGCGCCCCCTCCCCTCCTGTCTCCTTTCCCACACGTGGGCAGTGGAGTAAAACTGTCAGCCCTTACTGGCAACATCTCGGGGTGCTTCGGCGGTTTGTGGCTTTGTCTCAACGCTACTTAACCTGGCTTGGTGTGTGAGTGTGTGTAAATTTTTAATTGCACTGTAATTTCTTCAGTCCCCAGCCCGACACCCCCACCCCCCACCCCCAGCCGCCTTGACGGGCACGCGCCGGGAACCCGGGCTCGGGCCCCTCTGCGCGTCTGATTGGCTGCAGGGCAGCTCCCGTCTGCTCTGCCTGCGCCTTCATTGGGCGAGAGGCGCAGCCAGCGGCACTTCAAAGCGGGTGCTCCCCTCTCTTAGGCTGAGTTTAGCCGGCAAGAGCCCGGAGTCCGCTCGGCGCGAGCGCGGGGACGCGGGAGCCTCGGGTACCCGAGTAGTTTTCCGAGCAGCCGTCAGGCTCAGTCCCACTCCCGGCCCCGCCACGCCGCCCAGGGACCTGCTATGGCCACGTCTATACTCGGGGTAAGTCCGTACCGCGGCAACGCATTTGCGCGTTTTAACTGGAATGGTTTTTCGTTATGGCTTCTCGGAGAGCGCGGCTCCAAGAAACTGTTGCTGCCGCACTGCAGCTTCGGCTTCCTTAGCACTTTCCACATTTCCAGGACAGATTCTTTCCACGTTATTGGAACCCTGGCGATGCCTTTGCAAGAAAATGATTTCTTAAGCAAGTCTCTTTTTATTTGGTTTTTTAAAAAACCTGTAAGTTTTTTTTTCTTCTCCTCTTGATTATACCCCATCCCCCCTTGCTTCGGGGATTGTTGCAATTACGCGACAGTAATGTTTCCAGAAAACAGCCCTAATCGTTTTGAAGTCCGTGTAGTCGTTAACAAACATTTACATTTCCGCGGCTCCGCAGCTTGCCCTTGACTTTCAAATCAGTCGCTGGGTCGCTTCTCTTCGGATTATTGTTTTCATAATCGGAGTTCTTTTGTGTAAACATTAAAAACGTTTTCTATTAAAAAAGAAAAGAGCAAGTCGTAGCCACCCTTGGGAGGAGATTTATAGCTCAGTACCCCAAGTTTTCCCCGCCCCTGGGCCGCTGTTTCGTCCGCCTCCGCCCTCACCCGATGTTTGTTGTCAATGCGTTTACCTTCGCGCTTCACCCCGAAGGGTGATTTGGCGGATTCGGTGAGAAAGCTGGCTCACTGAGAGCGGAAAGCGAGCAACCCGATCCAGTTCCAGGCAGGGGTTGCAGCGACGGAGGCGGGGAGACGCAGGCATCTTGATTTGTAGCTCCACTGAAGAACAACTTTCCAGCGCCAGGACCCTTGCCCTGTGATCGCCTCTGCCCGGCGCTGGGAGGAAGCGCGAGCCGGGGAGCCACGGCCCCCCGGGACCAGCCGCGGGGGGACGAGGCTGCTCACGGGCGCACTTTGTGTCTCCCCTCCCCAACTTCCTCCTGCCCTCCTCCTCCTTGCTCCCTCCCCCACCCTACCCACTCTAGGAAGAGCCACGCTTCGGAACGACCCCGTTGGCCATGCTGGCGGCGACCTGCAACAAGATCGGCAACACCAGCCCGCTGACGACCCTCCCGGAGTCGAGCGCCTTCGCCAAGGGCGGCTTCCACCCCTGGAAGCGCTCCTCGTCTAGTTGCAACCTCGGCTCCAGCCTCTCCGGCTTCGCCGTGACCACGGGCGGTCGCGGCTCCGGCGGCCTGGCGGGTGGCTCGGGCGCAGCCAACAGCGCCTTTTGCTTGGCCTCCACGTCGCCCACGTCTTCCGCCTTCAGCAGCGACTACGGCGGCCTCTTCTCCAACTCCGCGGCGGCTGCGGCGGCGGCCGGGGTGTCCCCGCAGGAAGCGGGCGGCCAGTCGGCCTTCATCTCCAAGGTGCACACGACGGCAGCCGACGGCCTGTACCCGCGCGTGGGCATGGCGCACCCCTATGAGTCGTGGTACAAGTCAGGCTTCCACTCGACGCTGGCGGCGGGCGAGGTGACCAACGGTGCGGCGTCGTCATGGTGGGACGTGCACAGCAGCCCGGGCTCGTGGCTGGAGGTGCAGAACCCCGCTGGGGGGCTCCAGAGCTCGCTGCACTCGGGCGCCCCCCAGGCCTCGCTGCACTCGCAGCTCGGCACCTACAACCCCGACTTCAGCTCGCTCACGCACTCGGCCTTCAGCTCCACGGGCCTCGGCTCCTCGGCCGCCGCCGCCTCGCACCTGCTCTCCACCAGCCAGCACCTGCTAGCCCAGGACGGCTTCAAGCCGGTGCTGCCCTCCTACTCGGACTCGAGCGCCGCGGTGGCAGCCGCCGCCGCTAGCGCCATGATCTCGGGCGCCGCGGCCGCCGCCGCCGGGGGGAGCTCGGCACGCTCCGCCCGCCGTTACTCCGGCCGTGCCACCTGCGACTGCCCCAACTGCCAGGAGGCGGAGCGGCTGGGCCCGGCCGGGGCGAGCCTGCGGCGTAAGGGCCTGCACAGCTGCCACATCCCGGGCTGCGGCAAAGTGTACGGCAAGACCTCGCACCTGAAGGCGCACCTGCGCTGGCACACGGGCGAGCGACCCTTCGTGTGCAACTGGCTCTTCTGCGGCAAGCGCTTCACGCGCTCGGACGAGCTGCAGCGGCACCTGCGGACTCACACGGGCGAGAAGCGCTTCGCCTGTCCAGTGTGCAACAAGCGCTTCATGCGCAGCGACCACCTGAGCAAACACATTAAGACGCACAACGGGGGTGGCGGGGGCAAAAAGGGCAGCGACAGTGACACGGACGCCAGCAACCTGGAGACGCCCCGCTCCGAGTCCCCTGACCTCATCCTGCACGACTCCGGCGTCAGCGCTGCCCGAGCGGCGGCTGCTGCTGCGGCGGCGGCGGCCGCCGCGGCAGGAGGCAAGGAAGCGGCGTCCGGCCCCAACGAGTCTTAGAGGCCGGGCAAGAGCGCGAGAGAGCGAGCGAGTAGAGACACCAAGGCGAGGGAGAGCGAAGGCGAGCGAGAGGTTTCGGAGAGCGAGCAAGCGGAAACCGGCGGGCGGGGGCTCGGGTGACGCCCCCGGGCCCGGGCTGGGCGCTAAGTGGAACCGCGCGGTGCTTCCCGGCCGCGGCCCACCGACCGCGCCAGGAGCTCCCCTTTGCTGTCTGCGCCAGACGAGAATCGAATCAGTAGTCTGGGAACAAAAGCGAACCATTCTCCGACACAGAAAACACTTTTTAAAACTGCACACACAGACACACAAACACACATCAGAGACCTACATACACAAGCACGCACACTTCCGCGCGCGCGCGCGCGCATACACATATACAAACCACTCACACAAACTTCTCGAACGAAGAGCGATACACAGAAATGCTCCCTCCTCCCCCACCGCCCAACCCCTACACCCGCTTCTCTTTCCCTTTCTCAGAAACAGCCACCACCCAGCAAAGGACTGTCAGAACATTTGAAAACAAACGGGACCCTTAAAAAACAGACCCTTTGTGTGGATTATATAATATACAAAATGCTCCAAGTCCTGCTTGATACCTACTTACGAGACTTTTTTCCCTTAAAAAAAAAAAAAGGAAGCATCAAAAAAGGCTTAAGGTGAGAAATTAAACGGGAAGTCCAGCGAGTTTCTCTGTATTTCATAACATCTGTATAAATAAGATTCAAAAGATTGTGTTCTCTTTTATTTTCTTGTAAATGTTCATTCGAATAGAGTTTTTTTTGTGAATTCCTGAAATTCAGGGAGTTTTTTTTTTAAATTTTCTGATGCACTTTGTGAAAGTCAGTATATATGTAAAAGATATTTAAAATGTTGAGTTATCATTTCACTCACAAACACGTAAGTTAAGGTCATCTAAAGAAATTAAATGCGTTTATCTGTATGAAGAAAATCTGGACATCATATTTTCATTTTGGTATTATTAAAGGACTCTGAACAATACACTTCCTTTTTTTTTAATCCTGTTCCCTCCTTAATAAGCCTTATGTGGGTCGACTCTTTTTTTCGTTGGGGAAAAAAAAAATTCCCTTAATGTTAGTTGTAGGTAATGTAAGGTTTATGTGGGTTATAAAAGCCATAATACATATACATTTTTGAGAAGTCAAGATTATTTATTTGTGTATCCATGGTGTAAATTAAATTGGGTTATAAGAACGTGTAGTTGTATTACCTAATGGGAAAGCTCTCAAAAGGTGACATTTTAAAACTCTGGAGCGCCTAAAAAAAATAACTGAAAGGCTCTTGGCAACTTTAGCAGGGGAGTCTCTTATACACCGGTGAGGGAACTAACCCAGGTCAGAAAAAACGCCGGTGAGTTTGTTGGTTTTTGAAAAGCGATTTAAAAACAATCGGTGAAAAGAAAAAGCTTTAAAAAAAAAAAAAAAAAAAAAAGTCTTTTAGGTCCCAAGGCGGTCTACATTGGAAGGCAACTCAGGGGAATAAATCGCTAGAGTCAATACGCCGGAAAAGACATTTCATGCCCAAATGAAAATCTTGTTAAATGTTATTAATTTTGACTTAGAGCACACAGCAGCCCCCTGTGCCTTGTATTCCCTTATTAGGGATTCATGTCTTATCAAATATCTAATTAATCTCCTAGACATCATTTGTTCTGGCCAACTTTATCTCAGCTGGTCCACGGGGAAAACTCCAAATAGTCTCCGTGACAAAGCTCCCTTGAAGATCTTTTTAATTGTCTAAATTAACTGCACCAAATTTGCATGTCAAACGGTAAAGGGCAACCTGAGATAAAATGTAAACGTTTTAAAAGCTCCCAAACTAAGCACTTGATTTGATAACTAGGCTTTTTAATGTTATGGAAGACAACTGCTCCTTTCCTTTTCAAAGACGGCTGATCTATGCAAATAGTAAATTGGAAATGCCTAGGTCCCTGCGCCGTCAAATGGCCCTCGCAGGTTATTTGAATATCAGTGGCGCTGCTTCTGAAAAGGTTCAAGGATGCTCTCTGACTTCTTTGTGATTACTCAGTGCGGCGTCTTATTCTGAAGAAAAAAACTCAGGAATAATTAAAGGCTGGGATCAGGCCTGGGAACACATTTGGGACAGGAATCTCATTTAGACAGTCTCTTTCAAAATAAGGCACAGTTAAATTGACCAGAAGGCAATTATTGAAATGAAAATTATTTTCACTCTCTTTGTCTTCTGACCACCAACTTAACAGCCCCAGTTTAAAAGAGAGAAGAGAGGGAGAGACGAAAAGAAAATTGGTAAATGAGATAATTTCGCAATTCAAAAAAAAAAATGTTAATTTAGAAAATAAAATACATATTTACGAATAAAAATATTTCTAAAAGACTTTCCATACAATAGGAAATACAAGCAAAATCCGCCCCAACGGAATTTTTTCCCCCTTTTTTGATTACTGCCAGTCTTGGAAACTTGAATGAAGATTTTGGTTCTTAGGGAAGAAAGAATAAATCATTGTTATTAACAATCAACAAAATGCTTTCCCGCAAAACTCTGCTCTGAAAAGCCAAGTAGCAAGTAGTGATAAAACAGAGGCGAAGGTCTCCAGCCGGGCGTTTTCAGCGTGAGGTTCGGTGGCGTCTTTCCTCTCCGCCTTCTTGCAGTCCCCGCAGCCTCGGCTGCCCTGCTCTTTTCCTAGAGTTTTTCTTTTCCTTTGGCCATTTTCTCTTCCCTCTCAAACTGTTCATAAACGAGACCTCCCCAACACCCCCACCCACCGCGCCTTCTGGTTCTGGTCTGGTCTTCTGGAAAAGCTGGCATGGGTGCGTGTACTCTGGGGGCTTTGGGCCGAGGCCGAGAAGGTGGCCGACGCGTTTAGGGGCTGGGGCCGGCGGCGTGGAGGTGAAGGTGTGGTGGGATTTCCTGAGGAATGAGGGCGCCCGGGCGTCGGGCTCTGGCAGCTTTGTTTTTCCTTGATAATAAGGCAGATCAAAGGGTCTGGCGGTGCAGGTCCCGCTGGCCGCGCAGCTCCCTCCGCAGCCCAGTGATCAAGGCCTCTGAGCGCTGCCTCTGCCCCCGCGGGTCAGCGGACGTCCATCACCGAGGCTCCCAGGAACTGCAGGCGGCGGCCCCGGCCGGAGCGTTCCAGCCGGGAGACCAGAGCGCGTGGAAACTGAGCCCGGAGGCCCCCGGCCGATACCAACAGGCGAAAAGACTCCAGCCCCCTTGCTTGCCCCTCAGCCCTAGGGGTCTTCAGGGGCGCGGGGAAACCTTGACCCGAGCGGGTGGCGCTTGGCTGAGGCAGAGCAAATTGGAGAGAGCCTGCTTGGGAGGGGAGAGCCCACGAGCTCTGAGACGAGCTCGGTCCCCAACTGAGGTGGGGCTGTGCCTCCCCAGGGCCACCTCGGCAGCCCGGCAACCTGGTCTACTTTGGCTCCAGGGAGTGGGAGGCCGCGGCCGGGGCCCCAGAGCAGGCGAGGGCTGCGGCCTGGAGGCCCGTGTGGGGTGGGAGACTGCGGCCAGGAGGCCAGGGGTGCAGGCGAGGCCCTGAGACTCTCTCTCGGGCCCGGGTGAGGGAAAATGTGATTTCGTGTCACCCGGTTTCTCGCAGCGTTTCCTGTCCTGTAGCTTCCTGAGCAGTAAAAGAGAGAAGACCAAGTTTTCCTCTGCCCAGCGCCCACCCAGCCTCAATCCACACCCTCCCCTGGCAGTTTCCTTTTCTGACACTACTGTATTTTTCTCTTGGAATGAGTTGGATCCTACCTGAACAGGAAAAAAAAAAAAAAAGAAGAGAAAGATTTTCTTTCCTGAAGGAGGGAAAACATTAATCTGACGAGATTAGATTGTGCACCTGAATGGCATATCTGGACATTTTGTCAAATCGTTATAAATCGTGTAAAATTGAATTTCTTGTTATTCAGATGGAAACTTTATTTATTTTAACTCTAATCTTATTTGCATCTATTATCTGTATTCACCAACGCACTCTCCCACTACAAAAATGCAGATGAAGTAAATCTCACATAAATCCCGCCCATTTGTGTAATTGGTATACTAAGTGTTTATTTTAAGTGAGAATAATTTAGCTACAAATTTTCTTAAGGAATAACATTCTTAACACATTAAAAAAAACTGAAAACTCTGATTTGCTTTTATGTTTGACAGTCGCTCTTGATTCACTTAAGAGGAGGTTGGCGAGCGCGGCTCGCTGGCGCCATCTAGAGCTCCTGGCCGGTAAGGCCGCGCTGTTTGCCCAAGTCCTGACTATAAGCGCCGGGAGACCGGCTTTTGCCGCTGACTGCAGTAACCCAGGGAGTAAGCAAAGAAAATCGAGGTTTTGTGTTCCAGCGAGAAACAAGCCTCACTACCCGGGACCACTGCTTAGCAATGGCCATGGCCGCTATTACTGCTCCCAGGGAAGCGAGTTGTTTCTGGAACGGGCTATCTGAAAATCCAAACAAAATAACGCCCCGCTTATTCCTAGTCTTAGGATTGTCGTATTTAACATCTTTTTTAAGGCAACTTCAGGGTCTTCCAGTTCAGAGTTGAGAAAGCTGAGCGCTGTCGACGGCGACGTGGACCCCGGGGTTAGTGCCCGGCAGCGGGTGCAGCCCTCTGCGCTCTTCCCCCAACGACCCTGGATTCGAGGGCTCCTGGCCGATGAGGCCCGCGTAGACTACCCAGGACCGGCTGGGACCCTGCTGAATAAACAAGGCGACCAGACCGTCTCACATCCCAGACCCTCTTGGAGGGGGAGGAGAGAGAGGGATCCGCGGCTTTCGCCAGCCCCGCGCCGGCGGCGGCCGAAGCAGCCTCCTGCCCTCACCGCCCTCCTCCAGGCGGCCTTCCCAGCCTGAGTCGGGCGCCAAGGACGGCTAGGCAGGGCCGGGGAGGGCAGGGCCCCCGAGGGTGGCGAGAAGTCCCAAACTCCTTGCCTCAGCCCTCCCAAAGAGTCCGCACTTCTTCCCGGCGCAAATCCCACCCGGTTTGTCCCCACTTTTCCCCTTTGAAGCTCATATCGAAAATTGGGTAACAGTTGGGGACGTTGGCCAATTTTCTCTCTGCGTGCCGCGCCCTCCCCCTGTCTCCCCTTTCCTTCCACTTCCTCGTCCACTACCCCATTCCACCCTCTGTTCTCAGTCGTTGTGCAGTGACTTCCTCCCCTTCCTCTCTTGCTCCCCACCCCCCAGGGCTTATTATAGTTTAATTTTAAAAGTGACACCTCCACAGGCCGTGCCCGAGGCGGCGGAGGTGCAGTCTCCTGCTGCAACCTAAGGAGCCCGACTGAGGCGCTGGGGCGCCGGGCTCCCGGATCTTGCGCCGGGAAAACGCCGCGCATTTCCGGGAACTCTGAGACACCTTTGCAGCGGGTAACTCGGCTGGGTTTGTATTTGCTGTTTTAATACAAACCCCGCCGCACTGCCTATTTCAAAGATGTGCTAATTACTACTTGGATAGCGGGGCGCAAAGTCCTTGTCCATTTCCCAGTACAAAGTAGGTTGCTAGAAAATTTGAAATTGCCTTTCAGCCTAAAGCTGCCTTACCTGAATGTCATAATTACAGTAATTATGTACATCCAAATTACATGCTAATTAAATTAGAATCAAATCGTTCTAAATCGAAATCAAATGAGGTAGTGAAGAATTAATCAATGACAACATAAATAGAGAGCTTCCTTCAGAGATATTTATTGTAACGATCCAAGGAGGAATTTGATCTGAAAAAGTCACCTGTTTATTTACTTTCAAATTAGTAATCAGTTATTATCCCTTCTCCATAATTTTAAACGTTCAGTGTTATTTACCCCCCACCCTTTGCAGACGTTGGAGTTTATAGAAATATGTATGAGGTAAATACATACAGAGATGCCTCCCCCATATATTATTGATATAAATACATACAGTGTGTTTGCAGCTCCAGTTAAGGGGAAGGTTTCAGAATGTCCGTGGGGACATATGCTGCCAGGGCTTGTTCTTAGGGACCCGGGAAAGCAAAGCACCTAAGACTTAGGTTTTCCAACACCCTTGCACTCTCTTCCTTTGAAACACTCATACTGGAGATTTTGCATTGTTTTGCAAGCATCTAACCATTTCTGTGTGATTAATATATAAAAGAAATACAAAGTCATAGGCTGTCTTCCCCAGTCCGTTTTCTGCTTGCAGATTACTGGCGAGAGTTGACATTTTCATTTTTGTCCCAGGAACGTGAAATTAACAACGGCTTAATAAAATGCCCCCTTCACCTGTGGAGCCTGAGGGACAAGAAAAGAAATTCGCTTGCTTTCGTGACTACTGGAGACAAGTCCGCCCTGCGACCTGCGCAGGAGGAACGAGCGGGAAGTCCTGGCGAGCTTAGACGGGAAATGGCAGGCGAGGGCGCGCCGCGGCCCCGGCACATGGCTCCCCAGGGCGCAGCTCCCGCGGCCGGCAGCCTCATGGAGGGGCCCCGGAATTTCTTCTGGGTGGGTTAGGGCAACTGGGGAGAAAGCCCGTGCAGCGAGCTAACCCAGACTCTTTCTCCATTACACCTTCGGGGTGGAGAGTCAAGTGGCCTCCTCGCTCAGGAGGCGCACCTTATAGGAGGGGTTTGCGCCCCCTAATTCTCAGACTTTCCATTTGGTTTTGGAAGCCCCGCTCTGGTCATCACAGGAGCCCTCGAACCTCCACTTGTTGCCCACTTCCTCGGGAAACTCTTGGAGCCGGAGGAACTGGGTATTTCTGTGTCTACGAGTGGGTTTTCGAAAAGCGGCTCACCGGCAATTTGGGCCAGTGTGCGTTTCTTTCCGTTATTAGCAGCTCCTCGCGTTTCATCCCCACCTCGCTTCCTTATTATAGTTACATTCTGGGGGTGATGTTAAGTGTGGCATAAGGGGAGGAGAAAGGGGAAGGTGGTGAAAAGTATGTGCTTCCTTCCTTTTCTGTCAGTAGGAACCGGGTTTTCGGGGTCTCCGTCAGTTAGGGGAGCTCTGTCAGTTGCTATCGCATTTCTCCAACCTTAGCGTTCCCTCAGTATTATTTATTCCTCGCTATTTAAAAAAAAATTTTTTTTCTCCTTTTCGATCTGAAAACATTCCCAAGGCCTGCAGCTATTGCATGCATTTCTTTATCTCGTTTCAAGAAATGGTAACTATAACAAAGGTTTTCTTTTCAGAAAACCTAAAAAAAGCTTTCTTGTTCATATCCTTCAGTTACTGAAGCTAAAATGCAGCTGTCTCCATGGTCTTAAGCATAGGATGTGGAGATCTGGGATGCGGCTTACTGAGCGGCCTTCGCCAGCGTCTTGGCCCAGTGGTCATTAGGTAAGGAGCAGAATGAAATGGCTCAGGTGGATTTTGAAACCTTTGAGCTTCAATGCTAAAGCATACTAAGCACTGGGTGATTAAAACTGGGAAACGCCGTGCTCCTAGCAGCGTGGGCTGATTTGATTCAATGCCAGGTAACGGTCTTACGGAAGAACAGCAAGAAATGTCTCTTCAACGCTTTCAGATAAAAAGCTTTCTTCGGATTACAACCCTATGATTCAAAATAAGATCGGCATTTCCTTTTGTAAGGTAAGACGACCTGCGGGCAGGCCGCATCAACCTCTGCCTGTTTTGGCACATTTATTAAATGGAGTTAGGGCTGACTTATCCCATAGACATTCAGATAAATAAACAAGTTCTAACCTAGCAACCTGATCTTTCTGACATTTGTAAATCGACAGCACCTCCTACAGGAATTAATTTGCTAGTGTTAAATTATGTCAAACATTAGGCCCGGGATGGGGGGGCGGGGGGAAGGGAAGGAGGCGTTTAAAAAAAAAAAAAAAAAGTCTCCTATGCCTCCCAGTGCAGTTCTAGGCCCACGAGCAAATAAGAACCGTCATTAGGTATATCTAGATTTTTAAAAAGACCTTCTCTACTAAGGGAAAGAGGGATGACAAATGTCATCAGACTTTTTTTCTGTAGTTTTCTACAAATTGTCACTGTTGAGGACTTTTTTGGGTTCTTGAATCTTAGATTCATTAAGCTTGGAGGATTCTTCTTTGGCTCTCAATATTTAACAGAATCTCTACACATAGCTAGACATCCTTTTTATTATGAGCTTCATCTCTTCCATTTTAGATTTCACAAACAAAAGAATTAAAAGTCTAACATTTTTATAAATAAAAATTATTAGGATATGTGGAACAAGGTGAGCCTCTTTAAAACTTTCTTACCATGTCATGATTGTTTGTGAAAATGCCTCCCTTGGAGAGTAGGAATGGAAGTGATCCCAGCCCTGCTCTGATCTTTAGGATGTCTAGCTCCCTTGGGTGACCAAGGCTGAAAGCCAAACAGTAAATCAACATCTTCCATAACTACATGAGGATTTTCTCACAATTGGATGGGTAAGCATATTGGTTTCTGTTAGCACTTTTATAGTTTCTCAGTTTTAAAATGAAGGAAAATCAAAGCAGACATCTAAAATTCTTAAAGGCAACATAAAAAATTAAAGGTGGACTACACTTTTGTGACAGTCAAATGAGAAATGTGTGAGAAATGGTAATCTATTTCTCTAATTCATTTTAAATTACAGGATGCATTTCAGCATTTCTCTTCATGAACACTGTATTGGTTCAGAAGCCTTTTAAGGTAGTAAGTATTGCATAGGTTTTGACATTAGAAAAATTATAAAGTCTAAAAAGGCATGAGGTAGAAAATAATCACTGCAACACTGATGAACTCAAGGTGTAAATTAGCAGCCTTTATCAATTTCAAATGCATGATTTTTTTTAAGGAAAGGAAAGGGATCTTTGAGGAGCACTCTAAGTTATTAAAAAACACTATAGAAGGAATTCAAGTTCCCTTCTCTGCCACCTCCATCCCCCCATTAAAAAATCTAAATGAAAAGGGTTGCTTAGGCCTTTAGTTAGCTCATTCTAAACTGTGGGACATTTGTTTTGTGTGTGTGCATAGACAACATGGAGTGATTTCACTTAACTCCTCTTTCATATTTATTGTTCTTGTAGAACTTACAAAATTATGACTTCCAACCCTAAAAACCATCTAACGAATATTTGTACTGTATTAAATAACAGATGTTTTTAAAATGTGGAACCCTGATAACAAAAATAGTTACGTCCATGATGTGAAGTACACCCTCTCCTCACTTACTGACGTGGGATGTGGTTACACTTCAAAGACCAGGTCATTATGCAAAATCAGCATTATGTGAAAATCAAGGATGACTACATCAGATCGCAAAATGGAGGATGACTACATCATTACATAACTGCCAAATTATATCATTATGTAACTGCCAAATCACTGAGAATCATGGCCCAGCCAAGTGGACAGATGACTTTAACCATTACAGCCAGCGTTACTCTTGCCTTGCACCTTGGTGTTCGTTACTGCCAGATGCCAGATGTATGTCGTTAATGCACAAAATAGATAACAGCTTTTTTACTACTGTCATAAATGCAAAATGTTGGAGACGGTGAGAAGGTGTATATTTTTTTTTGGAATTGCGTGTTACTTTTGATTGGCATTATTTTTTTCTATAGTTTTTCGTTACCATAGCCTTTGAAACACGAAGGAAAATTTGCAGCCACATTTAAATATGCTTTATATACCTATATTTAAAAAAAAAAAACGAATCCCTTGCCATCGATTTTGACTCATAGTGACCCTATACACTAGAAAACTGCCCCACAGGGTTTCCAAAGACCAGCTGGTGGATTCGAACTGCTGACCTTTTAGTTAGCAGTGGAGCTCTTAACCAGTGCACCACTAGGGGTCTGATGTACCTATACTTATGAAATATATTTAAATAGTGTGCATGATTCCATTTATGACATTATATAAATGTTTAACCTTCAGAAGTAAAATCTTAATAGCTATATGCCAGTACTAGAAAGGCCATCTGTGGTAGGCAAAGTAATGGTCCCTCAGAGATGTCCACATCCTTATCCCTGGAACTTGTAAATATGTTACATTACATGGCAAAGGGGAATTAAGGTTGCAGATAGAATTTAAGTTGATCTTAAAACAGAGAGATTACCTTGTATTCTCTGGGTGGACCTAATATAATCAATCACAAGGTCCTTACAAATGGAAGAGGAATGCAGGTCAGAGTGTCAGAGTGATGAGATGGGAAGAGGACTTGACTGTTTGTTAGCTTTGAAGATGGAGGAAGGGGGTCAGGAACCAAGAAATGTGGGCAGCCTCTGGAAGGTGGAATAGGTAAGGAAACAGATTTTCCCCTGGAACCTCCTGAAAGAACATAGCCCTGCCAACACTTTGATTTTAGCCCAGTGAGAAACATTTCAGTCTTTTGATCTCCAGAACTGTAAGCTCATAAACTTACGCTGCTTTAAGTTACTAAGATTGTTACAGCAGCAATAGAAAACTAACACTTTACCCTGTAGATCAAAACACCTGAAGGGAATTTAAGTCTTAAGGGAATATTGATCAATTCTTTGTTTAATTCACACTAGTGAATTTCAAATGATTACACCTGGCTTCAAGCAAATTTAAATTTTAAAATAACAAATTTGAATTAAAAAAACAAAAATTCAATTATAGCCATTCAATGTACTGTCATTCTTTTAATGATATTTCAGAACAAAGAAAATATCACACACTTATATGGGGTTTTTATCTAGTATAGGGCACAAGAAAGATTTACCAACAGAAAATATTTCTACAGCTTCAAAACAGATTACTCACAAATACTTGCAAAATTAATTCTTATGGTATTCATGTAGTTTTGTACTTAAATGGCAGTTTACAGAGATGGAAAATTGGAGTTTTTTTTTTATCAGAAAGACAATAGTATATAATTTAGCCCTTACTGAAGGTATTCAATAAGAAAGTAGAGATATTTTTATTCCTGGTAATATCACATATAGTCTCTCTTTATTTTCTCTCTACTTCTGCTTCGTTCTCTTTGTGTCACTTTAGTATGCTTATCTCCTGAGTTCTCTCTGTGCATTTTTTCTCCTCTGTGTGTATCTGTGCCACGGCTTCTGGTGTCATTTCTGTTCTGCTCTTCACTGGGGCTGCACTGTGTCCATTTTCTAATCTCCCTCTGCTTGTAACTACTGTGACTTCTGCTTCGACTTCTCCTACCCTTCTCATCCCTGCTCTGGCTTCTGCTGCTTCTCTCATTTCTTTCAGATCCTCTCTTCTTTGGGCTATAGTTACGGCTTTTGGACTTTCTGTCAGAATTCGAATGGCTCCATTTGCTGTTCTTCCCAGAACTCTCTCGTTTTAAAAACCTAGGCTTTTCCCTGTCTTTTTCCTTGTTACTATGACTGCTAGAAAGTTCTTCATAAAGTTTTCTCTTCTTAGATTTGTCTTTCTCTTCAAAATCACTGCTGTTATACCCCGAACACTTGTTTTTCTTTCTTTTCTGCTTTTGTATTTTTTTTTGTTTGTCGTCACTCTCACTGCTGCTTTCTGAAGTCTCGATGGAGGAAGAAGAGGAGGAGGACGAGGAGGAGGAGGAGGAGGAGGATGAGGAGGATTTGCTTTTATGTTTTTTGTGTTTACTTCTGCTCTTCTGAAGCTTTTTCTTTTTTCTATCTCTTTTCTTTTTCTTCTCAAGTCGATCCAACTTCCTGTAATTGGGAAAAAACAGCAACAGATATAATTGTGTAAAAAATAGTCCTTTCATCAACAACTATAAAATTGTTAATAGATAACATACTTTCTTAGAAGCTACTAAAACTGGTATCCAAATATAAATACATTATTTACTCTATTAAATGACAAATATTTTTCTTCTTTTCAAATTATTCTAGTCATATATACATTAAGTTTAAAAATAAAAACTTAAATGCAGTAAGCCAATTTTCTAACTATACTCTTCTCAATAGCAATTGCCTTAAAAAAAATTGTTAGTGACTCAGAATTTAAGATTACACAGCACTCTAAATAACTGGTCATCCTGACCTAAAGAAAGAGCCCTGGTGGCACAGTGGTTAAGTGGTACGGTTGCTAACCAAAAGTTGTCAGTTCGAATCCACCAGCCGCTCCTTGGAAACCTTATGGGGCAGTTCTACTCTGTCCTATAGGGTCGCTATGAGTTGGAATCGACTCAACAGCAACAAGTTTGGTTTAGTGTGGACCTAAACAAAGCCTGCAAAAAGTTTGTAACATTAGTTGGATCTACAGGAAACTCAAATATATAGCTATAATCAGATGGAAAAATTAATTTTATGTATATATTATGTTAAAATTAACATTAATTACATTACCAAAATTCAAAAGCATATTCTTCAGAAATTCTGAATATGAACATGCTTAAAAGTTTTTTTATATTATCTTTTGGTTATATAAAAC
>NW_004443973.1:9963067-10004718 GCF_000243295.1 Trichechus manatus latirostris | reverse complement strand
TTATATTATCTTTTGGTTATATAAAACAAAATAATCATATACTCATTTTTAACAATTATTTAGTTTTATAATTAAGATAATTCTATTAAAAAGGCATTCTAAATTTCTAAAGAGTACTCCACATCCTCAGAAAAGTAATGTGTTTATATGATACACTGAGTTACTCTGAAGTCTAAGTGCCTTCACTAGATTCTGACTCCTTAAAGGGAAAGGAAATAATACCAGCCATTCTCAAAACTCCACATACTGAAAACATCAAGAGCTCCCTCTATTGGACTCAGCAGACATTTCTTAGATTCTTTATTCCAGAGTTAGTCTGTTTAATAGAATTGATATTTCCCTTAAATTTAAGCATTCTTTCCGCATTCCTTATAATAAAATTTTACAAAATGGAAAAAAAGAGTACTTCATTCCCAAAAATATTTTCTAAGTAACTGTGTGTAAAGATATATACAGATCTATCATGCAAAGTAAAACTTACAAACCTATTTCCAAATTAAATGTTTTGAAAAATGCAATGATTTAGTGGTATAATCTGTGTATACAATCTTACACTCATTTTCTCATTGCTGAAATAAAGACAAAATCGTATTACTACAGCTGATGAATAAATCAATAAATGTGATGCACGCTTTAAAATGTTAAGTAGCTTCATAAGCTCTTAGGATCTGAGTTAAGTATAATACTAAGAGGAAATGTACAGAAAAAATGTAGTTGAATCCATTAAATATATACTATTTAAATACCTGAGAAGTTTCTGTTTTTGTTTAGTTGTTAGTGACTTTAAAAATTCAACTTCTGGATCTTCTTCACCCTCACTTGCAACATATTCCTGAGCCAACAAAGATATCATTAAATTTCTAGATTTCAAGCAAAGAAAACATTTACAAGTAAGTTTTTGTATTAGGGACATACTGTGGTTAAGAGATCGGCTGCTAACCAGAAGTTCAAATCCACCAGGTGCTCCTTGGAAACTCTATGGAGCAGTTCTACTCTGTCCTATAGGGCCACTGTAAGTCAGAATTGACTCAATGCAACGGGTTTGGTTTGGTTTGGTAGATGAATATGATATTTTGGACTGGGTAGTGGGAAGGAATTAAAAACACTTTTTAAAAATAGTCTACCTGCCAAGGGGTATTACAGTCCACTAATAGGTTAAGATGAATGTCTTGCTAGAATAGGAAACTTTATCAGGAAGAGGATGGTGGGAGACAGATAAAACGTTATAGCATGGCTTCCATTCTCTATAGCTATTCCTTGAGGTTGAATCATGTTAAACACTTGGATGTTTAAATATTTTATTTGTAATTTAGTGAAATACTAAAACCAAGATCATGAACCTTACAGGACAGTCAAAACATCCACACTTTTAACCTTTATAATTTCAACAGCACATTACCAAATATATAATACAGGTTATATAAACAATCCCTAACAATGTTAAGAAAAATAATATGCCTCTTTTCAGAGCAGCACAAATTAATGTCAGAGAGTCTGGGTTTTGGTCTCAGCTCTGTCTCTAGATTGCCACATGATCTTAGGAAAACTGTTTAACTTCTCTGGCTTTAGTTTCCTCATTAAATAAAGTAAATGGTTTGTATTAGAATATATACAGTTCTTCAAACTCAACCATTTTCTGGATCTATGTATAGTTTAATAAATTAAAATATTTTCTATAATTTTTAGGGGTTTGTTTTTATACACTTCTTTCCATTGGTTCTATTCAATGTCACCTCAGGGGTAAGTTAGCAGGAATTAAAAAACATCAACTCTATCACCAGTTCAGTTAGAAATTTTGCCCACATAAACCCAGAGAAGCAGTTTCATTTATTAAAATATAGGTTTAAAAACAATTTATATTTAGGTTAAAATAGTAAAGAAGCAAAATCAAAATACATTTTAGGCATTTTTCTTTGCTCTATCTGGCTTTCCTATGGATATGTATATTGGAAAACATTAAGTAGCAATTCACAAGCAATCACATTTAGATTTATAGACATTTTCAGCTTACTGATAAAAAGATCATTACCTGTGATGGATCATTTGCAGTCAAGTTTCTCCCCAGTACATTTCGTTTCAGTGCAAACCCACTGTTTCTCATCTCCGCTATTAGCTCCGAGGGGTGCATCGATGGCCCTGTTCACAAAAATCACAGTTTGAATGTATCATTTATATCTCTCTACCTTTTTCGGACTCCACAGTAGGAATGCAGTTGAAGCTTTGTTAAGTAAAATCACTGCTAAATCAACTCAATAATCTTCTGCTGAGCAAATAATCAGCTATGATTTTCTAAAACAGCAGTGTGGAGATTCGGAATAGAAAATAATTGCATTTTTCTTTACGTGCAAGGGGATTCTCTTCTTATGTAACTGCCATATTGAAAAGGATACATTTAGCTATTGTCTGGTTGGCAGTTTTTAGTATAAAATCAAAGCAAAATGATAAAAAACTGCAATTAAACTTTTAATAGGCATTCTCTCAGAGCTCAATTTAGGAAATATTTTAAAGATGCCTGAGTAACATATGATTATTCTAGTTTCCAATCAAAAATTTCTCCCCCTTACTTATCAAATGCCAATACTGAATATACTGCCAGGAGGTGGCTGATTATCAACATACACACAAAATCCCAACCATCTAGTACTTCAGTTAATCTCACACACACACACACACACACACACAGATTTTGAAATTTTTAGATATTAGTGGCAAGCAATTTTAGACTGGCTATAGGGCCGCTATGAGTAGGAATCGACTCGATGGCAATGGGTTCTTTTTTAAATAGGTGTATGTGTTATATTTTTACAAGTTGCTGTTTCTAGTTTCAAAAAACACCAAATTGAAAAGTGAGTTTCTTTTTGGTCACATAATATGGACTAAAGACAGATAAATTAAAAAAAAATTTCTTTTTTCTTTTAAAAGATCTGCCCCCTTCCTTCAAATATCAGAAAGTTTATGTTACATAGGAAAGAAAGCCTCTGTCCTCCTCCTTTCATACATTCATCTTGTTTTCCTTACAGGCAGCAAACTAATGGCAACATTTCAAAGGAGCTATATAAAAAGTTTCTGGCCTAAATCATCTACACTGTCTTAAAAGAGCTACACTGGGTGATATATCTGGAATATAAGGAAGAATAAGACAGCCCACAAGGAATTCATAAGGGAGGGTGTGGGTTAGAGAAACAATCAGAAACTAACTCTCTAGTTTGTTGCTTAAATACTTCTATTTCTTTTTCTCCTCACAGCTTTCTTGGTCTTTTACCACTTACTTGCATGTTCATCTGCATGTTGTCATGGAAAGCAAAAGGCAATCAAATTCAAATCTGTTCATCTGTCAACAGCAGCTTTGGTAAAAAGTTTGCGAGAAAATTTCAGGTGTAAGTTCTCTGGGCTTCATCGTTCATATTATCACAATCAACTGAAAGTTGGCTTTAGGTATTAGGGAACAACAACAGTAAAAAATCAAACCTGTGGCCATTAAGTCCGTTCCAACTCACAGTGACCCTACAGGACGGAGCAGAACTGCTCCACAGGGTTTCCAAGGAGTGGCTGGTGGATTCGAACTGACAACCTTTTGGTTAGCAGCCGAACACTTAATCACAGTGCCACCAGGGCTCCAGGTTTTAGGGAGATGACAGGGAAAAACTGCCTAGTATTGGTCTACGGGGGAGTTATTAATAATGGGATACTTTTAATTTATTGAAAATAAAAAAGCCTACTTAATTGACAAAACAAAAACACCATAAAGTAGCATCTTTATTTCATTATATTAATATTTTATTTAAAACAATATAGGGTTTTTTTCCTTCTACACAAGATATTTAATTCCTATGGAATACTTTAATGACCTTTAAATTTCTCAATTTGGTTGCTAATACTGATAATAAAATCTTAAATAAAAATTGAATTTCTGGTTGCCTTCAAATGGCATACAAGTGCTAATACAATTAACAGCTTTAAATGAGGTACAGAATGTAGTTCAATGCACTTTTTTGGTGGCTTCTCAAATTTCACATGTAGAAATATAATTTTATAAAGTAGAAAATTTCTCTTCTGAAATGACAAAACTCCATATCCTTGTCAACAACTTTATTAGATGTCAAATGAATTCAGAAGCAAACACGTTAAGAATTAGGATAAAAACCACTCCAGTAAAGGGCCAAAAAACCTGGCCATTATGATGAGAGGTTACTAATTTCATCACTTTTCATCAAAAGATGGGTAAGTTTAATAAGATGTTTTAGAAAACATGCTTTTTACATTTTCATTACAGTACTTCCAACTATTTCAAGAAAATGATCCCTTTTCTCCTAGTCTGACAGAAATTATACAGACAATGAAACCGTTACTCTTCTAGCATTTATATTTCTCTAAAACCCCAAATGACCACTCTGTGTAGTACATACGCTTAGTATACACTTCCATATTGCAAGACTATAAACACACTGCTTAGTGAAGTGCCTGACAAACGTACTCAATAAATAGTAGCAACTATTATTTTTACCAGTAGCTGTAAAGATTTTATTTTATAAATTCTCCATAGTTTAAGTGTTGTTAGTAGCATTTTTCAAAACCCTGTCTTATTGACATTTTTGTATGTAAATGTTTTCTATCATAAAAAATTTTACGTTTAGAAGATATGACAGATTATGATATTTAGCAAGATAGCTTTATACTTTCATATTACTGTGATAGTGGCTATGTAGTTAAATTAACAGAAATGACTCCACTTCTCTGACAACTTAAAATTTAGTTGATATAATAGAGTATATGGATATGTTGATAATATAGATTATACAGATATGTCCAACTACTAAAACTACATAAAAATTTCTTTTAAGTATGGTGCCTGTCTTAGTTATCTAGGGCTGCTATAACAGAAATACCACAAGTGGGTGGCTTTAACAAACAAATTTATTTTCTCAAGTTTACGCGGCTAGATGTCTGAATTCAGGGTGCTGGCTAGAAAGGTTTTCTCTGTTGGCTCTGGAGGAAGGTCCTTGTCTCTTCTGAGCTTCTGCTCCTGGGTGATCTTCATATGGCCTGGCATCTCTCTTCCCCCATCTCTGCTTTGCTTGCCTATTTAATCACTTTTATATTCAAAAAAGATTGGCTCAAAATACACCCTATACTAATCCTGCCTCATTAACAAAACAGACAACCCACTCCCAAATGGGATTATAACCACAGGCACAGAGATTAGGATTTACAACACATATTTTTTGGGGGCACAATTCAATTCCATAATGGCACCTTAATAATTAAAATTACAGCTGGATTTAGGCCTGAGGAATGTTTGGCTTCTTCTTCGATTCACTATGACAGAATTATTCTAGGGAATTCAGAAAAAGGGCACTTGTCCTAAAATGTAGGTTTGTGAGGGCTCCTTTCTAGATCATCTCAGCCAGGCTAGATTAAGCCTCAACTACATGAAAACCCATATTCCAACTCAGAACAGCAGGTCTACTGAAGAAACTGTTTTCAACACTCATTTATTTTGCAAACTTTCTTTGCTGTGATAAGCATAAGCATCAAAATACTGATTGTAACTATGGTCTTCAGTTTTATGTCTTGATTAGATCTAGACTATTTTCTTCTCCTCGAAAAATACCATGGAGTCAGTGTCTCAGGAAAAAAATAAAAAAAACTTTCCCAGAAGTCAAAGTTCAAATTATGCTTGTAAAGGGCTTAACCTATTTACTAAGGGCGTTTATTTTTATAGAACTAAACAAAAAGGAATGAAAGGTAAAAAATGTTCTATAGTAAAATAGGTATTTTATCACATAATATATGAGGTCAAAATTCTAGCGATGAGAAAGACAGTACGACTCTACAATGACAGAATAGCAGCCCCCAGGGTAAATGACACAGGAAGATTAATACTAAGGCAAACACACTTGTGTTCCACTGCTAGCACGAGGTCCTTCTGCTCTTCCCAAGGTCAGATGTATCTTCCATTCAAAGTTCACCATTCCTTTTAAATGATGCAATCTCCTGAAATTTTATCGTGTTAAGTAGGAGAGGGCACTGAGTTGTAGGTTAGGGGAGGAGGAGGAATTACAAATGCCTTTCTCTCCCTCCCCCAAATTTAACATGTTAATATAATTTACAGGATGCTGCTGTTTGCTGAAACTAAATCATTATTCCTACAGCAAATATAGTTTTGCTTGTTATTACAGTAGTAATCTATTTTTATCTTCCCATTATGTGTGTGTATATGTTTTAATTTAACTTTATACTATGGAAAATTTCAAACTTAGAATAATGTAATGAACCCATCAAATAGCTTCAGCAATTATCAACAATTTTCCCAATCTTGTTTCATCAATTACTCCCAACTTCCTTCTTTCCTAACTTTCTTTCTTCTTTCTTTTAGATATCACTTTGGTATGAATCACTAACAAATAGGCAATATTTCTTAAAAATAAAGCCACAACACCTTTAAAACACGCATCAAAATTGATAATTTAAAAATATCATTTAATATCCAGTCAGTATTCAGATTTCCCCAATTGTCTCAAAAGTATCTTTTTACAGTTGGTTTGTTCAGATTACGATCCAAACAAGGTCCACACATTGCATGTGGCTGATATATCTCTTAAGTCTCTCTCTCTTAATAGCCTTTATTTTTTAGAGTAGTTTTAGGTTTACAGAAAAAGTGTGCAGATGGTAGAGGGTTCCGATATACCCTTCCCTCCCCCTGCACACTGTTTCTCCTGTTAATTACATCTTGCATTCCTGTGGTACATTTGATACAAATGATGAATATTGGTATGTTTTTGTAACTGAAGTCCATAGTTTATACTAGGGTTCACAATTTCTGTTATCTAGTTCTGTGGGTTTTGACAAATTCACCATATCGTGTGTCTACCATTATAATAGAAAATAGTTTCAGTGCACTAAAAATACCTGTGATCGAATTATTCATCCCCCCCCTTTGCCCCTGAACCCTTGATTTTTTCAGTGTTTCTGTAGTTTTACCATTTCCGTAATATAACGTATTTGGAATCATACTACATGTAAGTATGTAGCTTTTTCAGACTGGCTTCTTTCACTTAGCAATATGCATAAAGGTTCTTCCATGTCTTTTCCTGGCTTGAGAGCTCATTTCTTTTTATCACTGAATAATATTTAATTGTATGGATGTACACTGTTTATCCATTCACCCATTGAAGGATATCTTGATTGCTTCCAATTTTTGACAATTATAAATAAAGCTGCTATATGTATTTCCATGCCAGTTTTTACATGAACATGCTTTTATCTCATTTGAGTAAATACTTAGGAGCATGATTTTTGGATCTTACGTAAGACTATGTTTAGCTTTGTAAGAAACTGCCAGACTGTCTTTCAAAGTGGCTGTACCAGTTTGCATTTCCACCTGCAATGAATGAGTTTTTGTTGCTCCACATCCATGTCAGCATTTGGTAGTGTCAGTGTTTTGGATTTTCGCCCTTCTAATAAGTGTGTCAGTGGTATCTTGTTCTTAAGACTCCTTTAATTTAAAAAAGTTTACCCACCTTTTCCACGCTAATTACTATTTATGTATTGAAGGAACTAGGACTTCAGTCCTGTAGAATTGTCCACATTCTAAAAACTGATGTCATTTAACATGTTCTTCTAGTCCTTAACATTGGTCGTTAGCTCTGTTGTTGCGTGCCGTCGAGTTTATTCCAACTCAGAGCTCTAGAGGCTTATTACAGTGAAACTGGCGATAGCCAGAACTCAACAGGACTGCCTTGTTTTTCTGGGTCTCACAAGTTTTCTGCCTTTGACAGGGTGTAGTCTTACCATTTTTCTATCGCTCTTTTTAGTGAAAAATATTTAAGTTTTCCTTCTCTTACAGGTTTCTGCCTTACATAGGTTTTATTGTATTAAATTATTTGGGGGAATGCCTTTATATTTTATTCCACACACTCTGGGGAATATATGAAAAGTCTTCCAATGTCTGGATTCAGTAAAATGACAGCCCAAAACACACACATTTCTGGCTAATGAACTAGACTAAGGAAAAAAGCTGAAACTTCATCCTGTATGTTTTTAACTCTTTCACCATGTATTTACTGCAGTCATAGTAATAGTGGTATAACCTTAAAAGTGTGTTTTAAAATAAACCCTCAAACTTTATCACAAATAAAGTATATTATGATCCCTATTTCCATGAAAGCTTAACCTTTCTTCTTTCTTTCCTAAAGTTAAACTGACTATATCTAGTGAACAGGCAACCTCCAGTCGCTAAACATGAGGAGGACACTTGCAGGCACCAGCTATAGTACATGAGGAAGAAGTAGATCTGTGCTTGGTGAGAATTATCAAGAATTATCTTAGAATTACATTATGTTCCTAATATTGCCATAACCTTTTTGCTTTTAAGAAAGCTTACAGAAAGTTATCTTTAAAAAAAAAAAAAAAATCCTAGTAAAAAGGGCACAGCAGGAACATGCAGTGTAAGTCAGGAAAAAAGTGAACAAAGCTATTAATAAAGTGTGTGAGTGATTTTTATTTATACAGATGAGAATGTTTTATGTATGATTTTCTAAAGGTTATGCAAGAACCAATTGTACTGAATTGTAATAAAACTGCTTTATACTGGGAATTTTCCTGACACACTGCCAGTTCATCTTAGTGGAGGCTGGAAACAATAGGTTTTCTTACTGCCCGTATCCCAAGTTCATATTGAAGACAGCTGATTTGATCTCTATTAAAACACACAATGTAAAGGAAAAAATAAAATATTTCATTTTAGTCTATGTGTCTGGAAAATACACAAAAGCAAGGAAATATGAAATTATCTTTACTGTATGCTAGTAAAAATACTGTTTATTAAAAACAACCTTGCCTCACAGAATCCAGTTAAAGCTATATGACCTATTTGCTTATGTCTTTATTACTTAAATTTTCAACTTAATTTATATGCAAATATTTTAGTGATGACACATCTGCCAATAATACGGTTAATTAAAAGTTCTAGAGGACTAAGAAAAATCATTTGTGCTGTGATGAACATGAAACAATAGAAGTCAGCATTATGTTTTAAATAAGTTATGGGAATATGAATGCTCTTGAAAAGTTATGGATCCATGAATCTCAAAAACATTATGTTGAGTGAAAGAAGTCAAACACAAAAGAGTACACACTGTATGATTTACATGAAGTTGAGGAACAGGTAAAATAAATAGGTTAGAAATCAGAATAGTGGCTATAGGGGGTGAGGTTAGACTGAAAAGGAACAGAAGGAAACTTTCTAGGGTGATGGCAATGCTTTGTATCTTCCCAGGGGTTTTGGTTACATGGGTTATAGTGGTACATGTATATTTAACAAATATATATTTGCTAAACTCGAACTTTACACTTAAGACCAGTGCATTTTACTTAAAGAGTTTTATATGGTATTTTAAATCAGTCTATAGCAATCACTGATTGGCTATGGTACTATAGTACATAGATTCTCACTATATGTATATACTCTCTCTCTCTAACTATGGAGAGTCTTGCATAGGGTATCTGAACTTAAACATCCCTAGTATGTAAAACAATGATTTTAACAACCAGTTATCTATTATTGAGGGCTTATTACTTTACCTAAGTAGGTACTTGAGAGATAATGAATAGAGAACATGGCTTTTGCCTTCAAGAGGCATATAATCTTCTTGGGAAAATCTATTCACATGAAAGAACAGGAAAAATATAAATTGTAAATTTGTGTTGTAAGCTCAGAGAAGGAAATGACAAACAATGGTTTACAACAGCCAGTGAAGCCTTTCCATTCATCCACTCACTAAACTATTATTTACTAAGAACGTATATTTGTGCAAGGCTTTGGGGACACGTAGATAAATAAGATATAGTCCTTATTTCAGAAGACCTTATACTTTCCAGGAAAGAACTATAAACTGAGTTTGATCTCTAAAATCTTGTAAGATTTAGAAAAAGATAAAAAGCAGGCCATTCTAAATAAATGGAGCACATGAAGGCTTATGGTAATTTCATTAAGTTTGATTTGGGTAGAAAAATTAATATTTACTAGGTGGACACTTTGACTCATTTTCCTTTTCTCAGATAATCACAAGCTAATTTCCTTTATTTGAAGCTGGCAGACCCTAAATAGATGGAGTGATGTCAACAGGAAGAGCCACGTAAAAGAGTTATGACCATGATCTGAGAATCTTAATACCCCTTTGAAACTGTGGGAGGTATAGCCTCCACTAGCCCCACACAGGCCTTTAACACAGAGCAGAATCATTTACTGACAGAACAAGATCGCAATTAATTTAATCACTGAATTACAACAATGCTTATAAATAGTTCTAAATGGCTTAACTACTGGTAATCACTTAAAATAAAAATAGCCAAAATTTAAAGTACTAATCAAGAGTATCATTTTGATCTTTGAAGCACTTTCATTTGACAAGCTTTACTGAATAATCTCTTTAATAGTTCAATATTTGGTTCCTGACTGATCAACTACATATTATAAAGGCGAAAAATCATGCCTAACTTCAGTTCTTTACTTTGAGGTCTATCCTTTATTTATGAGTTTCAATATCTGCTTATTTCATGAGTTTAGCTTTAATGAGCATTTTGGTAAAAATACTTTTTCTGCAGTAGAATTATGTCAGAGGATTAAAAAAAATCTGCCATCAGATGTAGGGCTATCTTAGTAGTCATGCTGGTAGGATTTAACTTCTTCAAGGAGTTCCTTAAGGGAACTCCATGACAGATTCAGGTGGAGTTGCCAGAAGGACAAGTGAGTTTATCATCTTTCTTCCTATAGAAAGTCCCTCCAGCATGCTCCTAGGTGTCTTTCTGGCAAAGCTTATGATCAGACAATTATTTTGTTAAATTTCTCAACCGTGTTCCAAACAACAAAAATGCCTTCAACATGAAAGGTTGATGAAGGAATGGAGGAGCAGCATGTGGGAGCTTCTGCCACAGAAAACTTCTATCAGCGTTATGGCTTAGTTTAATATTTTTCAAGAAAAATTAAATCAAGAGTTAGGGAAATATGGCAAGGAAAAGAGCATTGATATACAAACAAATATTTGCAACAGTATAAAATAATACACTCCCTGATTTGAAGTATTTATTCATTTTCATGATGTTTAAACACACACAAAGCTATAGCGTAAACAAGACTGGATAGATGCTTGAAACATTATTAAATATCTATCATCATTTTAGCCATCTGTGATGTGGCTGAATCTCAGACTTAGGCAATATAAAGGAAAAGTAATTTTGTGTATGCCTAATATATCCACTAACAGTATTCTGAATTTGAAATTTGTTTTTATAAAGATGTGAAATTTCCCATATTATCATATTCAGTTTCAAATATTTTAAAAATGATAGCTAAGTAAAAAAAAATTACAGTGAAATAACTTTAAATATGTAGCAACCTTAACAAAAAACCCCTCAAATACTCAGTAAAATATGAAACAACGGTGACAAATTTGGGGTCAACATTTATTTACTTTTATATTGCTTTTACAAAAGCAATCATGAGGTTGAACGTTACGAGCCCTTCTATTTCAGCAGGTCATACTCTTGAACCATGGCAGTATTAGCGTCTTAGGCCTGGTTCATCTACTCTCAGCCCTGGTGTACAGCTGAACTGAATAGGGGGGCAAGATGGGTGGTTAAAGCAAGCTGAAACAGGGCTTGTACTATCCACTGGAAGAGCTTCAGCAACCCCAAGTCTAGCTTTCCTACAAAATGACTGTTTAGCACTACCTGCTTGCTTCTGGGACAGAACGAGAATTTTAAACCTTTGTTTATCCAGGGAAAACAAACAAAAACACCAAAACCCATTGCTATCGAGTTGATTCTGACCCATAGTGACCCTAGAGGACAGAGCAGAACTGCCCCACAGGGTTTCCAAGGAGTGCCTGGTGGATTCGAACTGTCGTCCTCTTGGTTAGCAGCTGAACTCTTAACCACTACGCCACCAGGGTTTCCAGGAAAAACAAGGATTTAATAAAGAAAATTTAGCTTTATATTTTTTGCAGACAACCTGACTAGAATTAATCTGTTTTACAGGTATCTATTAAAAAACTCTTATCCTCATGTGCTAGAAATTTTAATTATTCTAAGACTATCTATTCTGCTATCTTTTTTTCTTTTAGCTTCATAGGAAAATGCATTCCCTAGGAGAATTTGGGGTAGGGGGAGAAGGGCTTTAACTGTGTTAAGGCAAATAAAATGGTATTAAAACTACTTGCTTTACCACATATTGTATGATTCCATTTCTCTGAAATGTCCAGAATAGGCAAATCTATAGAGACTGAAGGTAGATTAGTGATTGTCTAAGGCTGCAGGGGTGGAGATGGGGTAATAGCTTAAGGAGTATGGGGTTTCCTTTTAGACTAATAAAAATGTGCTACAGTTGATTGTGGTGACGGACGCACAACTCTGTGAACACACTAAAAGCCACTGAATTGTACACTTTTAAATGGCTAAATTACATGGCATGCGATTTGTCATGGATTGAATTGTGTCCCCAAAAATGTATGTCAACTTGGCTAGGCCATGATTCCCAGTATCGTGTGACTATCCACCATTTTGCCATCGGATGGGATTTTCCTATGTATTGTAAATCCTGCCTCTATGATGTTAATGAGGTGGGATTAGCAGCAGTTATGTTAATGAGGCAAAGCTCAATCTACATGATTAGATTGCATCTTAAACCAATCAATCTCTTTTGAGATATAAAAGAGAGAAGCAAGCAGAGACAGGGGGACCTCATACCACCAAGAAAGAAGCACAGGAGCATAGCAGGTCCTTTGGACCTGGGGTCCCTGCACTGAGAAACTCCTCGACCAGGGGAAGATTGATGACAAGGACCTTCCCCCAGAGCTGACTGAGACAGAAAACCTTCCCCTGGAGCTGGCATCCTGAATTGGGACTTCTAGCCTCCTAGACTGAAAGAGAACAAATTTCTCTTTGTTGAAGCCATCCACTTGTGGTATTTCTATTATAGGAGCACTAGATGACCAAGACAGAATTATACCTCAAAACACTGTTAAAAAAAAAAAATACTGGCTTTACTGAAAAACCCCACCATAAATTAAACAAAAGATGTTTAATTTCAGTATACATTAAAAAAAGCAAGTAACTGACAGATGCCAAGAGTCAATGATAAGAATAAGGGATATACAGGATAGCTGAAAGGCAGGTGGGCTGGCCATTTAATTATATTCTAAAATAAAAATATTTTATAAAAATTCAGTCATCACTGAAGCTTACAAGCTTTTCCTATAATTTTGATGTATCTACAGTGGATGAAAACTTACAAAGTTAAGAGAATCTTATCCTTAGAAAAGATATTCTAAACCAGCTTAGCCCAAAGAAGCATTCTGATTGCCTAATTTAAGTTTGTAAAGGAGAAGTAAATTTTATAGCTGGTCTCTGTAAACCTCACAGCTGGAACATTCTAACAGCACCTTGCAGTTTCCAGTGATCAAAGTAAGTTACTTTATATACTAAACTAAGACTTTCATAATAGAAATAATGCAACACCAGGGGGTACAGTTATCATGAAATAATTACACTCCTGGGAGATTACAGGCACAAGGCTGTACCCCAGGGGTGTGATTATCCCATGATAACCACATCCACTGAAATTGCCTTATTGCAAAAATAGTCTCTATTCACTGGTGAAATATTATTCAATAGGTGATTTTTTCAAATGAAAAGATTTTTTTTAGCTTGAATCAGCAAGTCGATTAGGAAATTGGTCAGTTTATTTTTTATCACATTCAAATTCAGAATACAACACCATTATTATTTGCTTTCCTATTTGATATAGTAGAGTTTTAATTTTGTTTTTGAGAAACCTTTAAGAGTTTCTATTCGCATTAAGCACTACTGCTAAATTCAGGTCAAACTTAAAGGCATTAACTGAGTAACGGAATTTTAATAATTTATTTCCATGTACGATCTTTAATTCTTCTAAAATAATGTTTTTAAAAAAATGATAAATATAATTTATCTTCACTGTAGAAAATACAGGTAAGCAAAAAGTGAAACTAAAAATCTCAGCTAATCCTACCACTCAGACACAAACACTGCTGATATTTGGTCTATCTTCTTCCAATCTTTTTTCTAAAACTGTCTGTCTGTCTGTATGTCTACATAAAGATATAGAGAAACACAAAAAAGGAATCTATGTAACTACTCTTTTATAACCTGCTTTTTAAATTTAACGAAATGTTGTAAACAACTTCTGTATCATTAAGAAATCTTCATATCACTTTTAAAGGCTGCATAATACAGTATTATATTGTAACAAATACTCCATATTCAATTAATATCATCTTATTAGCTATTTAGGCTGTTTCTTTTTCCACTCTTTTTTCATTTATTCATTCTTTCTTTCACTGTTATGAGCAATGCTTTGCGACTAAGTCTTTGGATATATCCATGATTATTCCCTTAAGATAAATTATTGGCTGTGTAATAAATAAAAAATAATTTAAGCAAACCAAAAAAGGTATTGTTCTCCCAAAACTTCAATTGTTCTTATACACAGCTTAAGCTGATGGTTTTAAACTTTGATGATGCATTAAAAATAGGTTAGTAACTTTCATCATCTTATTGATATCATAGATGGTAAAAGTTACTGACCTATTTTTACCATAGAGTTCAGTGGTTTACAATATTCTTACATAAGATACATCATTTAAGAATTCATATTTACATCTTTTCAACTTGAAAGGACAAACTGGAGATGAAAATTTCCCAGGACCCTTTTCTATGAAGATTAAGGCAAAGAATTAAGTCTGCGAATTATTTATTTCTCACCATGCAAACATCTTTACAATATACCAATGACTCTTTGCTTTCTTTAGCTGTTCTACTTATTCGGAAAAATAAAATTTAGTATGGCAGTACCAAGGAAAATATTAGTCTTCTGAAGGATATCAGGTGCTATTCAATGTTTGAAAAGCCTAAATTTTAAGTTTATTTCTTTTCAAATTATAATTAATCATACATTTTTAACCATGGAAGTAAAAGAAAACCACCTGTAGTTTCATGAAATTAACATGTTTACTATTTTCATTTTTCCTTCCAGTCTTAATGTATACGCATGTCATTTTATATTAATTAGAATAATAGTGTAGATGCAATTTGTATTACTTAATTCACCTAACATAGCCACAATTTACTCTGCCATTCTCCAAGTGCTGGATATTTAGATTGTTTACAATAGTGAAAAATTAAAAATGGTATCAAAATGAACATTTTCCTTTTAAGGTCTTTTTGAAAAAAGCTCTTTCAACACATTACCACCTTTCCTTCTTAACTATGCTCTTCTCTTTCCAAAACAAACAAATAAAAACACACACACATATACAAATATTCTGTGGCATCAGTTCTGCCTACCATTGTTTCCCTAAATTTGTAGATTACAAGCATCCTGTGTGTGATAGGGGCTTCAGAATATATCTATATATGAGTAACTGTAAGAAAAATACGTTAACAAAACATTTGCCAATTCAGCATTTTTTCATGTACAATGAAACCTGTGAGAGCCGGAACTCAATGGGATTGCCTTGTTTTTCTACGTCTTGCAAATTTTCCACCTTTGACAGGGTACAGTCTTACCACTTTTCTATTGCTCATTTTAGTAGAAAATATTTGCGTTTCCCTTCTCTGACAGGTTCCCACCTTACACAGGTTCTGTCTTTCGCAGATTTTACTATACAATTCAGTGACATTAATTACTTTCATCATGTTGTTCAACTATCACCACTATCCGTTTCCAAACGTTTTCATCACCCTTAACAGAAGCTGTCAGTGTCCCTTAAGCAACAACTCTTCCTTTTCCCCTCCCTCCTGCATGCCCTTGGGAAACACTAATGATCTTTGGTCTCTGTACACTTGCCTATTCTAAATATTTTATATAAGTAGAATCATACAATATTTGATGATCACAATGATGTCAAAAATCAAATGACCATAGATGTATGGGTTTATTTCTGGAATCTCAATTCTATTCCATTGGTCTATCTGTCTATCATTATACCAGTACCAGGCTGCTTTGATTACTGTACCTTTATAATGTTTCGAGAGTGGGAAATTGAGTCCTCCTCCTACTTTTTCAAGATTGCTTTGGCTATTTGGGGCCCCTTGCAGTTCCATATGAATTTGAGGATTGGCTTTTCCATTTCTGCAAAGGCTGCTTGAATTTTTAATCTATATTCTGGGTAATACAGACATCTTAACAATATTTAGTCTTCCAATCCATGGACATGGAATATTCTTCCACTTACTTAGGTCTTCTTTAATTTGCTTAACGGTTTATAGTTTTCAGTGTACAAGTCTTTCACCTTCCTGGTTAAATTTATTCCTAGGTATTTTATTCTTTTAGATGCTATTGTAAATGGAATTGTCCCCTTAATTTCCTTTTCAGAATGCTCACTGCTGATGTATAAAAACCTAACTGATTTTTGTGTGTTGACCTTGTATACTACCACTTTGTTGAATTCATTAGCTCTAATAGCTTTCTTGTGGATTCTTTGGGGTCTTCTATACATAGGATTATGTCATCTGCAAAAAGGAATAGTTTTACTTCTTCCATCTTGATTCAGATATCTATTTCTTTTTCTTGCCTAATTGCTGTGCACAGAACTTCCAGTAAAATATTGAATACCAGTGGTAAGAGCAGACATCTTTGTTCTTATTCCTGATCTTAAAGGGAAAATCTTTTTTTTTGTTAAATTGTACTTGATGGAGGTTTACAAAGCAAATGAGTTTCTCATTAATCAATCAATACACATATTGTTTTGTGACATTGGCTGCCAACCTCACTACCTGTCAACATTCTCCCCTTCTTGACTTTGGGTTTACCATTTCCAGCTTTCCTGTCTCCTCCTGCCTTCTACTCCTTGCCCCTGAGCTGCTGTGCCCATTTAGTCTCGTTCTGTATTATGGGCCTGTCTAATCTTTGTCTGAAGGGTGAACTTCAGAAGTGACTTCATTACTGAGTTAAAAGGGTGTCCAGGGGCCATACTCTTGGGGTTTTTCCAGTCTCTGTCAGACCAGGAAGTCTGGTCTTTTTTTGTACGTTAGAATTTTGTTCTACATTTTCATCCAGCTCTGTCCAAGACCCTCTACTATGATCCCTGTCAGAGCAGTCGGTGGTGGTAGCCAGGCACCATCTAGTTGTGCTGGACTCAGTCTGATGGAGGCTGTGGTAGTTGTGATCCATTAGTCCTTTGGACTCGTCTTTCCCTTGTGTCTTTGGTTTTCCTCATTCTCCCCGGCTCCAGAGGGCATGAGACAAGTGGAGTATCTTAGGTGGCCGTTCAGAAGCTTTTAGGACCCCAGAAGCTACTCACCAAAGTAGGATGTAGAACATTTTCTTTATAAACTATGTTATGCCAAGTGAGCTAGATGTCCCCCAAGACCATGGTCCCCAACCCTCAGCCCAGTAATTCAGTCCCTCAGGGAGTTTGGAAGTGTCTGTGAAGCTTCTATGACCCTGCCTTGGTCAAGCTGTGCTGCTAAGGGGAAAACTGTTAGTCTTAATATTCATCGAGTACGATGTTAGCTGTGTTTTTCATTAGTGCCCTTTATCAGACTGAGTTATTTCCTTTCTATTCCTAGCTTGTTTTTTTTTTAATATTTTTTTATGTTTTCGGTGAAAGTTGACATAGCAAATTAGGTTCCTATTCTGCAATTTCTACTCAAATTGTTCAGTGCATTGGTTACAATCTTCACAATGCGTGAACATTCTCATTATTTCTGTTCTGGTTTTTCCACTTTTAGTAATCTACTTTCTCTGCCCTCTTACCTTCTCATCTTTGTTTTTAAAGTAATTGTTAACCATCTGGTCTCATATAGACAATTTTTTAAAGGAACAAATTACTCACAGGTGATATTCTTTATTTTGTGAGCCAATCTGTTATTTAGCTAAAAGGGGACTTCAGGGGATAGGTTCAATTCAAGGTTTAAAGAGTACATCTGGGCAATAGTCTCGGGGAGTCCTCCAGTCTCAACTGTTCCAGAAAATCTGGACTTCTAAGAATTTGAAGTTCTGATGTATCATGAAGAATGCAACCAACATCACAGAACAATATGTATAGAAACTGTTAAATGAGAACCTAATTTCCTGTGTAAACTTTCACCAAAAACACAATAAAATATAAAAAAAAATAAAAATAAAAATAAAAGAATTTGAGGTTCTGTTCCACGTTTTTCTCCCATTCTATCAGGATCCATCTATCGTGGCTCTGATCAGTGGTAGTGGTAGCTGGACATCATCTAGTTCTTCTGGTCCCAGGGTAGGTAAGGCCATGGTTCGTTTAGATTGTTAGACTAGCTTCTTCTCTGAGTCTTTGGTTTCCTTCTCTCTCTCTTTTGCTCTAGATAAGTAGAGACCAATAGCTGTATCTTAGAGGGCCGTTCTGGGCTTTTAAGACCCCAGACATTATTTACCAAACTAGGATGCAGAACAGAAGCTTTATGAACTATATTATACCAACTGACTGAGCTATCCCATGAAACCATGGTCCTAAGCCTTCAAACCCAGAAAACCAATCCTGCAAGGTTGTAGTTTTGTCTAAAAGTATCTGTAACTGTGCCCCCTATGTGCTTTGTTCTCTTCCTAGCTTGTTGAGTGTTTTTATCACGAAAAGGTGTCAACTGAGATGATCATGGGATTCTTTCCCATTGTTCTATTAATGTGGTGTATTACATTGATTGATTTTTCTAGTGTTGGACTACCCTTGTACTCCTGGGATAAATATCACTTGATCATGGTGTATCTTCCTTTCAGTATGTTTCTGGATTCCGTTTGCTAGTATTTTGTTAAGGATTTTTGCATCTATATTCATTTGGAATATTGTCTATAGTTTTCTCTTCCTGTGGTGTCTTTGTCTGGCTTTGGTATCAAAGTAGTGCTAGCCTCCCAGAATCAGTTAGGAAGTGTTCTTCCTCTTCTATACCATGGAAAAGTTTAAGGATTAGGGTCACTTCTGCTATAAATATTTGGTAGAATTCCCCAGTGAAGTCATCTGGTCCTGGACTTTTTTTGGGGTGGAGGTTTTTGATTACTGATTCATCTCTATACTTGTTATGGATTTGTTGAGATCTTCTATTTCTTCTTGAGTCAATGTAGGAAGTTTATGCATTTCTAGAAATTTGTTCATCTCATCTAGGCTATATAATTTGTAGGTGTAGAATTATTCATAATATTGTTTTATGATCCTTTTTATTTCTGCAGAGTCACGGAACCAATATTTTAAACAAAAATCTTAAGTGATCCTTTACATTAGAGAAGTTTGGGAAACAACGGCCACAGCACCAATGCCCCAAACTCAAAAATCTAGCTTTTCGGAGCCATTCAAAATCTGACTGCACCCATTTAAAGTTGTCCAAGATAAATGTGTCATTCCAGGCTTATCCCACATACCATATTTATTATTTTACTTGCGTTTTTCTTCTGGTCTTTCTTTTTTGGTCAACCTTTCTTTCTACCTGTCTAAATCTTAATAATCCTTCAAAGGTTGCTTTAGTCCTACCTCCTCTTTTAACTACGTGATTTAACTCTCCAATATTTTCTATTAAATTCTTATATACTAGTTTTGTCTCCCTGATTAGATTGTAAACTGGTAGTTATTTTCTATTTGTTTCTTATCTAGCTTGTTAGTTAAATCTTTCTGATTAGACTGTAAACCAGGGGTAGAACCCATATTTTCTGAGCTTGAACACAGAACCTCAAAAAAAGAATACTTACTGGATGATATGAAGGATGTCAAATAAACAGCTGCCAAATACAATTATTTCATAAAATAAGAAACTTTAGTTCCAAGAATTAATTTTCACATCCTTTCACCATAAAGGGTACCAAAAAAGACAAACAAACCTGTTGCCATCAAGTAGATTCTGACTCATAATGACCCTGTAAGACAGAGCAGAACTGCCCCATCGGGTTTCCAAGGAGCAGCTAGTGGATATGAACTGCCAACCTTTTGGTTAGCAGCTGAGCTCTTAACCACTACACCACCAAGGCAGAGCTGCTAACAATCTCACATGTTTAAAAGATAACTTCATCCTACAAGGCCATTTTAACCATAATCACCGAATGCCTGACATTTTGCAATTCAGGAGGATATGAATATGAGAAATAACCATTTTTTCCTATTTTTAGGTTACCAACCTGATAAACAGTGTTTAATATATCCTTTGAGGAGCTCTGCTGGTACAGTGGTTAAGTGCTAAGCTGCTAACCAAAGGGTTGGTGGTTTGAACCCACCAGCAGCTCTGTGCGAGAAAAAACCTGGAGATCTGCTCTGTCATATAGGATTGTTATGAGTCAGAATCAACTCACCAGCACACAACAACAAAAACATATCCTGTACTTTTAAAATCAACTTAATAGGGCCCTTTGCTACAAAAAGTAAATTTAATTTTATTATACAGGATTTCAAATTCAGAATATCTGATCAGATTTTCCCATTTACCATCAAATTTTGGAAATGTGTCTTAGTCTAAAAAACAAAAATACAACATAACAATACAAAAGAGAAATCTTACTTTATCTTCCCTTGTTCATCCTTGACATAAATTTCAAAACAAATAAATCATGTCTATTGCCTACCTGAGCCATCCGTAGGAACTGAACTTGCATTGATTCCAGAAAGACCGAACAAAGGACATTCTCGATCTGTATTGACATGGCCCCATTTGTGACATTTAATGCACCTCACATTTCGAACCTGAGAAACAGTGACTGTTATTTTGGTTACTAAAATACTAAGAATCTAACCAATGTTTAAATATCTATTGCTAGGTACAGTTTAAGTTAAATTACTCTCATTTTTAAAGATCTCCAGGAAAGAAACTCTATAACTGTGTTTAGTAACTTAATACAGATACTAAAATCTTTTATTACAAATTCTACTTCATAGCTAAGATGAATCGTATTTTTTCTACCTCTTACTTACTCGATGGCAATATAACAACGTCATCCGAAAAGAAATGGTGAAATACGAAAAAAAAAAACTATGCCATGGCTTAATCTTAAATTCTCTAATTTTAATAAGTTAACCTACAAAGTTTTCATTTTCTAAACCAGAGGCTCGCAAACTTTTTCTGTAAAGAGCCAGATACTAAATATTTGAGGCTCTGCAGGTCAAATGGTCTCTGCTGCAACTACTCATCTTTGCTGTTGTGGTGGGAAAGCCATAGATGATCCGTAAATGAATGAATATGGCTGTGTTCCAATAACACTTTATTTACAACAAGGATTTGGCCTCTTGTGATAGTTTGTCCCGGTTCTAAACTAATAAAAGCTTACATCTTTTCTTGACCTTGAGCAAATTCTCCAAATTTCTTGAAAATTACAGACCAATATAATTATAACCCTCACTCATAGAACTTTTGATTCCTATATACTATCAGTCTACTGCATTTTATTTTTCCTCTCCTATTCCCTCTATTGACTGATACAAATAGAAACACAGCACCCTTTCCAGCTTATACACCTCTGACACGATATAAAGAAATATTAAATAACAATTATTCTTAGAGTAAAATATGTGTCACTTACCTGAATACCAAAGGGCTGATCTCTGATGTTCATGTCATCTTTGGCGTATCTATTTTGCAGAGAAAATGTACAGTTTAAGAAAAATTTAATAAATTAAACAGCAACTAATCTGAAAAAGTTTTACAGTCCTAAGAACATTATAAAATGTATCACTTCAATAAGTATACAGAACTATAAAATCCATTCATTATTTCCAAAAGCCACTTAACAATTATTACAGGTGCCCAGTCTGATGATTTGTGATTTAAAAAGTATGAAAAAGTATATAAAACAATAAAAAACTATGACCAACCAGATTAGTTGCATAAGAGGATAATTAAAAATAGCTTCTCGTTAGTCGTCTTCTCTACTGAATAAAAAAGTAACATATATTTTATCTCTTAAAAAAAAAAAAAAAACACCAGTCCTTACTTTTCTCGTGGGGCTCCTTTCTGCCATTCAAATTTGTATTCAGTCTCTCCTTCTGTTTCTTCTTTCTAAAAACATTAATTGAAAATTCTTTCAATTTTTCCACAAAATCACAATCTACTGCAAGCAAACTGAAACACAGGAAATAGAGCTTTACCTCTTTGTTTTCTTGATTGAGTATCAAAAATATGGAAAAAAAAAAAAGGCATGACAAGTTAAAAACTTCAATATTAAAGTCTGCTATATACTATACTATGATATCATGGTATTTAACCGTAATTTGCAAGATTTTATTGGTTTTCTTTTTTTTCTCACAAGATCACTGAGAGATAAAATACAGTATTAAATAAGAGACAGTATTTAATAACATGTTAATTCCTAATTTTCAAACTCTTAAGTGTTCGGTTGCCAACCGAAAGGTCAGCTATTTGAACCTGCCAGCTGCTCCATGGGAGAAAAATGTTGCAGTCAGCTTCTGTAAAGATTTACAGCCTTAAAAGCCCAATGGGGCAGTTTTACTCTGCCCTATAAGGTCACTATAAGTCAGAATCAACTCGATAGTAACAGGAAAGGATTTATGAGTATATTCAATAGGAAGGACTAAAGACAAATATGCAAATCATGAAAGAATAAATGCACTTCTGCTGATTTCTTCCTTCCCAAAGTACACATGAGATTAGAAAAATATTTTTAGTATTTATTCTCCTGTAGCTATTACAGTATTTGTTATTACCTTCATAGAATAAAAGCAATTTTTAAAAGATGATGAGCATTTTCTTTAAATATCCATGATAGCAATTCTTAATCTTTAGTTGTAAACGCATCAAAGACTTAAAAAAAAAAAAAGAAAAAAAGAAAATGAGGCGAGTACCTTTTTTAGCTCCTGGTGGGGCCTCATACATGAAATTAAGGCCATTCTTCACACGTTCATCTCCCATAAGCAATCTAAATGAAATAAGACAAAGTTAACAATCTTATGTAGAAGGAAAAAATTACAGAATAATCTTACATCAAAAACAAACAAAAAAACCTTAAAGGAATTAATAGAAAATATTTTTTCTTAGAGGTAAAATTCTAAAACTTTATTCTGATGACTGGTAACCCCTAGTATAGATGACATCTGAGATACATGAACTGAAATTCAAACAGCGCTGCCTCTTTTGTGACTAGTTCCAAATTCTGGTTGTAAGAATGGCCTCAGTACCTGAGAGATTCTGGTCCTCCTAACAGAGAAGGGAAAAACTGACACAGTCACTCTCACACGCTTTTCTTAAACTTTAAAATATCGTGGAAATAGTGACAATCTTGAAATTCTGTGTGCCACCACAAATTTGGAATTAAGCTATAGTGTCAACATTTTTTAACTGATGAGGAATATTCTTTAGGAAGTCAAACCCAATTAACACTTCTAAGAGTCAAAGTTACACCACAGTTGCGACAACCAAAAACGTCTCCAGACATTGCCACGTCCTTGGGGATAAAAATGGCCCTCCAGCGACAAATACTGAATTAAATCTGTAAAATTCTACTTAGTTTGGCTTAAACGTCACCTCTTTCATGAAGTCTTCTCTTGTTCTCCCAAATGGAATTATTCTGTCCTTTATTAGCATGCTGCATTATTTTAAAACAGTGTTGTTAACAAATCAGTTATTATACTAGGCCTTGAACTATACCTACATATCCCTTACTAGCTTTTCTTGAAGGTAGAGAAAAACTATGTTTTAGACATTTTCATATGCCCCTACAAGACCATTAAGGAGCCCTGGCAGTGCAACAGTGAAGTACTCAGCTGCTAACTGAAAGGTTGGTGATTTGAACTCACCTAGTGGCTCTGTAGGAGAAAGACCTGGTGGTCTGCTTCCATAAAGATTACAGCCAAGAAAACCCTATGGGGAGTTTGATTCTGTCACATAGGGTTGCTATGAGTCAGAATCGACTCGACAGCACACAACAACAACACCACCATTTGTTGTCTTGCATGAAGTAGGTACTAAATAGAAGTTAACCAGATTACAAAAATTAGTGAGAAAGGCAGTTAGCTGAATGAAGAATTTAATTTTGTTCTTGATATACAGTATTATGTTTTAAAGAGAGAATTTAATGATAGTTTAGTATTACTTTACTTCTGATGAAAAACAGGACTGAGTGGAAAATCTACTGTTCTGTTCTAAAATTTCAGATTAAAGCAAATGTTCTCTAACTCAGAGTACGGTCTATGTAACTAAGGTACCACTACTCACTCGCTTGATTAGCCAAGAGAATTAAAACCCAGCTTCAGTGTTAGACTTGCAAATATAAACATAAAATGACAATAGCTAAAATGGAAGGTATTGTGCTAGAAGAAACCAATGAAGAACTTTAGTCATGCTTCTGCCATTAACAGAATAACATGCAGCTAAACTAGAGATACTTCACTTTTCTTCTTGAAGCTGTCCTGTGCATCATTTCATCTGACTATACGTTAAAGAAATATCTTTGTAAGAGGTATAAGTAGTTCAAGTGTAGACTTATATTGTGTTCTAAGCTTTGACTAATTTGGAGCTTGCTCACAGACTGTACCTGTGTCACGTGAATCTAGATTTTATGTGAATCATAGATAAAATTGTAAAAAGTGGCCATCTATAAGTAAAAAAGATATTTCACAGGGAAAGGACAGACTCCTATAAGTGGGGTATTCAATTAAAAAAAGCCAGCTTAATCTATGGTTCAATAAGGGAGCACTTTCATGCAACTGATTATTGTAAAAACACTAGCATAATGGAATTTCTTACCTATTATCATATGATTCTTGTTCTTTAAGATACTGTTGCATTAATTCTTCTTGTTTCTTCTTATCATATGATATTTTCTGTTCTGCCATCCATACCTAAATTAGTGAGGCAAAAATTTTTAATTAAATAGCTATATTTAAATAAGGAAGTTTGATTTTCTTCTGTAATGAAACATAAAATGCTGTTGTTTACAGTTTACAACATAAACCATTTTGGTCATAATAATACATCATCACAAAACAACACCTGAAAAAATCTTATTTGTGCTTTGATGTAAGTCCTTAAATCCAATCATTTAAAATCACTAAACTTTCAGGCAAAAATTTCAAAGTTGAGAACTACTCTGAGCATTAGTACAACAGTCCTACACTTCGTCCCTGTGTTACTTCAGAGAACGGGGACAACTCTCTCTAAATGGAATACCTCTAGTCTAGATAGATAACATCTTTAGCACAGGGTACAACCAGTAGGGTTAAACAATGCCCACAGATGCCACTGAATGTTACTGACACCCAAGAGAGGAGAAATGCAGAAGGAGGAGAAGAAAAAAGGAAAGGGGAAAAAAAAAAAAAGGAGAAAAGAAAGAGATAAGATGCTCTTAAGTTGCTTAGGGACACCAATCACGGCTACCTGTGTCCCTATGTGACATTCTCAAAATCATAAAGGTGGTGAAGGGAAAAGCCACATTACTTATGCTTGGATATTTAATCATGTTACCTCCACGTTTAAAAGGTATCACTGCCTTCCTAGCACCTTTAGAATAAAAGACAAACGGACAACCATTCAACGCAAAGAGCAAGTCAATCCTTGTCTCTAAACGTACTAAGTTTAAAGACGGGAAATTTTAGGATGAATACTCTGGTGAAACAAGTTCCCTTATGTGGCCTTTTGCTTTGGTTCTTTGGAAAAACAGCTTGGGATTTTTTCCCCTAAACCCTGAGGAGTTACCTTTGCCCTAGTTCTTTGGAGAAGCACCTGGGGGGTGGGGCTCCCAGGTTGTTTTCTACCCCCAGAGAATTGTTACAGGGGATTCCCCATGTTGAATGATATTTCCTGTTAAACTGTAAACAAC
Organism: Trichechus manatus latirostris; assembly: GCF_000243295.1. Taxonomy (NCBI): domain Eukaryota; kingdom Metazoa; phylum Chordata; class Mammalia; order Sirenia; family Trichechidae; genus Trichechus; species Trichechus manatus. Next base: position 9,978,914 of record NW_004443973.1, on the reverse strand, counting down.
GTGATGGTCTGATACTTTTTGTCTGGCCCTGGGCAGGAGTCTGCTCTGTGATTAGTCTATGTTACGCACCTTGCAGGGATTATTCAATATTCAAATAGTGCCTTGAAAATCCACTCAATAGGACTGAGTGACTTGCAGTCCACCAAAGGGATTGGTCAGTTTGTGGTCAGGCTGGGAAGGCTATGCCTTGAAATTGAGGAGGACTTTGCTTATATAAGTGACCAGACCCACAGAGGTTTTCAGGAAGTGGAAAGAGGAAGAGAGGCAAGGAGGAAACTTCAAGACCAAGAAACACCTGGAGCTGAGTGGTTTGGACGTGGAGTTCCTATGAAGGGAACCTCCTAAAAGAGTTGTAATACAGGTCAAAGGCTGTAACACCGAAGTCTGCGAGACATCCAGAAGGGGCCTGGCGGCAGAGCGGCCCAGCGGCAGAGCTGGAGGGTTGAGACGGCTTGCATGGCTAAACAGGCTATTACACTGGCTATGAGCTGGGCCAGTTAGCAGCGGAGAGGCCAATAGCAGGGAAGCTGAAGGCAAAGAAGCATGCACGGGCAAGAAGGGTCCTGGCTACACAGCCGAGAGGGACCTGCCTACTAGCACAGCTGAAAGCAGTTGAGAGAACTGTCCTGGTTGGAAGCTGTCCTACACTTGAAGAAGGGAAGAATGTGCTCTCTACCTCGGGTGAGCCTTCTCTACCATGCCTATGTGCTTTCTGATCCTGATTTGTTACTTCCAAATTGATCCTGTTCCAAAGTTGTAGCCTGTTACTTCCCTACTAAACCACATAATGGGAATACGGTCTGTGAATTTTATGTGGCCATTGCAACTAATTATTGAACCCAGCAGAAAAGTATAGAGTACTGTGGGGGGAATGGCTACTGTCAGAAATGGCGAAGAAGCTGGCGAGTGGAGGTACATCTGACCTCTACCTCATAGGAACCAGTTTTGTGCTGACATTGATTCGTATCCCTCAAGAATTTAGGCAAGTCCTGACACTATTGGTTCCTAAAATTTTAGTAGCTCTGAGACAGGAAAGGTCCATGGGGACCCAGTTTAAGACATGGACAAGAAAGATTAATAGGGAGATAAAAGCAAAAATAGCCATGAAGGAGAATCCTTTAGACAGAATATGCCAGAATTTTACTTTGGAATAAATTTCTGAAAGTTTCTTTCACTGACGCCATACTTACCAATGTAATGTTATGGTGGAAAAAAACCTACATGTGAGGGAGGCAGTAAAAAAAAGTACGTTTGGATTTTCACTGAAGCTCAAAATGCAAACAGTGCAACAGAAAAATGCAAGGTTTCACTGCCTGGTAGAATAATGAATAATATATTCTAATGAATAATATATTACTTCTAACAGAATTATCAAAAACCAAACCTGTTGCCATCGAGTTCATTCCAACTCATAGTGACCCTATAGGACAGAGTAGAACTGCCCCGTAAGGTTTCCAAGGAACGGCTGTTGGATTCCAACTCCTGACCTTTTGGTTAGCACCCTAGCTCTTAACCACTGTGCCACCAGGGCTCCTCTAATAGAATAACTACCATTTATTTAAAGCTTTAGATTTTACAAAGTTATTTCACTAGTTTCAATTGCTCAAGTACTCAAGTATTTATTGAGTACTTACGGAATAACAAGTAATCAACCAAGTAATAAAACATATTCCTGCCTTCAATATGCTCAGAATCTGTTAACAGAAAATCGTACTGACTTTTCTATATGTTTAAACTATTTCATAACTAAAAAATAAGAGCTATGAATCGTATAAGTAAATAACAAGAAAGTTAGATATCTGCACAACAGAAATATGTACAAGGTAAAGAACTACAACAAGACAATGATTAACTCTGAGGGGTCAGGGAGGAAGTCTTCCACTGTATTGATAGGTATTTAAGAAATTCCCAATCTTTTTCTATTACAAACTGCTGAAAGGAATAACGTTGTAGGCAAGTAACCTCACACATGTTAAGCAAGGTTTTAAAGAAGATCAAAATTTTCCCAATGAAAAAACAGGGCAAGATATTACTGGCAGAGGGAACCATTCAGGCAAAGACCCAAAGGTGTAAAATACTAGAAAGTAAGTAGTTTGGTATTACTGGAGTATAAAATCTAAGGTGGGAGAATAGCAGTAGGGGATGAAGAAAGAGAAATAAGCTGGAAGCCAGATTACTTGGACTTGATCTCGTATTATTTTAATAAGGAGCCAGAAGAGATCAGATTTTTGTGTGTATGTGGTAAACATGTATGTAACATTTGCCATTTCAACATTTTTTACGTGTACACTGCAGAGACATTAATTATGTTCATCTTGTTTTTCAATCATCACCTCTATTTCCAAAAGAGATATCAGATTCGTGCTTTAGAAAGACTACTTTATGGAAACAACCCAAAGTCCATCAACTGATGAGTGGATAAATAAAATGTAGTATATTCATACAATGGAATATTACTGTATTCCAGCCAGAGTAGAGAAGAGTTTCACAAAGATGGAGTAGGTTACAATGGTGCTATGCACAGTAGCAGGTCTGTAAACTGTTTACCAAGCCACAAGTAGGTAAAGAGCTTGCAGTAGAATGTAAATTAACTGTTTCCTTTATCAACAAAATCTTGCTGAGAGAGCAACTAGGGTGACATAACAATGCATGTATAAATTTTTGTATGAGAGACTAACTTGAATTGTAAACTTTCACTTAAAGCACAACAATTAAAAAAAAAAAAGCGGCTGGGCTGCATCAACAGAAGAAAAGAAGAAAAAGAAGAACAGAAGAAGAAAAAATCTTGTCAAGAAAAAAATGCTACCTGAGCTAAACAGTGTACCTGTGACATAACTGATAATACAATGATGAGCAGATAGTCAGCATTAACTTATATTTTTGGTGAACAAACAAGACCTGAAGACCTACCTAACTTATTTAATAAATCCAATGCACCTAACTTGACAATTAGAATTTTCACAATGGAACTCTGATTTCCACTCTATGATGAAACTCCTTCGTTTCCTCCCTTTCTGTTTATTTTCATTTAAAATATGTCCTTTATCTCTTGGTTAATAAAGAAGGCTAAAGATTACCTTCTTCCCCCAATGAAGTGTTAACTATCTAGAAAGGTCTATTAACCAAAACCACTTCATTCTTCTCTTTCCATCCTGGAAAAGGTGTGGAACAGATTAAAGAGGCCAGTTGTACATTTGGTATATTTCACACAGATGAGAAGTATGTAGTTGTAACGAATAAGCCTGTAACTACAGACTTTCTCATAATGGACTTGCAAAAGTTATTCTTTGTGCTTTTTTTCCTTCTTGTAGGAAAGCTGTTTCACTGAATTTTATACAGCTAAAAGCAAAAAATTCAAGAAGAAAATTATGCCTTCTTGGGTATATTTGTCTCTAAATTTAAACAGAGCAAACAAAGTAAATCCTCAAATTCCATCTGATTTCTTCATTACTGTAAAAACAGCTAAATCTTTGAGACTGTAGAGGAGAAAAATATCTGTGCTTAGGGTCAAAAGTTACTCAAGCCAACAAATACAAGAAATCACAAAACTAAAGCATCTATGAAGCCTCTCTCATCCATAATTGCAACCATGCAAAACACAGCCTGTTGTAGTGGAAAAAGCACTGGACTGATGATGTGTCCTAGATCCTAGTTCCAACTAAATCCTGTGTAACCCTTGGCAAATCTGACTCCTTATTCATCAAATAAGGAGATGGGGCTGGATGATAACTAAGGCTCCTTCAAGGTATAAAAAAATCTATGATCCTGTAAACATGATCCTGTAAAAATAATGCTGAAATAAATGAGATTCTGATTAATCGCTACTAGAACAAACTCACTAACAAAAACCTAAAGTACAATTTATTCTGACAAGAGTTTTCTAGTATGTCATCAATATTTCCTCCTGTTCTTTTCATCCTTGGGCAACCCACATTTTAAGACTTACCCTAAGACTTCACTACGTGGCCAACTAGCTCTACTGCTTGTAGGTTAGAGTAAGGATGACTGCCTGACTCCCACATGGATCAGTTAGCTCCTCTGTTTCATAACAAGGACTGCATTCCTAAGCTTTCGGTATGAGTTATTTGTTAAAAGAGGGCTCTGTTTAGAGCAGTGGTTCTCAACCTGGGCACTTTGCCCTCTCCCCCAGGGACATTTATTTGACAATGTCTGGAGACATTTTTGGCTGTCGCAACCGGAGGGTGCATCTGGCACCTAGTGAGTAGAAGTCAGGAATATTGCTAAACATCCTGCAACGCACAGGACAGCCCCCACCCCTGCTAAACATCCTGCAACGCACAGGACAGCCCCCACCCCCCACCCCAACAAAGAATTATCTAGCCCCAAATGTCAATAATGCTGAGGTAGAGAAACCTTTTTCTAGAGCATGCATTCTCAACAAGGGTAATATTGCTCACCCCCGGAAGGGCAAAACTTAACTTCTTGAAGGAAGGTAAAAAAAAAATCTCTTCATGTAAAAGCACAAATAAACATACAGTACATAAACAGATTTACAGACTATCTTTGTATTAAAATTTCATGTGTATGGGGTTGACAATTATGAAGAAACGTCCAACAAGGTTCTTTAGGAGGAAAAGAATGAAAAAAGGCTGAGAAATACTAGACTAGAGAGTGAGGGTGGTACAGCTAAGTCTCACTGCTTCATGGTTAAAAAAACAACTAAAAGCTAATTTTCACAAGTATGCGTAAAGGGGCAATTAGTAATATTTTATTAAGCATTTCCTCAATGTGGTTGGCACAGTGCTAGATACCTACTTTGTTTCAAATCCTTTATCTCCACCATCTCATTTAATTCTCACAACAATCTTACACATCAGGGCAATTGATACTGATCATTCTTAATTTATAGATCAGAAGACTGAGGATCAAAGACATTAAATATTTTGTCCAACGTCTCAAAGCTAAAACCGAGTGTGCTGAAATAACTAGAATCCAGGCCTGACCCCAAAACCTAGACTCTTTGTACTTCACCATTCTGCTTCCCATATAACGATCAGATTATTCAGTATGTTCTTTCTCTACTGCACCTAGTAGACCTGTCACTGATTATTAAAAACGCTAAACTTCAACGAGATCATCAGACAGACACTATATTATAAGGCGAAACAGAGTGGAACCAAAGGGTGCATTTGCTTCCCTTTTAAGATCTATCTTAAATAAATAGTCATATTTGTACAGAAGAGCAGAGTTCAGAACCCGCGAACCCTGGGATCCAAAAAGACAAAACCAGAATCTGCTGAAGGAAGCATTAAGGAACCCTAATGGTAGTCTCTGCATCTTAAGGATTTAGTCTCTAGCTGACACAACCGTCAAAGGCTACCAGTTTCCTCGCTGATGTAGAATAAACGTTGTGGACCAGCTTTGTCAGCAAGTTTCTCAGCGGAGAAAGAAGACAGCCCTACGACTTTAGGCCTGGATAAGAGACGATACCTCAAGGATCCCAGAGACACCATCGCTCTCATCTCCAGGAGCCCCTGGAAATGCAACCGCCGGCGGCCAGATCCCTCCCGGGTTCGCCTTACTCACTTTTTTGATATTGGACTTGGAGGCGGGATGAAAGTCCTTCTTGCACATGAAGTTGGCAAAGGATTTCCCCATCTTGGAGCGCGAGGTGGGGAAGGAAAAAACTCTAGATCTGCGAGCAACGTAAACAAAATCCGCCCCCTAACCGGAATTGCAACTCTCGTGGCAGCGGGAGCTTCCGAGGTCAAAGGTGACAGCTTCCGGTAACTCTCATCTCTCCCCGCCCCTCCTCTTTCTTTCCACTTTTCAGTTGGGGAAAGCTCCGAGGCCGGGTGAAGGACGTGCATCGGGGGAGGGGCGTGCATAATTGAGGTAGGAAAGAGGAAGACTTGGATTGCAGCGCTGCGCGGCGCTGCCACCGGGAGCGGCTCGGGTCATAGTGGCGTGGGCTGCAGTTTGTGCGCCGCCGGGTGGGCTGCGTAGTAGGGAGTTGGTGACGGCGGCTCTTTTGCAAAAGGTATTTGAAGTTCGAGACCATTACTTTCTGTGAACTCAAATTCGAGTTATATAAACTTTCATGCTCCAGGAGAGCGGATACCCTGTCTTTTTTGTTCCCAGCTGTATGGTGCCTGGCACAGATGTTCAACAAACAGTTGTCGAATGTTGAACTTAAAAATGCATTGTTGTGTGCCGTCAGGTTGAGTCAGGCTCATACTGACCCCATGCGTCAGAGAAGAACTGCCCCACAGGGTTTTCTAGGCTGTAATCTTTACAGGAGCAGATCGCCAGGTCCTCCCAAGGAGCTCCTGGGTGAGTTCAATCAGCAGAGCTTTGGGTTAGGAGCTGAGCGCTTAACCATTGGGCCACCAGGGCTCCTTTGAAAACGTTGCTGTCCGGTCATTCCGACTCATAGTGACCCTGTAGGACAGAGTATAACTGCCCCTTAGGGTTTCCAAGGAGTGGCTGGTGGATTCCAACTGCCGACCTTTTGGGTAGCAGCGGATCTCTTAACCACTGCACCACCAGGGTTAAAAGGCTCTCAAGACTTCCCCTCCTCAGTGGGCTAGGTGCCTTTCTAATTAGGCGACAAGCTTCCTTAGCTTCCCCTGCAACCCCAGTTAGCTTAAGTCACCCAGTGCACCTTGATGGCCCTTGAGACTCCAGGATTTTGAGAGGACGTGGCTGCTATAGCTGTGGGAGATCCACCAGCCGTGTCCTCTGCATTGTCACCAGTAAGTTTTTTATGAGAACTTAACTCCTCTGCCAAATAATAACTTTCGAGTGTCTACTATGTTCCATGCACTGTGCAGAATGCTTTAAACACTGTTTTATTAAATTCTCATAACAGCACCAAAAGATAGTATCTTTTATTTTACTGATGAAGCAGGAGGCATAGAGAGAGAGACATTAAATAGCCTGCCCAGAATTATGCAGTGGTGGAGCTAACTCTTCCGAACACAAACAGAAGAGATCCAGAGGTAAAGATCAAACTACATATAGAAGAGGAGACAAGCAATAGTGACCTCTGTCTTCCCACCATTGAAAAAAAGAGAAAAACCCTTAGGAGTTTCAGGCTGAAATTGTTTCTTACTTGAGTAATTTTGCTTTCTTTTAATGAAAGATTTATTAGATTTATTTTTTTTTAAATATTGCTAGTATCTGCCTGTGTAAAGCCATTCTAAAGTTTTGGGGATTATAAAATAATGGGAAAAAGGGAACTCTAAAACAGTTTGTCTACTCAGGAAGCAGAATTAAAAGTACAGGGCATTTAATTTTTCTACTAAAATTTAGGATGTAAAGTTTTCTCAATATTGAATAAAAACATAGATATTAAGTTCTACAATCAAGGTTTACAAATTATGTATGTAAACTTCCTCCTGGAAATACTAACAATTTGGAATTTTATTGACATCTTTGTAGTTGTCTGAATCAGTGAGTCTGTTTCAAAATTTGAGTCTTACCAGTATTATAACCTGTATTCTTCTCCAGCTCAAAAAAGACTCCTTCTTCCTTCCTTTGAGGAAATCCTGAATGTCTTAGTTATCTGGTGCCGCTGTAACAGAAATACCACAAGTACATGGCCTTGACAAACAAATTATTCTCTCACAGTTTAGAAGGCTAGAAGTCTGAATTCAGGGTGCCAGCCCTAGGAGAAGGCTTATTCTCTTTGTTGGTTTGGGGGAAAGTCCTTGTCATCAATCGGTCCCTGGTCTAGGAGCTTCTCAGCACAGGGATCCTGGGTCCAAAGGACGCACTCTGCTCCTGGTGCTTCTTCTTATGAGGTCCCTCTCCTCTCTGCTCGATTCTCTCTTTTATATCTCAGGAAAGATTGACTCAGCATACAACCTAATCCTGTAGATTGAGTCCTGCTTCATTAACATAACTGCCTCTAATCCTGCCTCCTAATCATAGAAGTAGGATTTACAACATACAGGAAAATCACATCAGATCACAAAGTGGTGGACAACCATACAATACTGAGAATTATGGCCTAGCCAAGTTGACACACTTTTTTGGGGGACACAATTCAATCCATAACACTGGGTATGTAAGATTTTCACCTAACGTTAAGTTCCATCTTTGAAAATATAAATATTAGTAAGATACACTCCCAGCTCTCAAGTATCTCACTGTTTAGTACTCATATGCATACAAATGCAGAAGAGTATGGTCTTCACAACAGAAGAGCTAGGTACCAAATCAAAAACCAAACCCACTGCTGTTGTGTCAATTCTAACTCATGGCAAATTATATAGAGCTGTAGGACTGCTCTATAGGGTTTTCTTGACTGTAATCTTTACGGGGAGTGCTGGTGGTGCAGTGGTTAAAGCACTTGGCTGCTAACCAAAAGGTTAGCAGTTCGAACCCAGCAGCTGCTCTGAACCCACCAGCTGCTCCGAACCTACCAGCTGCTCCAAGCCCACCAGATACTCTGTGGGAGAAAGATGTGGCAGTCTCCTTCTGTAAAGATTACAGCCTTGGAAACCCTATGGGGCAGTTCTACTCTGTCCTATAAGGTCACTGAGTCAGAATTGACTCAATGGCAATGAGTTTTTAAAAAATCTTCCAAGCAGCACATCGTCAGGCCTTTCTTCTGCAGTACTTCTGGGCAAGAAAACCCATGCAAACCCATTGCTGTTGAGTCGATTCCAACTCATAGCGACCCTATAGGACAGAGTAGAACTGCCCAATCGAGTTCCAAGGAGTGCCTGGTGGATTTGAACTGCCAACCTTTCGGTTAGCAGACGTAGCTATTAACCACTGTGCTACCAGGGTTTCCATTCTGGGCAAAAGGGGTCCCAAATATGGAAATAGTGAAAGGAGAGTTAGGCAAGACTTCAGGAGAGAAAGATCTTAGAGGATAAATTTGACCTGTAGAGTAGGAGAAGTTACTTCTCATTGTCATTTTCTTATAGATTCTTGTAATACAAGATTGATTCCCAAGCCATTTTCTTACTGATTTTTGTACTACAGTATATGAAGTTTAAAACTTTAATAAACACTCTTTGATAAATATGGTAGTAACAGTCCTTGGTAATCAAGTAAAACGCTTTGTTTTGTATATACTTAAAAATCTTCTTCTCTTTTATTTTGAAACTTCTGTATGATTTTTAGTTTTTAAAAAAACAACATGGAACCTTGTTCCTGTGACACCTTTGTGGCATTACCTCCAGCAACAGTTGATAACAGGATTATTTTTGGAAAAAATTCAGATAGACTCTGTGATGAAGTACAAGAGGTAGTATATTTTCCTGCTGCAGTTCATAATAACCTGCAAAAACATCTTAAGGTAAGTGAAATACATATTTTGTTAGCAATAGGTTTCTTTAAATGGCTGTTTGTATTATTAACTAGCTATTTGTCAGACACTTGTTAGCTGCCATCAAGTGGCCCCTGATTACGGCAACCCCATGCAAAACGCAATGAAATGCTTCCTGGTTCTGTGCCATCACCATGACCTGTTGCAGATCCGACTGTTGTGATCCATAGGGTTTCCACTGACTGATTTTCAGAAGTAGATTGCCAGGCCTTTCTTCCTAGTCCATCTTAGTCTGAAAGATCTGCTGAAACCTGTTCAGCACTATAGCAACATGCAAACCTCCACTGACAAACCCGTCTCCTGCATGGAAGGTGAGAATTATTCCATGGAACCACCAATACCCTCTCTGGCAGAGACTATAGAAGTTAAAAAGCTAAGAATTTAAATTAGAAAAATAATTTGAATCAAAAATAGACTCTGGTCTTTTATTTCTGTGGTTTGGAGGAAGCTGAAATGACAACAATAATAATGATGTTAATTCTTTGGTCAACTATTTGAATACTTCCCATATGCAAACATATTAGATAGGGGGAGGAATTTAAAGCCTCTGTCAAGACTAGCGTTCTGTCTTCCAGGAACCTAGAGTCTAGTAGAAGAATTGCATGTGTATGCAACTAACACATTACCAAGTAGGATAGCTTAAGTGCTAAATTTAAGTAAGAGCCACATGCTGTGAGAGCAGCGGAGAAGGAGCAATTAATTCAGAGTCTGGATCAAGGAAGGTTTCACTAGGAGATGGCATTTCAGCTGGAGTTTGATGAACATAAAGGATTCTGATTGGTGTAGAGTAGGAAAGTCATGCCAGACTCTGGGAATAGCAGTTTAATGACACATCAAAAAAGGTTTATTATGTTCAGTGATAGCACTGTCAACATGCTTTTTATGTAGTCATTTGGTAGTAGAAAGATTAATTAAAGGAATCTTTGAAATCAAGTCATTAAAAAAACCCATTTAACTTGGAACTTAAAGTGAAAGTTTCATATTATGCCTTTATTGCTAAGTGATATACTTTCTGGATTTTAATTTATTGTTATTCTAATATTAAAATATATTAAATATTAGATATTTTCTGTATGTTGTTGTTGTTAGGTGGCATGCATTCAGTTCCGACTCATAGCAACCCTATATACAACAGAATGAAACACTGCCTGGTCCTGCGCCATCCTCACTATCATTGTTATCCTTGAGCCCATTGTTGCAGCCACTGTGTCAATCCATCTCACTGAGGGTCCTCCTCTTTTTCACTGACCCTCTGCTTTACCAAGCATAATGTCCTTCTCCAGGGACTGGTCCCTCCTGATAACATGTCCAAAGTATGTGAGATGTAGTCCCGCCATCCTTGCTTCTAGTAAGCGTTCTGGCTGTACTTCTTCCGAGACAGACTTGTTTGTTCTTCTGGCAGTCTATGGTGTATTCAGTATTCTTCACCAGCACCATAATTCAGAGGCATCACTTCTTCTTAGGTCTTCCTTATTCATTATCCAGCTTTCACATACATATGAGATGACTGAAAACACCATGGCTTGGGTCAGGCGCACCTTAGTCCTTAAAGTGACAGCTTTGCTTTTTAACACTTTAAAGAGGTCTTTTGCAGTAGATTTGCCCAATGCAATGCGTAATATGATTTCTTGACTGCTTCTTCCATGGGCGTTGATTGTGGATCCAAGTAAAATGAAAGCCTTGGCAACTTCAGTATTTTCTCCATTTGTCATGATGTTGTTTATTGGTCTAGTTGTTAGGATTTTTGTTTTCTTTATGTTGAAGTGTAATCCATACTGAAGGCTGTGGTCTTTGATCTTCATCAGTAAATGCTTCAAGTCCTCTTGCTTTCAGCAAGGAAGGTTGTCTCATCTGCGTATCGCAGGTTGTTAATAAGTCTTCCCCTAATCCCAATGCCATGGTCTTCTTCATTTAGTCCGGCTTCTTGGATTATTTGCTCAGCGTATGGATTGAATAAGTATGGTGAAAGGATACAACCCTGATTATTGCTAAGCAGTAATCAATTCTGTGTATTAGGTCATACTTTTTTTCTTTTTCTGTGACAGTTTATTAATCTGGGATACATTTCCACTTAATATTTTATATTTAAATCTAACCTATCCTATAAGCCAGTGGTTCTCATTCTTTTTGCTACTCTGGCATACCTGATAGGCAACTTCCACATGTGACATGGGCTTCTATGGCAATATTTGTGTATTTAAGGGACCATATGTGTACTTCTACCACTAACCAAAAAACTTTGGACACCAAGGTTGAGAACTGCTTTCTTAAACTTCAGTGTACATACATCTTCCTTTACAGAATGTTTCAAGATTTCACAACTAGATACCATCTTTCTTTTTCCTGCGCTTCCATAGCACCTGATCTGTACTTACCTTCACGGCCCTTATACTTTAGTTGTATCTTGGTTAATGTGTAAGTCTTAGTTTCTTGAAAACAAGATCTGTATTTGATTCACCTTTATAACTAACATATCTCTTAGCAGAGTGCTTTGTAATCAGAGATGTTCAGCAAATATTTGAATGAATCAATGCTTTAGGGTCAATTCTTAATATGTTTTGAGAGTAATGCCTTTATTATTAAAAATTTCAATTTAGTTATATTTCATTTGCTGTTTTCATAATGGTCATATTTTCTGATTGATTTTTTTTAAATTCTGGATTTTGTTTGGTTTTGATTTTATGGTTGTTGCTCTAACTTTCTTTCAGTGTACTTATATAGAAATTGATCAAGTTCCTGAGACATATGCTGTTGTCCTTAGTCGCCCAGCTTGGTTGTGGGGGGCAGAAATGGGAGGCAATAAGCATGGAGTTTGCATTGGAAATGAAGCTGTGTGGGGAAGAGAAGAAGTCTCTGATGAAGAAGCACTACTGGGCATGGACCTTGTCAGGTTATTTTTCTTTTATTATTTTTGCACTATAGAACTTGTCTAAATTTTAAATTTTGATATAACTTTTATGTGTTTTATTTTCCAATTTTTTCTTGTTCTTTTTTTTTTTTTGCCTTCAATACTTAATAATTTGTGTCCAAAATGCTCCAGAGTACATGCATGCAATTTCAAGATTCAGATGTCACTGGGAGAGGGGAAGGAGTTAGAATTTATGCTTCATCAGAAGTACCTAAGTACTTTATCATACATTAGCTTAACTTGTTATTTCAATAACCTTGTGAGATATATTGTTATCTTTATTTTATGGATGAGCTATCTGAGGCTCAGAAATAAAGTAGCATGCCAATATATTACAAAGTTGTAATTTGAACATAGTTTGACTCCCAAAACCTTGTTGTTCATGATTTTTTACTGACTTCGGAAGGAAAAGTTTAGTAGTTAGATTTCAGTTTATCTGCTAATTTGAAAGTTTTACTTTGAATGTAAACACAAATCTTCTTAGCCTGAAATTATTTAAGAAAAATAATGGAAATTTATTTTAATCTGAAATTTCTTTTTTAATTTTAGACTTGGCCTTGAAAGAGCTGACACAGCTGAAAAAGCACTCAATGTCATTGTTGATTTATTAGAAAAATATGGCCAGGGTGGAAATTGTTCGGAGGGTAGTATGGAATTTAGTTATCACAACAGTTTCCTGATAGCTGACAGGAATGAAGCCTGGATTTTGGAGACTGCAGGAAAGTACTGGGCAGCAGAAAAAGTAGAAGGTATGGATAACTTGTTGTGATTTAATTTGTTTTGCAATAGTAAAACACCCCTGCAGTTGAAGATGTTGCATGTAATTGTTTTTCAAGATTTATAATCCAGTACAGTGAAGGATTGGGCTGCAGAGGAAATGAGAGAAGAGCGTGTACTGAAAGAACACTATAGAGAAAACTCTTTTGAGAGCAAGCAAAATGTGGAGTTATCACTGGGAGTGCAAATTTTATATAAATCCTGTATATACTTTCTGTGCAGCAGCTCTTGGCTGTTTCATGGTACTTTTTCACTTTTTAATAACTCCTTAGCATTTTTTCTTCTTTTCACTTTGTGCTGAACTCCAAAAGTTTATCATGTGCAGGTAGGGAGGTGTGGAAAGGGGAGCGGAGTTGTATGTATACTGGTGTCTGTGCACTGGTAATTAGAAAGGATATGTTGATACAATAGCTTTTTACTGTATGTAAATTAAAACAAAATTTTAATATCATTGAGTAAAACAACACAATTTTACTGTTTTAGAAAGCTTTTCATTTTTTTTCACGATTTTTTTGTGATCATATATTTCTTTCATTTTTCTAATGAGGAAATCCAGAGATGTAAAGTGACTTGCTCAAGGCGAGTGAGTAAAAGACTTGAAATTTAAGTCTTTCAGTCCTGTCAGTCCACTAGAGAGTTCTTTCCACTAGAGCACAGCCTTGTCTTCAAGCTTAATCAGATGCTTCCTGTGTACTTGTCTCCTGGATTTTCTAGCTTTACTAGGGAGATATACATGTGAAAGCATTAAATGGTACATCAATGATACAGACATAGAGATGCCACAAGTACTTAGAGAAAGGAAAGATCACGGTGAACTGGAGGAGTTCAGAAAGGCTTTGTGGAGGTGGCCTTGAGCTTTGGAGGATTTGGATGTTATTTTTCAAAATAGCTCTTTGCCAATTGTTTTGATGGAAATTTTGTTTTTTATTTTGTATGCATGTTTACTGATAAATAAAATTGAACTTAGATTGTTTTTCTTATTATGATACCCCAGTGCCATTGAGTCAATTCTGACTCATAGCGACCCTATGGGACAGAGTAAAACTGCCCCATAGGGTTTCCAAGGAGTGGCTGGTGGATTCGAACTGCCAGCCTTTTGGTTAGCAGCCGATGCTTAACTATGCGTCACCAGGGCTCCATAGTTGGCCTTATCGTACCATTGAGCACTTCTTATTTCATTAAGTGTGCTACATACAAGAGAGAAGTAAGTAAATGTATTTGTTGCAAAGAGTTCCACCTGGCCATCCAAATGAACACCTTCATTGGTTCTGATTATCTAGTTGTAGATTAACCTTGCCACCTGGTTTCTCTTCCTATTACTAAATGATCCCAAGAACTAAATTTTTTAAATTATAGGGAATTAGCTGTTAGATGGTATATCAGGCAGGTTTCTCTGGAGAAACAGAACCAATAGGATATGCGTATGTATGTCTGTGTATACATGAGGGATTCTTGTGGTGATAGAGATATTCTGTATCTTGACTGCATCAATACCAATATCCTCATTGTGATATACTGTAGTTTTGCAAGGTGTTACCATTGGGGAAAACTGGATAAAGGGCATACAGGATCTCTCTGCATTACTTCTTAGAACTACATGTGAATCTATAATTGCCTCAAAATAAAAAGTTTAATTAAAAATAATTCATTTATCATTTTGAATATGTAATACATGCACATGGCACAAAATTTAAGTCTATATTTATATTTAAATAGCAAGTAGGAATCATATGTACAGAGAGATACCTCACGTTAAATATGATTTTTCTTCTCTTTTCTGCTTGAAAATAGAGGGAGTTCGTAATATTTCTAATCAGCTTTCTGTAACAACCAAGATTGATCGGGAGCACCCACACATGAGAAACTATGCTAAGCAGAAAGGTTGGTGGGATGGTAAAAAGGAGTTTGATTTTGCTGCAACATATTCATATCTCGACACAGCCAAGATGACTTCATCAGGCAGATACTGTGAGGGCTACAAGCTTCTGAATAAACATAAAGGTAATTTTATCATTTAAGTAATATCAGAATGAAAAATTACATTTTGTCTAGATATACTGTAAGAATGATAGAACGTATTTTAAGGAATCATACTTAGTGCAGGTGTCAAAAGTAAACAACTCAGAACACCATTAGCAGATTGCTATGCAGATTTAATAGCCAAATTGCAGTTGGCAACACATCATTCACTGGGTGAATGAGTGCTCTGAACAGTTAGGATTCTTAAAGTGCTTATAGACAAAGTTATCAAGAACTTCGAACGAAATTTCTGATTGGTTGACATTTATGTAACTTTGCTAAACAGTTACAGGACAATCACAAGATAAGTGAGTTTTGGTTACAAGACTCCTAAAGTTTTGAAAACAGGATATGTTTATCAATCTTGCAAACAGGATATGTTCATTAATCTTTAAAAAACATTGTTTATTTTGTTGTCATTGTTGAGAATATACACAGCAAAACAAACACCAATTCAACAGTTTCTACAGGTACCATTTAGTAATACCGATTACGTTCTTTTGAGTTGTGCAACCGTTCTCACCCTCCTTTTCTGAGTTGTTCCTCCCCCATTAAAATAAATTAACTGCCTCCTATGGTTCCTATTCTAATCTTTTGAGTTGCTGTTGTCAGTTTGATCCCATATAGATCTTAAAAGTGCATAATGCTCAAGGCAGACATTTTTTTTTACTAGGTAAACTAAACTATTGTTTCGTTTTAAGAAGACTTCAGGGCAGATATATTTTTTTGTTATTGTTTATTGTTGTAGTTTAAGTGAAAGGTTACATTTCAAGTTAGTCTCTTATACAAAAATTTATACATACATTGTTATGTGACCCTAATTGCTCTCCCTGTACTGT
>NW_004443973.1:9961263-9962967 GCF_000243295.1 Trichechus manatus latirostris | reverse complement strand
ATGTTGAACCATCCCTGCATACCTGGTATAAATCCCACTTGATCATGGTGAATCATTTTTTTGATACGTTGCTGAATTCTATTGGCTAGAATTTTGTTGAGGATTTTTGCATCAATGTTCATAAGGGATATTGGTCTGTAATTTTCTTTTTTTGTGGTGTCTTTACCTGGTTATGGTATCAGGGTTATGCTGGCTTCATAGAATGAGTTTGGGAGTATTCTATCCTTTTCTATGCTCTGAAATACCTTTAGTAGTAGTGGTGTGAACCCTTCTCTGAAAGTTTGGTAGAAATTCTCCAGTGAAGCCGTCCAGGCCAGGGCTTTTTTTTTGTTGTTGAGAGTTTTTCAATTACCTTTTCAATCTCTTCTTTTGTTATGGGTTTATTTAGTTGTTCTCCCTCTGTTTGTGTTAGTTTAAGTAGGAAGTGAGTTTCTAGAAATTTGTCCATTTCCTCTAGGTTTTCAAATTTGTTAGAATACAGTTTTTCATATTATTCTGTTATGATTCTTTTAATCTCAGTTGGGTCGGTTGTGATATCACCCATCTCATTTCTTATACAGTTTATCTGCTTCCTCTCCTGTTTTTCTTTTGTCAGTTTGGCCAGTGGTTTATCAGTTTTGTTGATCTTTTCAAAGAACCAGTTTTGGTCTTGTTAACTCTTGCGGTTGTTTTTCTGTTTTCTATTTCATTGAATTCTGCTCTAGTTCTTATTATTTCCTTTCTTCTGGCACCTGAGGGCTTCTTTTGGTGCTCTCTTTCTACTTGTTCCAGTTGTAGGGTTAATGTTTTGATTATGGCCCTTTCTTCCTCTTGGATTTGTGCGTTTATTGCTATAAGCTGACCTCTGAGCACTGCTTTTGCTGTGCCCCAAAGGTTCTGGTAGGATGTGTTTTCATTCTCGTTTGATTCTATGATTTCTGTATTCCATCCTTAATTTCTTCTATAACCCAGTAGTTTTTGAGCAAGGTTTTGTTCAGTTTCCACGTTTGCTTTTTTTCCTTGCTTTTTCTGTTGTTGATGTCTACTTTTATGGCTTTATGGTCAGAAAAGATGCTTTGTAGTATTTCAATGCTTTGGATTTTGTTAAGGCTTGCTTTATGGCCTAATATGTGGTCTATTCTGGAGAATGTTCCATGTGCGTTGGAAAAGAAAGTATACTTGGCTGCTGTTGGTTGGAGTGTTCGGTATATGTCCGTGAGATCAAGTTGATTGATTGTAGCATTTAGCTCTTCTTCTGTGTCTTTGTTGAGCTTCTTTCTGGATGTTCTTGTCTTTCACCAAAAGTGGTGTGTTGAAGTCTCCTACTACTATTGTGGAGCTGTCTATCTCTCTTCAGTGCTGTTAGAGTTTATGTATTTTGGAGCCCTGTCGTTGTGTACGTAAATATTTATTATATTTATGTTCCCCTAGCGTATTGACCCTTTAATCATTATAGAGTGTCCTTCCTTGTCCTTTGTGGTGGATTTTACTTTAAAGTCTATTTTGTCAGAGATTACTATTGCCACTCCTGCTCTTTTTTGAGTGTTGTTTGCTTGATATGTTTTTTCATCCTTTGGGTTTTAGTTTGTTTGTATCTTTTAGTCTAAGGTGTGTCTCTTGTAGGCAGCATATAGACGGATCGTGTTTTTTTAATCCAATCTGCCACTCTCTGTCTCTTTATTGGTGCATTTAGTCCATTTACATTCAGCGTAATTGATAGATTTA
>NW_004443973.1:9959725-9961135 GCF_000243295.1 Trichechus manatus latirostris | reverse complement strand
ACCTGAATATCTTCTTTGGTGAAGTGCCTGTTCATATCCTTTGCCCATTTTTTAATTGGGTTATTTGTCTTTTTGTTGTTGAGGTTTTGCAGTATCTCTTGTAGATTTTAGAGATTAGACACTGATTGGATTTGTCGTAGCCGAAATTTTTTTCCCAGTCTGTAGGCTGTCTTTTGACTCTTTGGGTGAAGTGTTTGATTTTTAGGAGCTCCCATTTATCTAGTCTCTTTTCTGGTGCTTGTGCATTGTTACTTATGGTTCATACTGTGTTTATGCCATGTATCAGGGCTCCTAGCCTTGTCCCTATTTTTTTTTCCATGATCTTTATTGTTTCTGATTTTATATTTAAGTCTTTGATCGATTTGGAGTTAGTTTTTGTGCATGGTATGAGGTATGGGTCTTGTTTCAGTTTCTTGCAGGTGAATATCCAGTTATGCCAGCACCATTTGTTAAAGAGACTGTCTTTTCCCCAATTAACGGACTTTGGGGCTTTGTCAAATATCAGCTGCTCATAGGCGGATGAATTTATGTCTGGATTCTCAATTCTGTTCCATTGGTCTATGTATTTGTTGTTGTACCAGTACCAGGCTGTTTTGACTACTGTGGCAGTATAATAGGTTCTAAAATCAGGTAGTGTGAGACCTTCCACTTTGTTCTTCCTCTCGAGTAATGCTTTACTTATTCGGGGCCTCTTCCCTTTCCATCTGAAGCTGGTGATTTGTTTCTCCATCTCATTAAAAAATGCCAATGGAATTTGGATTGGGATTGCATTGTATCTGTAGATGGCTTTGGGTAGAATTGACATTTTCACAATGTTGAGTCTACCTATACATAAGCAAGGTATGTTTTTCCACTTATGTAGGTCTCTTTTGGTTTCTTGCAGTAGTGTTTTGTAGTTTTCATTGTATAGATCATTTACATCTCTGGTTAGTTTTATTCCTAAGTATTTTATCTTCTTGGGGGCTATTGTAAATGGTATTGAGTTGGTGACTTCCTCTTTGAGGTTCTCTTTGTTGGTGTAAAGGAATCCAACTGATTTTTGTGTATTTATCTTGTATCCTGAAACTTTGCTGAAATCTTCTATTAGTTTCAGTAGTTTTCTTGTGGATTCTTTCGGGTTTTCTGTGTATAAGATCATATCATCTGCAAATAGAGATACTCTGACTTCTTCCCTACGAATTTGGATGCCCTTTATTTCTTTTTCTAGCCTGTTTGCTCTGGCTAGAACCTCCAGCACAATCTTGAATAAGAGTGGTGATAAAGGGCATCCTTGTCTGGTTCCCGTTCTCAAGGGGAATGATTTCAAAGTCTCTCCATTTGGGATGATGCTGGCTGTTGGCTTTGTATAAATGCCCTTAATTATATTGAGGAATTTCCCTTCTATTCCTATTTTGTTGAGAGTTTTTATCA
>NW_004443973.1:9909546-9959625 GCF_000243295.1 Trichechus manatus latirostris | reverse complement strand
GATCTGATGTTACTGATTTTCTAACCAGAGGACTCCCTTTAGTATTTCTTGTAATTTTGGTTTGGTTTTTGCAAATTCCCTAAACTTCTGTTTATCTAGAAATGCCCTAATTTCACCATCATATTTGAGAGACAGTTTTACTGGATATATAATTCTTGGCTGGCAGCTTTTTTCCTTCAAGGCTTTATATATGTCATCCCATTGCCTTCTTGCCTGCATAGTTTCTGCTGAGTAGTCTGAGCCTATTCTTATTGACTCTTCTTTGTAGATGACTTTGCGTTTATCCCTAGCCGCTCTTAAAATTCTCTCTTTATCTTTGGATTTGGCAAATTTGATTATAATATGTCTTGTTGACTTTCTTTTGGGATCTATCTTATGTGAGGTTTGATGAGCATCTTGAATAGATATCTTGTCATCTTTCACGGTATCAGGGAAGTTTTCTGCCAACACATCTTCAACAATTCTCTCTGTATTTTCTGCTATCCCCCCGATTCTGGTACTCCAGTCACTTGTAGGTTATTCCTCTTGATAGAGAATAACATAACTCTTAGGGTTTCTTCATTATTTTAAATCCTTTTATTTGATTTTTCCTCAAATAAGTTGGTGTCAAGTGCTTTGTCTTCAGTCTCACTAATTCTGACTTCCATTGCCTCCATTCTGCTCCTATGACTTTCTATTGAGTTGTCTAATTCTGACATTTTGTTGTTAATCTTCTGGATTTCTGATTGCTGTCTCTTTATGGTTTCTTGCAGCCTGTTAAATTTGTCATTATTCTCTTCTGTAATCTTTTTGATTTCCTCTATTGCGTGTTCTGCGTTTTGCTTAATTTCCTTCCTAATCTCGAAGAGTTCTGTATATTAATCTTGTATTCTGCCTCCGGTAATTCCAAGAAATTTTCCTCCTTTGGAAAATATCTAGATTCTTTATTTTGGGAGCTTGCTGAAGCCATTGTGGATTGCCTCTTTATGTGACTTGATATTGACTCTTGTCTCCGAGCCATCAATAAGTTATTATTTTATGTTTGCTTACTGTGTCCTAGCTTCTTGTTTTGTTTTGATATGCCCAAATAGGCTGCTCATATGAGCTAGTTTGATTACTGGCACCTTTGAAGCTCTAATGTCCTGTCACCAGGTGGTTAGGTATGTGAGCTCAGGAGTCTGCTTTCTCCTCCTGTATGGATTCAGCTCAGGTGCCCAGGTAGATAGGCACCAAGTGTGTGGTGTAGGCTCTCACTTACAGTCCTAGACAGGCATGGGTGACTGGTATAGGCACAGGCATCTGGCTGCAGCAGGGGGACACACTCTGAGCAAGGCAGGGGGCTGACGGCTGCCCCCGAGTGTCTGGGAGGAAGGCGTGTCCCTGTTTCCTACAGTGCGTAGGTGGGTGGGCTTTGCAGCCGGATTATGAGCACCTAATGCTGTTGGCCCTAAGGACTGGTGGGTACCTCTTATTCATGGGCCCCTATTGCAGGTGGCTAGGTGGCATTGGTAGAGCCACCAGTTCTCGGGTCCCTGATGTGGGTAGGTGAAGACCCTGCTTAATGGGCAGAGCAGTGTTAAATGTCTAGAACCTGCCACTTCACAGCTGAAATAGTTGAAGTTGGTCTTCCGGTATATACCCTGTTGTACTATGGTAATGAGGGCCTATCCTGTTGAGATGGGCCCACACAAGTCTGTGCAGGGGGAAAGGTAGTCAAAGTCCGTGGATCCCTTATGCCTGTGCCTAGGCAAAGGACCTGTGCCTACCCTCGGTTCCTGACTTAGGGGAGCTGGCGGTTTATTTTTTTCCTCTGTTTGTTAATTTGTTCACTCTCCAAGGTAGGGAGAATGGCTCCAGGTGTGTGACAGATCCTACTTCCAGCCCAAGGGACTCGGCAATTGCTGAAGCCAGTCCAGGACCCAGTGCAGAGCAGGGAGCGGGGAGGTAAATGGGAGAGAGGTTTTTCCCTAAGGGGAGTGTTTTTGTTCTGCGCGGTAGGCTGTATGCAATTACTTATCTTTCACCAATCCAGGGCTGCTTCTTATTGGTTCTGGGTGGCCGTGTAGACTCTCTGGCACTGGGTCTCTCCCAGTGTGGAAAATGCACCTCCCGAGCACCTCTGCTTGCCTGCCTCACTGCTCACCCCAAAGCTGATCAGGCCTGGAGGGCTCAGGCTCTTGCCGGGTCATATCTGGCAATCCTTGCTGCTTCCAAACTCTCTCTCTCTCCCCTTGCCACTCAGTCGGGTTCCTCAACTCTGCCTTTGATGTTCAGGGCCCCCAGATTGCCATATATAATCAATTCACTTGTTTTTTCGGGTCTTTGTTGTAAGAGGGTCCACCGGAAGCATCTGACTACTCTGCCATCTTGGCCCCACCTCCTCTTTTTACTAGAATTTGTGTTCTGCATTCAGGGGATATTCTTGGATTAAGGTTTAAAGATTATCTCAGGGCAGTAGTTTCAGGGGTTCATACAACCTTCATGGCTCCAGAAAGTCTGGAGTCCATGAGAATTTGAAATTCTGTTCTGCATTTCCCCTTTTGGTCAGATTCTTCTATGGAATCTTTGATCAAAATGTTCAGTAATGGTAGCCAGACACCATCTAGTTCTTCTGATCTCATGGCAAAGGAGGCAGCTGTTCATGGAGACAATTGGCCGCACATTGCATATCTTTGTTCTATTCCTGTCTTCCTTCCTCTGTTCCAGATGAATAGAGACTAATTGTTGTACCTCGGATGACCACTTGCAGGCTTTTAAGACCCTAGGCACTACACAGTGAACTAAGAGGTAGATCAAAAGCACTAAACATGTTATTAGGCCAGTTAACTTGGATTCCCATGAAATCATGAGCCTAAACCTCCAAACCAAGAAACCAAATCTTTTGAGGTTTTCGGTTGTACATATACAGCCTCAGCAACTACTTTTTTTTTTCTTGTTGTTGTTGTATGTCTGTCACACAACTTTTACTTGTTCAACGTTTTAGAGGTGTACAACTTATTGACAGCAATTATAATAATAGGCTGTGCAACCCTGTCCTGGGATGTTGTCATGGATTGAATTGTGTCCCCCCAAAAATGTGTGTAGCAACTTGGCTAGGTCATGATTCCTAGTATTGTATGATTGTGTTATCTGATGTGATTTCCTTATGTGTTGTAAACTCTACCACTATGATGAGATTATATGTGATCTCCTCATGTGTTGTAAATTCTATCACTGTGATGAGGTTAACAAGATTAGATAGTGTCTTAATCCAATCTCTTTTGAGATATAAAAGAGAGAAGCGAGCAGAGACACATAGGAAACTCATACCACCAAGAAAGCAATGCTGGGAGCAGAGCGTGTCATTTGGACCTGAGGTTCCTGCGCAGAGATGCTCCCAGACCAAAGGAAGATTGATGACATGGACCTTCCTCCAGAGCCGAAGGAGAAAGCGTTCCCCTGGTGCTGATGCCCTTAATTTGGACTTGTAGCCTGCTGGACTATGAGAGAATAAATACCTCTTTGTTAAAACCATCCACTTGTGGTATTTCTATTGGAGCAGCTCTAGATGACTAAGACAGATGTGTTCATTAATCTTTAAAACAGGATGTGTTCATTAATTGTGAAAACAGGATATGTTCATTAGTTTTGAAAACAGGATGTGTTTTTTAATTCTGGTTGTTTTCTGAAAGAATAAGTTTTAAGTGAAAGCTAATGAATAATGAAACCAGCCTTTTGGTTTTAGTGGCCCTAGTCATCTAGAAATAATTATGTAGAACAAAAAAAAACTACTTTTAAAGAGTAGTTTATAGCATAGCTAAAGATTATTTTATTAGTTACAGTGCATAGATTTCTACAGTATTTAACAAAATGAGCTTTAGTGTTGTGGGTAGGAAAACTCTGTTTTCATAATGTAAAACGTGTAATTTTTTTTTACGAAGGTTTTACGAAGGTACACTTTTATTAAAACTGAGAACATTGTGATATTGTAAGCTGTTCTTTGAGGTGAGTGAAGTGTACAATTGTGAGAGGATAATGATTCTTTTTGAAGGACAAGTTCAGATTCTCAAGCTTCAGACCCTTTTTACAGTTTGTATTAATATTTTTAAAGTCAAATTAGGATTAATTTTCTTCTCAGAGTACACTGGAATATAGAGATAAGCTTCTTTTACTACCGCTGCTGCTTCTTTTATTTATTTTTGGCTATAACTTTTATTGATTATTTTCTTGTTATAAAAGTTATATCTAGAACTTCTGGTCAAGAAGACAAACTACAGGTATAATAGTTCCCGCTTTCCACTCCAAAACCCTAGAAATGTTGAGTGAAATATTTAAACATTAAAGACATACATAGTTAAGTTCAAATACAAGAGAAGGAAATCACTAGGCACAAAAAAAAAAAAAAAAAGAGAGGACCCATAGTATTAGCAAGATTTGAAGTATCTCCTATCCACATAATCCTCCTCCTTTCTGTGTCAAGGGGCAATTCTGGATCAGATATAAACCTTAGAAGGTAGAGTTTTAATATCCATGGGAGTGGAGGTGTCTTGGTCAAAGATCCATTTGGGGAGTAGGAACTGGACTCCTTACCAATGCTAAGAGAATGAAAAATGCTACTCTGCTCCCTGCCCAGATTCCTAGCCTGGAATTTAGCTGTTTAACTGCCCCAGGCTATGGTTCAACACAGTCTCTCTTGAGAGACTGAACTTTGAACCACATGTGTTTTGTGGGCTCAAGTTGTGCTAGCTGGGCTGTGTTGAGAAAAAAAAAAAAAAACCAACTATTTTGGAGCCAGTTAAACCACAGTCTTTCAGCATACCTGTTTTTACACTCACTGTCTGAATATTTGATACAACAAATATGGAAAGGAAATCTGCCATAATGAACCTACTTGTAACTGCCTTTGAAAACATTAAAGTTACATGGGCATTCAGAAGAAAGGGGGGTATAGTTCTTACATCTGCTATGATTCTAGTATTATGTTCACAGATTTATCTTCAAGTTCGCTGTTCTTCTACATTATCTAATTTGCTGTTAATCTCATCTAGTGATGTTTTAATTTCAGATATTGTATTTTTTTTCTCTACAAGGTCCATTTGGTTCTTTTTGTGTATCTTCCATTTCTCTCCTTATTCATGTTTTTCTTTAAATCCTTGAGCATATTTAGCATATTTATAATAGCTGTTTTAGTATCCTTTGTCTGGCAACTCCATCATCTCTGTCATTTCAGGGTCTGTGTCTATTGACCTAATTTTCTTCTGGTTTTGGGTCACATTTTCCTGCTTATTTACATATTGGGTATAAATTTGTTATTGGGCGGTAGATGTTCTGAATTTTATGTTGTTGAGTGTTGGATTTTGTTTTATTTTAAAAAGCATTTGACTTTGTTCTAGCAGTTGAAGTTACTTATTTCTGTTAACAATAGAATTTTTACAGTATTAAACTTGTATATGAACTCATAAGCTTTATTTTACAGTACATGAAGTGGGGAAGCTCTGGTTTGTAAGTCAGACAAAAGTTCCAAAGTGAGGTAGAGGCAGAAAGCTTTTTGTAATGGCAGACAGACCTGATAGGCGAGTTTAGGTTTCCTTTTCTGGGAGAGTCAATTGATTGGCTTGGATTTCAGCTCCTGGGAAAGATAAGGCATTTACATGAAATGATACTTAGTTTTGCTGCTGTGGGGCTCAGCACAAGTGACTCCACTTTGGGCCTAGTTTAGTCAGGTTATCACTTATGATCCAGTTGCATCCTTTTGAGGCCTGTCTTAAAGCTTTTCTGGGGTAGCTTTAGAGTAACCTTTACTCTGAGGCTAGTTTAGTTTCACTGTTAAGGGATGTGATCCTTCTGTTGTGTATGCTTATTAAGTGTTCAATAAATTAAGAAAGGATTGTTAGTTGAATTGAATTATAATTTGTAGACAGTTTAACAAAGATCACTGTTGTGAACTTTTTTCTGGCAATAAACGTAAAGGTTCAGGAAATCAAATTAGCAGGTATTCTTAGAAAACGGAGAACAATAATGCCTGATTAAGGTGGAGAAGAAAATGTCAAGATTCCTAAAGTTTAGAGTAATTGGACAAAAGGAAGAAAAATAGATTGAAATAATTATAAATTAATTAGTAATTGCATAGTAATAATTAGTTCTGTTATATTTAACTACAAAATAACAAGCATAGATTTGAAATGCATACATGATTATAATAATAGATGTATCTGACATAAAAGTTATTTTTTCCTAAGTATGAACTGCAGTTCATCCAGCTTTCTGTGCTTTGCCAAAAGAATAAATGTGTTTCTAATACTTTTATAGAAAATTGCCTACTAGTACATTATGGTTAATTTTTCCTATGATTTTTCTAGAGGGCAGAGCCTACCTCTCTTCTTTCCAACTATCCCTATCTGATAGCTATTAACTGCTGCATGTATATCCAAACTGTATCTATATTCACTCATGTATTTTAAATAACTAGTTTAAATTGCAATGAAAATGTACCCTGTGGTTTGTATTCAATTTTACTGAACCCTGCCACTGCAGTCTCCGTACTTATTCAGTGCTTGCTAGTGGATTACTATAGCTATCCTACTCAAGTGATCATATAAATCCTCCTTTCATTTTGAGAATTGTAGGTTTGACTATAGAAAACATTTTCATAATACCTATATTATCACAGTGTTATAGTTCTGACACTGTTTTCATTAAAACTTGTCATTTATAGGAGTTTAAATTTGAATCATTTTAAAATCTCACTAGGTGTTGAGGCTGTGTGCCTGATAGATAGATGGGGATGCTAGGCTTTTGTTTTATTGTTAAGTTTTTTTTCCCTAAATTTTATTTATTTTGTTGTTGTTCGGAATACAGCCAGTCCCCAGGTTACAACTTGTACTTGCTCTTTAATGTTATGTAAATTTGCTCTCACTTTGAAACAGTTGAATCAACCCCTACTCACAACAAATTCTTACCGATCACCTTCACTTACTCCACATGCAGCTTTTAAATCATTGAAAAGGCTTTGAGCCTTTTCTTGCACTAAAGTACATGTAAGGCCAAATAAGAATTGTATGCACCTGTTCCAACTTACCTAAAAAAATCGACTTGAAGACACAGGAACGGATCTTGTTTGTAACCCAGGGACTGCCGGTATACACAGCAAAACATACACCAATTCAGCAGTTTCTACGTGTACAGTTTAGTGACACTGATTACATTCTTTGAGTTGTGCAACCATTCTCACCTTCCTTTTCTGAGTTGTTTCTCCCTCATTAACATAAACTCACTGTGCCCTGAGGTTCCTAGCTAATCTTTCGAGTTGGTGTTGTCAATTTGATCCCATATAGATAGTTCTAGAAGAGCATAACGTTCAAAGCAGACCTTTTTTACTAGTTAAGCTAAGCTGTTGTTTAGCTTTAAGAAGACTTCAGGGGATATTTTAGGTTTAAAGTTTAAAGATTATCTCAGGGCAATTTACTGTTTAGTTTTAATATTAAGGGCTGTTTTTAGGTTCATCCCCCATTTTTTTCCCTTTCTTGTGTTTTTCAAAATTAACAGAAAGATATTGCTCCTGTAACAAGTTATCTATAAATAAATTATTTTTCTTGAAGTCATAGCTATATTATTGGGAAACTGGGTAAGAGAATTTAGATTTGTATAAATCTATTGCCATTAACAGTGGAGCCCTGGTGGCACAGTGGCTAAGTGTTTGGCTGCTAACCAAAAAGTCAGCAGTTCAAATCCACCAGCTGCTCCTTGGAAACACTGTGGGGCTGTTCTACTCTGTCCTATAGGGTCACTGTGAATCGGAATCGACTTGATGGCAGTGGGTTTGGTTTGGTTTTTGGTTATTGCCATTAACATAAAATAGTCGATAGCTTACATGATTACATGAGGATGGAACATAATATTATTTTATATGGAAGTCCATTTTATTTGAATTTGAAATGTCACAATATCACAATTTGAGTAAAGACTTGCTATGAGCTTTTTGGTTTTTAATTATTTGCATTTTATCGTGGAGGAAACTCTTGCCTTTCATGCTTTCTTTGTCTTTGCATATTACTTCATTTTTATTCCTTTACTCTCATTGTGGTAGTGTTTTGGGCAAGCGAGGAAACAAAAACCTGTGGTTGATCAACCATGTTTAATGAAAGTTATTTGTTTCTTTAGAACTAATTTTAATAATTCATCATTGCTTATAAAGTATATGAAAATATCTGATGGCAAGAACTATATATATGTAAATATATATATATATAAATTTGTCACAATATGGGTCCACCATGTTCATTACTATTAGTAAGAAATTGGTACTACTTCAAGGTAAAAGGAGACTGATGTATTTAATAAAGAAAGGGTATAATAGCAGAGCAGTTAAAAGCATAGGGCTGGACTCCTGCTTCTGGTTATAAAAGAGTAGCTGGTATTAGACTAACCTCCCCCAAGAACAACTCTAAAAGCTGGAGGAAAAAACATTATTGTTTGAGGGACCCAGATCCAGGAGATAGAGAAGACTGCCTACACTTTAAGAAGAGCTTGATCTTCTATGGTACAGTTCTCTTTAAGGCATTTGCTGACTCCTAAACAGCACACATGCAGGATGAGACACTGAGATATTACGCAGAAAGTAGCTGCTAAGTGGCTAAAAAGCTAAGCAGAGATCTTGGCAGTCTCATGGGAACAGAGGGACAAAAATTGAAGTTGAGGGCCAACCAAGAAGGTAGGGCCTGGCAAAAACCACAGGCTTTCTGCTGAGATCCCAGAAAGGCTGTACCTTAGGACTACGAAGAAACAGGAAATAGACCAGCCTCAACTGGACCAAGGTATTCTGCCCTTATTCTATCTGTCTGCCAATTCTATCTGTTTGCCAGAAGAAAATGGAATCTTCTGCCGAGGAAAATATTATACAGGGACTCTACAAAATTTCATTTACAGTGTCTAGCATTCAACCAGAAATTACCAAACTTGCCAAGAAATAGGACCAAATGACTGAAAATTAAGAGAAAAAGCAGACAGTATAAACTAACCCACAGGTTATCTAGACATTGGATTTATTGGACACAGACTTTGGAAAATTAGATGAAAATTTAGATGAGAGTTTCATCAGAGAACTGGAATCTTCAGAAGAGAACCAAATGGAAATAATAGAACTGAAAAAACATAACAACTGAAGTTAAGAATTTAATAGATTGTTTTAACAACAGATTAGATATAGCAGAAGAAAAAAAATAGTGAACTGGAAGATCAGTTGAAAGTATCCTGATTAAAACACAGAGAGAGAAAAGTTTGGAAAATATAGACAAGAATGTGAGTTGAGAGGCACATGGGATTCATTGAAAAGATCTCACAGCTAATGTAATTGGAGTCCCAGCAAGTGTAATATGGAGTCCTTCGGTGTTTCAAATGGTTAAACATTCGACTACTACCTGAAAGGTTGGTAGTTCAAATCCAGCCACAGGCGCGTTAGAAGATAGGCCTGGCAATCTGTTTCCAAAAGTTCACAGCCTTGAAAACCCCTTAGAGCAGTTCAACTCTATACACACGGAGTTGCCATGAGTCGAAACTGACTTGACAGCAACTATCACGGATTGAATTGTGTCCCCCCCAAAATATCTGTCAACTTGACTAGGTCATGATTCCCAGTATTGTATATGATTGTGTAATCTGATGTGATTTCCTTATGTGTTGTAAACTCTGTCACTATGATGAGGTTATACTGATGATGTCTACAAGATTAGATAGTGTCTTAATCCAATCTCTTTTGAGATATGAAAGAGAGAAGCAAGCAGAGACACATGGGAACCTCATACCACCAAGAAAGCAGTGCCGGAAGCAGAGCACATCCTTTGGACCTGAGGTTCCTGTGCAGAGAAGCTCCCAGACCAAAGGAAGACTGATGACATGGACTTTCTTCCAGAGCCAACGGAGAAAACATTCCCCTGGAGCTAATGCCCTGAATTTGGACTTGCAGACTACTGGACTATGAGAGAATAAACTTCTCTTTGTAAAGCCATCCACTTGTATTTCTGTTAGAGCAGCACCAGATGACTAAGACAGCAACTAACAACAACAACAGTATGTGTGTGTGTGTGTGTGTGTGTGTGTGTGTGTGTGTGTGTGTGTATACATGCATGCCTGGCACTTGGTATTTGTTGAATGAATGATAACTGAACAATAAAAAATCCCATCCTTGTCTTTAAGCCAAAAACCAAACCCATTGCTTTTGAGTCAATTCCAACTCATACCGACCCTATAGGACAGAGAAGAACTGCCTCATAGAGTTTCCAAGGAGCAGCTGGTAGATTTGAACGGCTGACCTTTTGGTTAGCAGCCAAATGCTTAACCACTGCACCACCAGGGCTGAAGAATTTGTAATATAATGGCAGAGCTAGGACCAATATAGACAGGTCAGGAATGCTTTCACATGGAGAAGAAAATGTCATTTCAGTTGAGATGGGGGCATGAGGGTGGAGTTGCCAGAGCCTGAAGTTAGGAATAGGGTTGATGTAAGTTTATTTGATTTGTAGAGTGGAACCCAGAAAGTAAACCAAAGATGAGGGCAATTAGGAAAGGAGGACCCAATTAGTAGTGGCAGGTATTGAAGGAGTTTTAATTTGATTCAGGAGGAATTGAGAGTCATAAATTTTGGAGAAGAGAATTATGACATGTGAGGAGAAGCTGTCTTGACTACTTTTGGAGGACTAGATTGGGAAGGGGTAAGATTATTTAATCTTGTTATAAGGTATTTAGGTCCTGAACTTTGACTATGGATATGCAAGGCAAGGAGCAGAGCTGTCTGAAGGCATAATTGGCTTTTTAAATTTTTTGGTGGAAATGTCTTCTAATAATGGGATTCTGATGCTCTCTGCAGAGACATGTTGTGTTTGCCAAGAAATACATCAGATTTTTGTCCCTGTTTTTCTAATTATTGTATTTTTTTCTTAAAAAACTCCTTAAAATAGGAAACTTTAAATATGAAAGCAGAAGACAGAATATAATGCCATCCATTTTCATCATACATCGTGGATGTTTAAACTTTTAGAACAGTCCAGTAGAATTATCAATGTACAGACTCCATTAACCAATAGTGTGTTCTGTCTCCTTCATTCCCACTCAGGTTACAGTTCATACTTTCATATAAGATTATTAATGTCAGGCACAGAAATTATAGGAAAAAATTATAGGAATAATTTTCTAAAGAACATTTTACATAATACTGGAAACTAACCACAATATTCTGCTAATATTTGGTTTTCAGAATGATTAGACTCAAATAATAGTTATTGAAATCACGGACTCACTGCTAACTAAATAACCCTAACCAAATAACCTCTTGCCGTCTACTTGATTCCGACTCATAGCTAAGCTATAGGACAGAGTAGAACTGCCCCATAGGGTTTCCAAGGCTGTAAATCTTTACGGAAGCAGACTGCCATGTCTTTCTCCCACAGAGCAGCTGATGGGTTTGAACTGCCAACCTTTTGGTTAGCAGCCGAGTGCTTAACCACTGTGCCACCAGAGCTCCTTTGTTAACTAAATACTCCCTAATAAACTCTATAAGAGCAGTGGGATTAAGTGCATTGCCTTCTTGTTTCCTTCCTCTTTAGAAGTTACATAGATTTTACCTGTTGCAATGGTTTTGAGACTTTACATGTTTTATATTTTTAAAAAATACCTTCCTTGTGACAGTGGAATGAGTCTAATTGCAGTTATTATTACAAGGTTTGTTTATGGTCAATTTCTTATTTATACCAACACCAATATTTCACGTTATATATTAGCATCAGAAAAAGCAGTTTGTATTTGCAGGGCATCTGTATATGCATATGTGTTTGATGATTTTTAAAATCATTCCCTAGGAAACATAACTTTTGAAACAATGATGGAAATTCTTCGGGATAAACCAAGTGGCATTAATATGGAAGGAGAATTCCTGACCACTGCGAGCATGGTTTCTGTTTTACCTCAAGACTCCGATCTTCCTTGCATTCACTTCTTTACAGGGACTCCTGATCCTGAGAGGTAAAGTCACAAAATACTATAAACCAGCAAGGGGTCAGGGAGTAGGGGTAGAATCATTAGTATGTTGCTGATTTTGCTAGGCTCAATTTTTGTCACATGAATAGGACAATAATTTTGGATGCACTTTCTGTTCAGGTTTTAGTCTGCCGTTTCCATATGTGCACAACAGCCATAACATCTCATTTTTTATGGGAAGAAAATGTTAATAGTTTCTTATATATAGTTATGCTACTCCCTTTTCCTCCAAATATGTTTAACATTGTCAAGAAAAGAAATTAGGTAGTTTTTAAAAATTTCAGATTCCAAACATTACAATATTAGGTGATTGATAATAATTAGTGGAAGGGGTTAAATAATGTAATTGAGCTTGATTTACATGGCTACTTGTGCACTCATATCTAGAAAATAGGTACATGTAAAAATAGCTATAGTTCAGTTAAAGCTTAAGTAGGATTCGTATAGTCTATCTTGACCACCTTAATTTAAGTGACTGGTGATTAGTGTCTTTCACAAAACTTGATGGACATTACATTTAGAAATGATTTTATATCCACTATGTCTTAGTGTTACAGTCTTTTATATTATTAAGGATATTGTCAAGAAAATGGAATGAAATCTGTGTCTCCCTAATTAATACTGCTGCTCATTTTCATCGCAAATCCTAATCCTCAGTCTAACATTGAGAATTATTTTTATCCTCTGTTATAGACTGAATTGTGTCCACCAAAAATACGTGTTGTAAATCCTAACCTTTATGCTTGTGGTTTATTACCTCATTTGGGAATGGGTTGTCTTTGTTATATTAATGAGGCAGGATTACTGTAGGGTGTGTCTTGAGTCAGTCTCTTAACAAGATATAAAAGGAGCAGATTAGGCAAGCAGAGATGGGGGAAGATAAATCCCAAGCCACATGGAGATCTCCAAGGAACCAGGAAACGGAAGCTGAAGAGACAAGGACCTTCTCCCAGAGTTGACAGAGAGCCTTCCCCTAGAGCCAGTGCCCTGAATTTGGACTTCTGGCCTCCTAAACTGTGAGAAAATAAATTTCTGTTTGTTAAAGCCATCCACTTGTGGTATTTCTGTTATAGCAACAGTTGATAACTGACACACCCTCCAAGTATGGAGTTTGCAGTAGAAACCGGCAAACTGTTATTTCACTGACATTGTTTATGTGCTAGACCCTCTGTTAGGTACATAGGAATAGAAGGCCAAATAAAACGTAGTCTTCTGCCCCAAAGGAAATCCCACTGTACCAGGGAAGACAGGTGTGACAGGAACAAATCAGTATGTAGCATCATTAACAAAAACTTCTAGCTAGAGGGAATCTTGAGAGACTTAAAATAATGCCTAGTATTTTTTATATCCCAACATGCCAATTTAATAAAGATTCTTTCTTCTAGGTCAGTTTTTAAGCCTTTCATATTTGTGCCAAATATTTCACAACTATTGGATACCAGTTCACCAACATTTGAACTTGAAGATCCAGTTAAAAAGAAGTCATGTATTAAGATTAGGCCTGACAGAAGACACCCACTCTACCAAAAACATCAACGGGCACTGGAAGTAATAGATAATGATAAGGTATGATTAGATTATATTCTTTGCTATATCATTAAGAATAGCTTAAAGTATGATTCAGTCCATATTTTATACTTTGGAATTTCAGCTTTCTTTCCTTCCTTCATATAAAAATAGGTTTAAAAATAGTTTATATGCTCCGACTATAATAAAACTGTATTATTTCTTGACTTTGCTTAAGAGTATGTTGTGACTCTTTTAGAAAAATTTGGTGTATTAAACATAATAGCTAATATTTATTGAGCACCTACTACACACCAAGAACGATGGTATTTTTATATGGATTATTTTATTTAATCTTCACAACTACTTTATGAGGTAGGTATTATTATTATTCCCATCTATTGATAAAGAATCTGAGACTAGGAGAATTTAAGTAGCTTGCTTAGTGTGTGTGTGTGTGTGTATATATATATATATATATAGTCCACATGTGAAATTATTAAATGTTTGTTAATTGACATTTTTTGTAAAGTAATGTTGGAATAAAATTTTAAAAGCTGTTACTACCTTACTTAGTCTTTATTTAATAAATATAAAGTGTTGATTGGAAACCCTGGTAGCATAGTAGTTAAGAGCTATGTCTGCTAACCAAAAGTTGGCAGTTTGAATCTACCAGGAACTCCCTGGAAACTCTATGGGGCAGTTCTACTCTGTCCTATAGGGTTGCTATGAGTCAGAATCGACTCAGTGGCAGTGGGTTTGGTTTTTGGTTTGTTAAGTGTTGATTGACAACAAAAAGTAGTGGGAAGATAATGGGATTTCAAGGAAGAAATGTCCAAAGAGTTGGGTTCTAGTCTTGGTTCTGTAAATAACTACGTCTGTGTCTTTGGAAGAGTCAGTCGTATTGATGTTTTTAATTTACATGTCTTGATTCTTAGTGAGAGTGAAAATCTTCTCCTGTTTGTTTATTGGCTGTTTGTATTTCCTCTTAAATGACTTGCCTATTCCTTTTCTTTGCCTATTTTTCAGTTGATTCTGGATTGTATTTGTTTTTTGCCTCAAACAGGCAGAAATATATGCATATGAACCCTTTGTTATATTGCAATTTTTTTCTCTCAGCTTATTGTTTGGCATCTAAGTTTCTAAAGGTACTTTTGTCAGACAAAAATTTTAGTCAATTACTATTTAGCCAACGACTATTTGCTAGTCTTTTCCCTTAAGGCATCTTGATTTCATGCTTCAAAAGTCTACCTTACCTCAAAATAAATATAACTTCTGTATTTTCTTCTAGCGTGTATGTGTGTATTTTTTTAAAACATTAGTTTTTAATATACCTGGAATTTATTTTTGTGTATGTTATGAGGTGGGGATCCTAACTTTGTTTTCCAAAGTGATATTCAATTGTTCTAATACCTTTCTAGAAAAAATCCATTTTTTCTTCACTAATATAAAATGCAGTGTTTCTTCAGAAAAAATTACATGCAATTTCATATTGAAGTCCGTGTTAAGGTTAAGAACCTTTGTCTGTGGAAGTCTTCCCCATAATGGTTCAAATTTTTAAAATTATGCCTACTTTTTAGTAACTTTTTTCTTACATACTTTTTAATCTAGATGCTGTACTCTAACTGATCACACTAAATATATCAACTGTTTAAAAATTGCTCCTTTCTGAAAGAGTCATGGACCTTTTTTTCCCCTCTTCTTAAAGCAAGGAAGAACTCATAGAGAAAATGTCTTTTCTTTTAGTTGTTCTTTTCCTTGAAAATCACTGTTATATTTCCTTTGTTTAATCTGATAATAAAAAACTGTTGCTGTCGAGTTGATTCCAACTCATAGTAACCCTATAGGACAGAACAGAACTGCCCCACAGGGTTTCCAAGGAGCGGCTGGTGGATTCGAACTGCTGACCTTTTGGTTAGCAGCCAAGCTCTTAACCACTGTGCCACCAATGCTCCAATCTGATAATATTGGTTTTAAATACAGAAGATGTAAATTCATAAAAATTTCTCAACCCTCAATTTTCAGCAACTCTCCCATACACAATTAGTATCAGACTTTAAATTGTCCTGTTATTTGTCCTTTAGGTTTCTTGCTTATAGATGAATCCTACATAATTATTCTTGCCTTTTCTACTAAGAACAATAATAACAATTTGATTTTAATACATTAATTCAATCTATAGCAATGATTTTTCCCAAAAAAGTCACTCCTTTTTATATTTAAAGAATAGGAAGAGGGGTACCAAACTAGAAGTAGAAACCAGAATGAATAAACCTTGTCTGCAGAGGTGGATTGGAAGTTGGTTAGACTTATGTATGTATGTGTGTGTTTATTTATTTATTTATTTTTAATTGTTCAGGAAAATGCCAAAACAATGTTGGATGACATGAGGAAGCTGGAGAAAGGACTATTCAAAGAGATGGAATCAATCCTTCAAAACAAATATATTAATGTGGATGAAGTTGTTAATCTCTTTTCTCGGTGTGCAAAAGATGAAATTAGAATTTATGAGGCAAATATTAATTCTTAGTGACCATATAAGTGGTCAGCAATCTTCCCTCAAAGTTAGATTCTTTTGCCTAATTTGTAAACCTAGTTTGAGCAGATCTGATTATTCTTTAGTAGCACTGAAGTGGTATCTTGACTATCAAAACTATGCAGTCTTGCTGAAATACAGGGAAAGAACACAACATTGGAATTGGATGCAGAGATCATGCAATAGTCAAGTGTTACTTCAGATAACAAATTTGTGTTTGTTTTTAGCCACAATAAGTGTTTTTTGTCCCAATAATTAAATATTCAATGTGTAAAGAATGAAGCAAAATGATGTATGGATTTATATTTATTATAATTATATAATGCCCTGAAATCATTTTCTGAAATTACATCAAAAAACAAAACAGATTCTTGGTGTAATGGAAAATATTGTCTCAGGTAGTGAGTTATGCTTTGGCAAATACTAACCAGCTCTAACAAGAACACTTTCTGGACTTACACATTGAGTCTTTGTCCTTAAACCAAACCAAAAACCAAACCCACTGCCGTCGAGTTGATTCTGACTCTTAGCAACCCTGTAGTCTGTTAATTCTGTGAATGCACTTTTACTAAACCCAAATATATGCTTTTTTTCAAGACTTGGCTGACCAGTGAGGTTTTAGCTTTAATTATCTAGCATTTGGGGGGCCATCCCCCTTATGGGCGTTTATGTTAATAAAATATTTTTAGAAGAGCTTGTCTGGGAGATTAAGAGAACCAAGACCTTAGGAGATACTGTTTGTGTCTCAAATCTCTCTCATCTTTTATTTCTGTTCACTTGGTGAAAACAGGAATAGGGAAATGGCAGTGAAATAGAATTATTAGTGTATTATGAACATTATTATAAATGAGCAACAATGTCTGCTCAAAGTTTATCAAACTTTGTTAAAATTATACAAAGACTACCAAGTAAGACTCAAAATTGTAAATATAAACAAAAAAATCTCAACTCAAAATTATGTATTTTTTGGTTTCTAGAAATGTCAATTTTTGGTATTTGATTACATTATTGGTCATTATCATTGCAGTTAGGATTATAATAAAGAAATGGGTCATTATATCTAAGAAGTGCCTAGGAAGTTATTTTTTAAATAAAAATAAAAACTATAATATGCCTGATATTGCTATTGTCTAATGCGGGGCTGCTATTATAAAGGAAAAGATGTCTAACTCAGGTACTCAGTTGATTCTGTGTTTGCCTTATGTATGGCTCAGTGATAGAGTCTTCCCTAAATCATGAAGACCCTTGCCTAACCCCATACTCCTCTTTCTTTTTTAATAGATGAGGGAACAGTTAATTGATTTATCCAGGGTCACATCGTTGAACCTCATTTTCCTCTCTAGTGTCAGCACGTTTTCAGCTTCTCTTTTGCCACCTCCCTAGACATAGCTAGCACCATCTCTCACCTGGGTTACTGCTGTAACTGTTCTCCCACACTCACTTTTGTTCTTTATCCATCCATGTGGGCTACTGCAGCCAGAGTGACCTATTAAAAATATAATCTGATCATGAACTCCCCTTCCAAAACTCTTTTAGACTCATTGTTCTTAAGATAAAGTCCCAATCCTTAACAAAAACCAACCAGACCCTCCTGATCTGCCTCTGTCTACATTTTACTGCACTTTACCTATTGTTTTTTAAGTTTCAGCTATGCTGCTCTTTCAAGCCAGTCCAGTTTCTGCTTTCATGGCTGTTCCCTCTTCTTGCACCATTCATTCCACTCCTTCCCCTTTATGTTGTTGTTGTTAGTTGCCCTCAAGTGGATTCTGACTCACGGCGATCCCATGTGTGCAGAGTAGAACTGCTCCATAGGGTTTTCAAGGCTGTGACCTTTTGGAAGCAGATTGCCAGGTCTTTTTCCTGCAGAGCTGCTGGGTGGGTTCGAACTGCCAACCTTTTGGTTAGCAGCTGAGTGCTTAATTGTTGTGCCACCAAGGCTCCTCTATGAGGATAGGAACCATATTTGTTCCCACTGTTGTGTGCCCAGTGTTTAACACTGTATCTGGCACAGAGTAGATGCTAAATATTTGTTACATGACCATTCAAGTATGAATAGATAGAATTTACACAGTCTTGTTCTCTGCTTGTAGAAATGAGCTAGACTGTACAATTTAGTAACCTTTGGTAAGTCTCAAGTCAACCTGTCACCTTTTTCCATATTCGAAATAGGAACAACTCCCAAATAAAGGCAACAATTATTATAAGGATATGTAAACTAATTTATAAAACAATTTGAAGACTTTCACTTTATAAATCCAATGTGGTATTCAAGCTTTCGGTACCTGTGTGGGTAATTAATGCCTTGTACAGTTTAGAAAATTTAATTTTTTTCTTAAATTTTGGCTGTCTTATGAGTAAAAAACATAGCTGAAATTAAGCTTTATTTTTGTCAGCCTTAAATGATGTTATTATTTACCATTATTTAATGAAGCAAGGTAATAATCTAATAAACTGAATACTTTAGAGAAAGATAGTTTGCTTGATCTTTGTTTCAAAAACAGGTCTACAGAGCAAATTTTTTTTTAAATGTTCACACTTTTACCATACTAATTGCAGAGATTTATAATCCTGTCTTTCCCTGAAGAACAGTGATACATTTATGATTCTGAAATGTTTACAACCATTACTTGTCATATGACTACCTATGCCCAGTGGTATAAAGTAATTTAATATTTTACAGGTTATGAGATACGAAGGGGCAAAAACCAAGAGCTGTGTTCTGCTGTATAGCAGACAGTTTTAAATTTTTCTTGCTTTTAGAAACTTACTGATCATTCATCATTATTCTCAAAATACTAAGCACACTTTACCTTATACTGTAAATATTGAAGGCTGAGCACAAGCTAGTCATGGAATTATTTATTGAGAACTAAGAAAATAACAATTACTGACTATGCTGAGGATTAGTGTGAAAGGGGTATGTTTTAATCAAATTGTATCATTTTCCCAGCTCTGACCTTGCATATTAAAAATTGTGACATGTCTAAAAGGGACTCTAACGTCATATTGACTCATTCATAAAAAGTATTTACTGAATGCATAATTGGGAAAGGCACTGTGCACAGATCTCAGAGTCATGAATAAAACCTTAGAAAACTCACTTACGAAAACGTTGAGAAATGATAGAAAAGACCTCTACAGTGGCTTCTGCATTATTCAGATAAAGAAAAGACATCGGCATTACGAGTTAAAATAGCTATTTTATTGAGAAACTTGCTTTGTCAGTGAGAAAGTAACAGTTACAAATATTTTCATTTAATAAAATGGGCATATCCTTAATTCTAAAAACATCTCTTAAAAGTCTTCATTATCTGAAACTGCCTATCATTCTAATCCAGTGTTTTAGTATCTCCCATGGAAAAAGATGTGGCAGATTCCTTCGTGCAAATAACAGAACATATGTGATACGACTTTTTCACAAACAAAAATTCTCCATTTGCATTTGAGTTGCCTGCATGCATGAGAATTAATATATCTCTTACTGTAACTATAAAAGTCTCCTGGAATAGCAGAGAACCGTTTAGAGTCATAATGTGGTCATGTTTTTGTTTTTGTTTTAAATTTCCTCAGCAAGACAATTCTGCTTTAAAAATCCCCAGTCCCTAATCATAATTTAAACTATAGGTTAATACTACACTAATGTATAATTGTTAAATACACTAGGCTGCCATGCAGGTTTTCTTTTTTAATTACATATTTTTGCATTAAAAGGGTAATGACACTTAGCTCATAAATTCTTTTCTATTTGGCTTTTACATATAAGATGCTAAAAGTATGAGATAAACAAATATTTGAAACATGTTTTAAATAAGTTAAAACTAGCACAGACAGGTAAAATTAAGTAGAGTTTCAAAGGTCATGCGAATGGCATCAAAATAAGGTAATTTAAGTTTTAAGTAATTTAGTCTGTCTTTAGTTCACTAAGATAAAATTTATCTAAGGCCAACATTTAATAATTTTCCAATTTATAGATTTTTATACATGGGTACTTAAAAAAGACTAAATTCTAAATGTTAACAGGATATTAAGCTTAGAATTTTAAAATCTTGGCTTGGACTATATAAATTTTTTTTTACTATTAGGAATAGGTAATACTCTTCTATACTGTTAGGCTTTGTGCAAACACTAGAAATGATACATGACAGTAATTTTGTTGATAAAATTTAAATTACTCAAATTATCATTTGTAATACAAAAGTTAAAGACTGGACTATATTTCTATTGGAAGACTATGGAGATAATAATATTTATGGAAGTTCTTATTCCCCTCTTAATGGCACAGATTGGTACTGTGGCTATAAAAGCAAGAAATGATGAACCTTAAAGAAACAGTGCTTCCATTTTTTAAGTGTACCCTTTGTCAAGAAAATGGGATAATAAGAATAAGAAGGCCTCTTATCAGAATCATTATAATTCTTTTTTAGCAAGTGCTATTAATAAGTGCAAAGTTGTCATAATTTAAGGTTCGTTACTGCCAGCAGTATAATTGCCAAATTTGGCAAATTAAAAGAATGGTTAATCGGATGTTGATTTTGAAATTACAGCAAACTGTTGCAGAAAGCAATGATTTTAAAATGTTGCATAATTAGTATTGTTTATAGTAATTATGTTCATTATCAGAACTTTAAACTTTGATTAGGTTTTTTCTTTTTTCTAAGTCAGTTTCCTACATGTTTTACATACACATAAAACTACAGAATGTTGGTGTGGGGTAGGAACACATCTCATCAAATCCCTTCATTTTACAAAAGAGGCAACTGAGGCTCAAAGAGGTTGTGACTTGCCCGAGGTCACACAGCTAATCAGTAACAGGTCTGGGGCTAGAATATGGCTCCACGTAGGTTCTCTCCTTTATAATCTAGGTTTTAGGGGAAAGTGAGGATGGGGATGGATGCTCAGTTTCTTTATCTCTCTCCTGTTGGAGGGTTCTTGCATTAGTAACAGGAGGACTCTATTCAGGATTCTTTTGAAGAAATCTGTAAAATAAGTACTCATCCCGAAATTCATATTCATTGGTAATATGTTGAATGACTCCCCCTTGCACCAGTCTGTCTCCATATATCACAGCTTCACCACGGTCAGATGCAAGGCCGACTTCAATTAGCCAGTTCACTAGGTCACAGCCACAGAAGGTCCCAGCAGAAGTCTTTGCACCACACCTGTATGTCAAAGGAATGATTCACCCATATGTTCTGTAAACCTGGTATCAGCACGCATGATGGAGGACAAGCAAGGAAACAAGGAAAGATAGCATGATAGTTAAAGCATGGTAGTTAAAATATAAAGGGTTTGTTAATTTGCCTGACTCTGGAGAGACCCACTGGAGAA
Source organism: Trichechus manatus latirostris (assembly GCF_000243295.1). Classification (NCBI taxonomy): domain Eukaryota; kingdom Metazoa; phylum Chordata; class Mammalia; order Sirenia; family Trichechidae; genus Trichechus; species Trichechus manatus. The sequence goes on along the minus strand of NW_004443973.1, from coordinate 9,938,270 downwards.
AAGCAGAATTTGCCAATAATGCTTGTGAAAACAGAAAACAACAAAAAATGGCACAGATAATGTAAATGCATCTGCAAAGAACTATTCTTTTCTTTTCCTAGTAGCATTGTCTTTTATGATCCAATCTATTCTGTAAACAGCTGAATATTATATATTTTATAACTTATTATGGAGCCTTCATAGTGCAATGGTTAAGCACTTCGCTGCTAACCGAAAGGTCAGTGGTTCGAACCCACCAGGAGCTCACGGGACAAAAGACCTGGAGATCTGCTCTTGTAAAGATTAAAGCCCAGGAAACCCTACTCTGTCCTACCTATAGGGTCGCTAGGAGTAAGAATCCACTCGACGGCACACAACAACATAACTTATACTCTTGGTTATAATAAGTAATTTAATTGTCTCAGAAACATTAAAAAATATTTTTACAACCTCTTAAGAAGGGATTTTTTTGTTAATTAAACTACTCAAACCAAACTTTACACTTTCAGCTTATCATCATGCCCACAAGTAGACTTTCTTCTTGCTCTCTGAAGTCAAAACAATCATACTGATGTGTGTGTCAGGAATTTGCCTTCATTAGGAAGCAAGGAAAGAATAAGTGAGATCTGTTTTGCAGTAAGTCTAAGATTTTAAAATGTACTTTGATTATGAATCTACTTCTTGATTATTTAAAATTTGTCTTCCTGATGCAAATGTAGGGTTCCTCAGGTATGAACAAATAAGGGAAAGACAAATGCAAAAACACAATGAATTCTTCACATTTTCATACAAATATGTAATAGAAAACATGAATCTGTCCACAAGCATCAGTCAAGCTGTAAAACAAAATGCTTGACAAGAACAGTGGGTGAAGATCAAGATGAAATGAGAAATAGGTGACACAAATGTTAAAACATTTAACCATAAATGAATATACATTAGAATTTCATAAAAATTTAGAAGTTAATATACATGAAAATTTTTCTCAAATACATAAAATCACAATATTTTAAAATCAGTATTTCACTTAGTGATAATATATCCTAGTTTATGCTTGCAAACTACGAACATCACTTTCAGCAAAAGCCTGAATATTACAACCTGCATCTGAGCCTTCATCCTGCTTGTTGATTTTTAATTTATATCCCAAACCTATCCCAGGCACCAACTGAATAATATTTGTTTTCTGATGGAGCCCATGGAGTTGTACAGAGAGGCAGGGAAAGTGACGCTGTTGAGGCTGTAGAGCCTGGAAAGGGGCAGGGACAGGCCAGCACTACGACTGGTCAGTGCCCATTTGGCCATCTGGGACTGACGAAGCTTGACAGCTCGCAAAGGGCAAGAGCTGTGCTTCCTGAGAGTCAGCAATAACGATATACCTGAAGGAGACAATGTGGAGTTCCCTTTATTAATTTTAAAAAGCAGTTTAAATTGTTGAAACTATTCGTAGACAGTATTTTAAAATCATTTTGTTGGGCCCTTTAAAGGTTGCAAACTAACTTTTCTTCATAGTTTACCATGTGCCAGGAACTGTGCAAGGCCCACTACGTACAATTTGTCATCTAACAAACTTGAGAGCCAGATATTTTAAAGAGGAAAACCAAGGTTTAGAGAATTGAACTTGCCCAACATCACACAGCTAATAAGTGGCAGATCCAGGAGCTGAATTCTAGTATTAGTCCATATCCAGTGACTCCCCTTTCCACTATACCAGGCAACCTTCTGGTCACAGTGACATATATATGTTAAATACAGTGGCATAATATACGTAAATAAATCATCCTTAATGGTAATTTTCATAAATTTTCAGTCATAGACATAAAAGTATTTGGTTCTTTACGTCTGTGTTGTTTTATCTAACGACAACCAAAAAAAAAAAAAAAAAACAAAACTGGCACTATAACATTTGTTTATTCAGAGTTCATCACTTCCTGCCTGCATACTCCATACACTGAGGATTAGGAAAATAAATACAATGTCACAGACTGAAGATGAAGACTTAAGGTGAAAAATAAGCAACAGAATTGATTACAAGGAAGAAATTCTTCATTTTCTTGACAATAACGTTAGTAATATGAAATAACATACCATTAGGAGAAAAGAAAGGAGCCCTGGTGGCGCAGTGTTTAAGCGCTTGGCTGCTAACCGAAAGGTCAGCGGTTTGAACCTACCAGTGGCTCCTGGGGAAAAAAGACTTGGCAATTTGCTTCCATAAAGATTACAGCCTAGGAAACCGTATGGGGCAGTTCTACCCTGTCATATTGGGTCACTATGAGTTGAAACTGACTTGACTTAACAAAACAAAAACAAGAAATGAGGAATATAAAATCATTTCTAAAATTCAATGTATCTTAAAGTTTTGTGAGAAACAGTAATGGCCAACATGAAGTGAATGCTAATATTCTATGACATTTTGGTTCATTCTAAAGTTTTTGCATTTTAAATAGAAGTTATGTGACATTTTAAGAACATTAAAATCAGAATGATCTGGTTCTTTCATATGACGTTTCTTAAACTATAACCTGACCCATAGCTATTTTAACTTTTACCTGTACATGTTATTGAAACATGTATGTCAGTCATAATAACATTACTGTTCCGAACCAAAATTAATCATCTGATAATATAATTATCTGGAATTTGTACTGGCAATTTGCTTACCTTCTTTGCTTAACAATGTTTCGGATACAGAGGTCACGGTGGTAATGGATAAACTGTTGACAGGTCATTTTTATTTCCTCAGGAACAGGAGAATTCCTGTTTTCTGTTGTTTCTTTATTGTTCCATAGGAATTCAAGTCTAAAAAAACCAAAATTTAAGGGGGCCATTTTTAAGATGTGTAAGACCACCTTAAAACTGAGGCACCTGGCATAACTAAGCGACTGACATAGGTCTGAATAAAACTCTCCTTTTGCCCTAGATTCCATTTCTGCTTTCAGAATACACGCAGTCCCCCCACCTTGAGTGAACAAGCATGTGGTTATGCTTACTTAAGGCTACGTTAAAACTGTTCTATTCTCAGAAAAAGTGCTTGTCGACAAAGTTATAGTTATGGTTAAGCAATGATAAGACTGTTCCAGGAAGGGAATGGTGAGAATGTTTCCCCAAAAGATGTTTACCTAAGATTGTTCTCAGAAAATTGCTTACGCAGTTTGCCCCCAGAAAGCCTGTGATGGAAAACAGATGAACATATTGTGAAAGGTTTACTTGTGATTCATGTATAACCCCCAGCCCTCCCATATAAAAATCCCTCTCCCCTTTCAGACTTCAGAACACTTGATATTTTATGAACTGTTGCCCCAGCTTCAGCTGTAACAAATCCTCAGTAAAATTCTATCATTTCTCTCCTTAGAGAGTTCTTGTTATTTTACACTTTGGCATATTTGGTGTCAAAAGTGTGGGATTTTGAAGGTGCATTATCTGTCACAATCCTGAGACATCAAGGACCAGGCCCTTGTCTCCCCTTCCAGGATTTCTCGGAGTCATACTAAGGTAAAAAATCTCTTGAATTTGAGTTCTGCATTCTTTCATCAAAGTTCTTCAAGTTTTACTATAGATTTGTTTTAGTTCTTGCAAGTAAAAGTTTGTTTGTTGTGACTGTCTCAGCATGGGGTATGCTAAATCCAAGAAAACAGCGGATTTTCCTAGTGGAACTCTGGCTTGCTACATGGCCAAGAACTACAGGTCTAGGTCTTGTTTGTATTTGGATTTTTGTTTGAGCTCCCTAATGACAGTTTATTAAATCAGTGGCCACTTTGGGGTTCTCTTGGTTTACTTTTCTGCACAGTAGGTTAGAGAACCAAGACTACCAGGTTAAACAGTACTAATAGAATGCCTGTTTTGATTAGTTTGTGAACAATTTAAAGCTCATTAAACAGAAACACCAGCTACCATAGAGAATTTAAGATCCTTGTTGAAGCTTACCAGCTTTGACTCCCTGATGTATAGCAGCTACTCTACATGATAATCAAGCAGAAAGAAGTTCCTCAAATTTGAGAATGACAGATCTGATCAAGCCATAAAGAAACAAGAAGTGGAAGGCTCATGGGACTGAGAAAATTTAGACTCCCATGTAACAGCCTGGAAGGAGAAATTGCCTCTAGACTCACAGAGCATAGGGTCACGGGGACAGGAAGCAAAAATTTTGTGAGTGGGTCACTAAGGGTAATAGTGAGTGGTGCCACTCCCATTTCCACCTCTTGGTTTCTGGACCCGTGAATCCTGGCTATGAGAGAAACAGCACCATATACTGGACACTGGTTTAGAGCATATACAGCCTCCTGAAGAACATTGCCCCAACCCTGCAAAGTATTGCCACCTAGCTGGTATTGTAATTGTGTCTTTAGAAGGCCATTCCATTGTTCTATCAAGCCAGCTGCTTCAGGATGATGGGGAGCATAGTAGGACCAGTAAATTCCATGAGCATGGGCCCACTGCCACACTTTCATTTGCTGTGAAGTGAGTCCCTTGATCTGAGTTGATGCTGTGTGCGATACTATGATGGTGGATAAGGCATTCCGTGAATCCATGGATAGTAGTTTTGGCAGAAGCACTGCATGCAAGGAAGGCAAATCTGTATCCAGAGTAACTGTCTATCCCCATAAAGATGAAATGCTGCCCAGTTCATGACGGAAGTGGTCCAATGTAATCAGCCTGCCACCAGATTGCTGGGTGATCACCTTGAGGAATGCTGCCATATCGGCGACTCAGTGATGGTCTCTGTTGCTGGAAGATTGGGCATTCAGCAGTGGCTGTAGCCAAGTTAGCCTTGGTGAGTGGAAGTCCATGTTGCTGAGCCCATGCATAACCTCCATCCCTGCCACTACGACCACTTTGTTCATAAGCTCATTGGGCAATGACAGGAGTGGATGGAAAAAGAGAATGACTGGTTTCCACAGAACGCATCATCTTATCCACTTGATTGTTAAAGTCCTCCTCTGCTGAGGCCACCCTTTGGTGAGCATTCACATGAGATACAAATATCTTCACTTCTTCGGCCCATTCAGAGAGGTCTATCCAGATACCTCTTCCCCATACCTCCTTGTAACAATTTTCCAATCATGTTCCTTCCAAGTCCCCGACCATCCAGCCGAACCATTGGCAACAGCCCATGAATCAGTATACAATCACACATGTGGCCATTTCTCCTTCCAAGCATAGTGAACAACCAGCTGCACTCTCAAAGTTCTGCCCATTGGGAGGATTTCCCTTCACTACTGTCCTTCAGGGAGGTCCCAGAAAGGGGTTGCAGTGCTGCCACTGTCCACTTCTGAGTGGTGTCTGCATATCACATAGAACCATATGTAAACTAGGCATGAGTTTTTTGTTCCTCAGTCCACTGAGCAAAAGGAACTCCCCATGAGGCCATACGTGCAGACTAGGAGGGGGAAGGTAATGTGACAGGATTGGAGACCATGGACATTTGAGCCACTTCCTCATCTAACTTACTTGTGCCTTCAGGTCCTGCTTGAGCCTGATCTCGTATATACCACTTCCATTTAATGATGGAGTGCTGCTGTGCGTATCCAACTTTGACTCTGTAGGTCGGACAACACCCAGTTCATGATAGGCAGCTCAGGCCACATGGTGACTTTGTGGCCCATGGTTAGGTGTTCAGTCTCTACTAAGGTCCAGTAACAAGTAGAAAGCTGTTTCTCAAAAGGAGAGTAGTTATCTCAGATGATGGCAGGAATTTGCTCCAAAATCCTAAGGGTCTGCGCTGTGATTCACTAATGGGGCCATGCCAAAGACTCCAAACAGCATACCTCTGCCACTGACACTTCATGCACCACTGGATCAGCCAGATCATATGGCCCAAGCAGCAGAACAGCTTGCACAGCAGCCTAAACCTGTTGCAGAGCCTTCTCTTGTTCTGGGTCACACTCAAAACTAGCAGCTATTCAAGTCACTTGATAAATAGGCCAGAGTAGCACACCAAAATGAGGGATACGCTGCCTCCAAAATCCAAAGAGACCCACCAGGTGCTGTGCCTCCTTTTTAGCTGTAGGAGGGGCCAGACACAATAACTTATCCTTCACTTTAGAAGGTATATTTCATCATGCCCCACACCACTGGACCCCTAGAAATTTCACTGAGGTGGAAGGCACCTGAATTTTTGTCAGGTTAATTTCCCAGTCTCTAGCACGCAAATGTCTTACCAATAAGTCTAGAGTCATAGATAGTTCTTCCTTACTAGGTCCAATCAGCATAATGTCATCAATGTAATGGACCAGTGTGATGTCTTGTGGAAAGGAAAGGCAATCAAGATCCCTACGGACTAAATTATGACATAGGGCTGGAGAGTTGATATACCTCTGGTGTAGGACAGTGAAGTTGTATTGCTGGCCTTGCCAGCTGAAGGCAAACTGCTTCTGGTGATCCTTCAAAACCAGAATTGAGAAAAAGGCATTAGCCAGATCAATAGCTGCATACCAGGTGCCAGGAGATGTATTAATTTGCTCAAGCAGTGAAACCACATCCGGAATAGCAACTGCAATCGTAGTCACCACCTTGTTAAGTTTTTGATACTCTACTGTCATTCTCCAAGATCCATCTGTTTTTTTGCACAGGCCAAATAGGCGACTTGAATGGGGATGTGGTGGGAATCACTACCCCTGCATCCTTTAAGTTGGCAGTAATCTCTGCAATCCCTCTAGGAATGTGGTATTGTTTTTGGTTTACTATTTTCCTAGGTAGCAGCAGTTCTAATGGCTTCCACTTGGCTTTTCCTACCATAATAACCCTTACTCCACATGTCAGGGATCCAATGTGGGGGTTCTGCCAGTTGCTGAGTATGTCTATTCTAATTATGCATTCTGGAACTGGGAAAATCCCTTCAGGTTGGGTTCGGGGACCCACTGGACCCACTGTGAGATGGACCTGCACTAAGACTCCATTAATAACCTGAACTCTATATGCCCCCACTTTGACTGGTGGGCCACAGTGACATTTTGGGTCTCCTGGAATTAGTGTCAGTTCAGAGCCAGTGTGTCCAGTAATCCCTGAAAAATATGATTATTTCCTTTTCCCCAATAAATAGTCACTCTTGTAAAAAGCCGTAGATCCCTCTAGTGAAGGCTGGGAGAAAGATCAACAGTATAAATTTCTGGCAGTGCAATAAGGTCCTTACTCAAGGGGACCTGGCCTCCCCTTCATTCAATGGGTTGTGGTTCTGTAAACTCACTCAAGTCTGAGAACCGATTGAGGGGCTGTGACTGTCTATTCTGGCAATTCGAGTTAGACTGCAGTTCACTTGACCTAGAATTCTTCCGCTTGTTCAGATCAACTAAACATTTAGTAGATCTATCTATTTCACTCCTAGGGACACCATGACTAAGTAGCCAATGCCATAAGTCCATACGAGTCTTACTATTCTGATTACTGCTTTGACTCTGCTGTCCGTTATGATAACCATGCCCACCTTGTTTTTGTCGATTGAGTGCTGCCATTTGGCCCCTACCACCACAGGGTTCGATCAGCCCCACTGTAGTTAGGTGTCTTAATTCAGTTAGGACAGTTCCCACTGTCAAATCTGACTTACATAAAATAGCAATCACAGCAGACTTCAAGGATGGTGGGACCCCCTTCACAAACTAGTTCCTCACTGTTGTGGTAAAAAGTGTGTCATCTGTGCATTCCATGTGTGGGTCTGTTGGCCTAACCTGATAAACCCACTCTAACATGCCAATTTCCCTATGCCTTTGAATACTTTCTTCTACTGCATACCAAGGCAGGTCTAGCACTTCAACTTGATTTAGTGTAGGCCACTGCTTAATCCATGCTTCAGCAAACCAACTAAATAAAACTATTAGATCCTTTTCTAACCTCTTGAACTGAAAACAGTGAATTAAGGATCTGTGCTTAGTGGGCCCATATCAGTAAACTCGGACTGATCCAACTTTATGTTCCTTGCACAATCATCCCACATCCTTAATAGCCATTCCCACACATATCCCCCAGGATTCTGTTTGTACATATTAGAAAAGTCAAGCAGTTGTTTTGGAGTGTAGCGAATCTCCTCCTGAGTCAAACTTTGTACTTCACCTTTTGGGGGTTGCTGGAACTTAAGTCTAGTTATAGGTCTAGAAGCAAAAATGGGTGATGTAGATGGGTCCTGGGAACATTCAGCAATGTTTTGTAAGGCATCCACCTTAGGCGATGCCCTAGGCAAACTCCAGGTCCTGCCCCAGGTGACATCTCAGACAAAGGCTCTTAAGGCACAGCTGGGTTCATCTCATCAGATAGGGGTGGAAGGGAAAATGGTTTTCCTGGGGAAGGCGACTTAGCAGACAAAGATGGAGTAATCTCTTCAGATAGGAGGTCTGGTTCTGTTGGCAGCAGTGATTCAACAGAATTTAGGGGCTCAATATCCCCAGCTTCTTGATTATCTGTCCATATGTCCCCATTCCAAGTTTCAGGATCCTATTTCTTCCCAATCAGTGCCCTCACTTTAACTTCAGACACCATTCGAAGTTGGGAATTCAGTTGGCATTGCAATTTCAGCCACTCTTATGATAAGACTCTGGGTTTGGTTTTTGGCAATATCAGCTCTGTTACTACAAGAAATAAGGCTTTCTTTCAGGGCACAATTGGCAACTTTCAGGTCTTTTATGTGGCGCTTAAGCTGTGATTCTGAAGCCCTGAGCTCCTCTCTTTCACCACTTTGTCTTGCAAAAGCAGGACCAACCAACCAGCTTTCTTACACTTCTCCTTCTGACAAAACTGTAGAAAAGTATCAAACATGTGATCACCCAGAGCTTTGCTTCTCACCAATACTTGATCTATTGGTGGTGAAATTTTGCATATTAATATTGCCACCTCATGCCATGGATTAGTAGTGCCCTTTTTACTAGAGGCAGAATCATCAGTGCCTTTAAGACTAGTAGATTTGAGAACCAATTCAGAAAACTCATTCGTATGATTTTGTTTCTCTAGAACCACTCTGGGTACCAAATGTCTTAAGATGGGTTCTCTAGAGAAGCAAAACTCGTGAAGCATATATAGAGAAAGATTTAGCTCTAGGAAATGGTTCACACAGTTGTGGAAGCTGGCAAGTCCGAAAGTCCACAGGTCAGATGTTGGCTGGAGGCTTCTCCTGACTCACGTGGTTGCAGGGGTGAGGAACCCAGAACAGGCAGGTCAGAAGGCAGCCTGCTGGCTAACAGGGCTGCGGAAGCCAGCAAATCCTAAAGTCAGCACGTCAGACGATAGGCTGCTGGCTCATATCCCAAGAACCAGACGTCATGATGACAAGCTGGACACCAGGTCCAGAGCAAGCAAGTGAGCTTTGCCAGAACGTCCATATATATAATGGGTGCAAGCCACACCCCTGGAGAAACTACTCTTACAGTTGATTGGTTGATCACATCAGATCACATCATGGAGGTGATTATATCACAAAATGGAGGATAATTGCATCAGATCACAAAATGGAGGATAATTACATAATACTGAGAATCATGCCCTAGCGAAGTTGACACATAACATTAACCATCATACCCTCCATCTGAGACTCTGGCAAGTTTTATCTAGAACCTGTTTTCCTGTTCAATTGGGTTGATGTTATCAATGAATTACTGTATATATTTTAAAGAAACTAGATTGTTTGTGTTATGTGGTATTGTATAAACTTAGTTTTTGATCTGGCCTTACAGATAGATGAATTTATATAGTTTTCTGCTTTGTTTTGTTCTTTTAAAAGCTGGCCTCTAATCCAGAGTGCTGTGATTGTTTATTTTAATTAATATAACAAGGACTTAAAGAAGGATAAATTATTCTACATTACTCTTCTAAAGGATCCTATGAAGCATGCAAAAAACAGGATTATGAAAATATAATAATTTCCTACCTTTGGATTGTATTAATAAATTAGATTACAATATTTCTTCAAAGAACTTACTCTTATTAGTTTAATGATAAATAAATACTTATATAAATTTAACAGTCCTAATATTCCCAGGAATTAATGAAAATGAATTCATTCTGACAAAAGTTTTTATGTTTTGTAGTATGTCAACTTAAAAGCAGTTTCCAAGATTTCACAGAAAGAGACTGGTTGTTTCAGGATAAGAAAGAGAAAATTTATAGGAAAAGAATCTGGATGGATATAGAAAGTTGTAGAAGGTTAGAAGGATGTTAAGTAGAAAGTTGTGGGAAGTGTTATGCTAAAGAAGGAAGCTTAAACTGATGCCCACAGAGAAAAAGTATACGTATATGTATTTAGGTCTAATAGGAAAATATATAAGAAAAAAAGACATTTGAAAAGTTTGTTAAAAAGGAGCTCTAGTAACTGTTAAATGAGAAACTATTTTGTTCTGTAAGCCTTCATCTAAAGTGAGAATAGTAGCACAATTGGAAGAGCGTAGTCGATGTCACTGAACTGTGCATGTAGAAATTTTTGGAACAGTGTATCTTTGGCTATGTATATTTTCAAAAAAAAAGGTCGAGAAGGGAGAGGGTTGACATGTTGTGGGGTTGTTAACCAATGTCATAAAACAATATGTGCACTACTGTTTCATGAGAAACTATTTGTTCTGTAAGCCTTCACCTGAAGTACAATTAAAAAAAAAAAAAAAGGAGCTCTTATTAGCTGTGGCTAAAGGTTTGATGGGTTAATTCATGAGAATTAGGGGGAAACAAGAGGTTTAGTGTCAAATAGCATATAATACAAAGAACTGAGTTTGTCTTTGTTAAGATAACAACATTTTCCTTGATTATTGGATTGAAGAGTTGGTTCTATTTTCTGTGCAATTTGCCTCAACAACAGAATAAATTTCTGAGTCAAAAACCAAGCTGCATGGCTTTAGGAAAAACCTAAGGTTTTCACCTTTGAGATCTTTGGTTAAATAACTCAAGTATTGCTTCTCAGTAACCTATGGTAAACTCCTAACAATTTTGAAACTTTGTTGGAAAGCCATAAAAGATTTTTTTCTGTTTTATAAAAAGAAAAGTGCTAAAAAAGGTTTATTTAATATGTTATGAACTGCATGAAATATGTTGACAAATCAAGAGAACTACCAAATTTTCTTTGAGTTAAAATTTATAAGCCAGAGATGTTTATCTGATATTAGACAACAAGTGCAAAATATTATGTCATAAATTTATTATTTCTATTGCTAAATTAATTGAAAATTTGTTTCCTTTAAATCTAGCATCATCAAAGTCAATGGTTTTAACTAAGGAAGTCACATCATTTACTATTTAGATGTTTAGAGACTTGAAAATCTTAACATATCCTTGGCATATCCTGATTATTTAGTGTTATGTTTCAAGATTATTATATGTTATATCTGAAGCTCTTTGAAAATGTGGTTAATCGTAATGTTTAAAGATATTTTCATCTAAAGTTTTTTTTAATTGACTTTATCTGGCTTTGCATTAGTTATGTAATTAACTCTCATCAAGTCTTTCACTTTTAAGAATTATTATTGTAAGTTAACCATGGCCTTTTTAAGTTTGTCATCTGCAGATAAGTTTTACCTTCCTGATTCATGAAAATGCTTGACCAAAATATTTCAACAAAAATGGACTGTGTTGGACTTATGACAAGGACCATACTTAGTTCTCCTCACCAATCCGTGTAAAGCCAAACTAGAAGCAATTAAACCTTGGATGCATTTATCTCAACTTAAGAAAGCCAAAACATCTTTTTGGACAAGCCAGCCTTCTGGGGACTTAAAAATTATATTCAAATGCCCCAGTAGCCAGAAGCAGATGCATCTGAAGTAAACAGCTAATCCCAAGGTCACAGCACAAGACCTCATGCATGTTGCTGAATTTTATGGACTTTGTTTAGTATTTGTAACCATTCTTATGTGCCTAGCTTTATTATATACTTAACAAAGAGTCTGTGCCATTGCTAATACTTCTTATTATGCCTAGGTAAATACTACTGGTGAAATAGAACAAGATACCAGAAAAAAATTGTCAAAAAGCTACTTAGCTTCATTCAGTACCTCCTATAACTGATATTCCTTCTCTTGATACTTTTAGCTGGTTACCTAATGATATTGGTTCCTGACTGCAGATTAAACTATCTCAATTTTTGTAGTAATTACCTTTATACTAATCAAATGCTATATGAATTGTTTCTCTAACATTTCTAATCAAGCTACTGTTTCCCCAGCAATGCATAAAATTATGTATCTCGAAGAAACTAACTTTATAGAAAAGACCAGTTTCACACCAAGTTAGTCCTTTAGAAATGTCAAGCTGTTCCTCCAAATGTGGCCTTGCTCTACAGATGTCTCAATCAAAAGATTACAGAAGCAGAGTGTCTGGGCTATGACATGGTGAAGCAAGGTGTCTGTCTATGATACAATAAGCACCCATAGAGTAAGCCCATGCAAAAGAAAGCACTCTTATAATTCTGATCAAGGAATCTCTATAGAGATTCATGATCAGAAGGGGGAAATGTGTAAGAGTATCTTAAAATTGAGGTGCCTGGCATATCTAAGAGACTGACATAGGTCTGAATAAAACTTCCCTTTTGCCCTAGATCCCACTTTTGCTTTCAAAATATGTGCACAGAATATGTTCAACTTGAGTGAACATAATGTGGCTATGCTTACTTAAGACTATGATAAAAACGTTCTGTTCTCAGAAAGAATGCTTGTAGACAAAGTTATAGTTTATGGTTAAGCAAATGATAAGAATATTCCAGGAAGGGAATGAGACTGTTCCCCGAAATGTTTATATAAGATTGTTCTCAGAAAATTGATTACACAGTTTACCCCCTCCCCCCGAAAACCTGATAGAAAATAGGTTAAACAATATTGTGAAAGGTTTACTTTTCATTCATGTATAATCCCCAGCCCTCCTGCATAAAAATCCCTCTTCCCTTTCAGACTTCAGAACACTTGGTATTTTACATTTATGTTTATAATTTACCAAGTGCCGCCCCAGATTCAGCTGTAACAAATCCTCAATAAAACTATAATTTCTCTGCTTACAGAGTTCTTGTTATTTTACACTTTGACAAAGGAAAGAAAAAGTACTCAGGAAGAACCCTCCCTGCCTCATCTCCCCTCCAAAATGGCTGTTCCAAAGCTGTCATTCACCAAAGCTGTCACCCACAATACCCAGACATCATTAGTCTCTGAAACAGAAACATATTTAGTCTGTATTCAGTTTCTTGTTCAGAAAAGGCTGGGGTGGGGGCCTTGATAATTTTAATAAACCCTCCAGACAGGGTTGCCCCATTTCAGTTTCTACCAGTAAACAAAGTTCCTTATTCTGTATTCTATGTTTTAGAAACACAAAGATAACAGAGATCAAATATTTCACTTAGTCATTTTCTGATTTTGGTACCAGAGAGATGAATACTGGGCTCTGGAGTACAGAACAATTGTTTCTAACAGCCCATACAACAGATCTGTTGACTATTTTACCTGATCAACATTATGAAGCTGAAAAATTAGTTCATTGACTTTCCTATTATATTTTTCCTCCCTCATGAAAGCATTATGACCATAGCTACTATAAATAATACATTAGTTAAATAATAACAATGGAAGAGGAGGAGTTAGAGAAAGAGGAGGTGAGGGGGGGCAGAAAAGGAGAAGAAAAACAACAGCTACTATTTACTGGGCACTTACAATGTATCAGACTACTCCTTAAATCATTTAATCCTCATAACAACCATATTATTACCCCACCCTACAGATGAGTCTTAGAGAGGTTAAGTGTAGCTAGTAAGCTGCTATTCTTTGTCGTTAAGTGCCGTTGAGTCAGTTCTGACTTATAGAGACCCTATGTACAACAGAACGAGACAAAGTCCCGTGCCATCCTCACAATTGTTATGCTTGAGCCCACTGTTGCAGTCACTGTGTCAATCTATCTCACCGAGGGTCCTCCTTTTTTCGCTGACCCTCCACTTTACCAAGCACGACGTCCTTCTCCATGTCCCTCATGATAACATGTCCAAAGTACGTAAGATGAAGGTTTGCCATTCTTGCTTCTAAGGAGCATTCTGGCTATACTTCTTCCAAGACAAATGTGTTCATTCTTCCGGCAGTCCATGGTATATTCAATATTCTCCACCAACACTGCAATTCAAAGGCGTCAACTCTTCTTCAGTCTTCCTTATTCATTGTCCAACCTTCACATGCATTTGAGATGACTGAAAATACCATGGCTTCGGTTAGGCATACCTCAGTCCCCGAAGAAACATCTTTGCTTTTTAACACTTTAAAGAGGTCTTTTGCAGCAGATCTGCCCAATGGAAAACATCGTTTGATTTCCTGACTGCTGCTTCCACGGGCATTGATTGTGAGTCCAAGTAAAATGAAGTCCTTGACAACTTCGGTCTTTTCTCCATTAATCATGATGTTGCTTATTGGTCCAGTTGTGAGGATTTTTGCTTTATGTTGTGTAATCCATACCGAAGGCTGTAGTCTTTGATCTTCAGTCAGTAAGTGCTTCAAGTCCTCTTCACTTTCAGCGAGTAAGGTTGTGTCATTTGCATATTGCAGGTTGTTAATGAGTCTTCCTCCAATCCTGATGCCACGTTCTTCATATTTTCCAGCTTCTTGGATTATTTGCTCAGAATACCAATTGAATAAGTATGGTGAAAGGATACAACCCTGATGCACACCTTTCCTGACTTTAAACCATGCAGTATCCCTTGTTCTGTTCTAATGATTGCCTCTTGGTCTATGTACAGGTTTCTAATGAGCACAATCAAGTGTTCTGGAATTCCCATTCTTCACAACATTATCCATAATTTGTTATGATCTATACAGTCGAATGCCAGTGCATAGTCAATAAATACAGATAAACATCTTTCTGGTATTCTCTGCTTTCAGCCAAGATCCATCTGGCATCAGCAATGATATCCCTTGTTCCACAACCTCTTCTGAATCTGGCTTGAATTTCTGGCAGTTCCCTGTCGATGTACTGCTGCAACCACTTTTGAATGATCTTCAACAAAATTTTGCTTGCATGTGATATTAATGATATTGTTTGATAATTTGCATGTTCTGTTGGATCACCTTTCTCTGGAATGGGCACATATATGGTTCTCTTCCAGTCAGTTTGCCCGGAAGCTGTCTTCCAAATTTCTTGACATAGGTCAGTGAGTACCTTCAGCACTGCATCCACTTGTTGAAACATCTCGATTGGTATTCCGTCAATTACTGGAGCCTTGTTTTTCACCATTTCCCTTCAGTGCAGCTTGGACTTCTTCCTTCAGTACCATCAGTTCTTATCATATGCTACCTCCTGAAATGGCTGAACGTCGACCAATTCTTTTTGGGACAGTGACTCCGTGTATTCTTTCCATCTTCTTTTGATGCTTCCTGCGTCGTTTAATATTTTCCCTGTAGAATCCTTCAATATTGCAACTCGAAGCTTGAATTTCTTGTTCAGTTCTTTTGCTTGAGAAATGCTGAGCATGTTCTTCCCTTTTGGTTTTCTAACTCCAGGTCTCCGCACATTTCATTAAAATACTTTACTTTGTCTTTTCCAGCTACCCTTTGAAAACTTCTGTTCAGCTCTTTTACTTCATTATTTCTTCTGTTTGCTTTAACTACTCTACGTTCGAGAACATGTTTCAGAGTCTCTTCTGACATCCATTTTTGTCTTTTCTTTCTTTCCTGTCTTTTTAATGACCTTTTGCTTTCTTCATGTATGATGTCCTTCATGTCATTCCAAACTTGTCTGGTCTTCTGTCATTAGTGTTCAGTGCATCAAATCTATTCTTCAGATGGTCTCTAAATTCAGGTGGGATGTACTTAAGGTCGTATTTTGGCTCTTGTGGACTTGCTCTAATTTTCTTCAGCTTCAACTTGAACTTCCATGTGAGCAATTGATGGTCTGTTTCACAGTCTGCCCCTGCCCTTGTTCTACCTGATAATATTGAGCTTCTACATTGTCTCTTTCCACAGATGTAGTCAGTTTGATTCCTGTGTTCTCCTTCTGGGGAGGTCCATGTGTATAGTCGCCGTTCATGTAGTTGAAAAAAGGTATTTGCAGTGAAGACGTCGTTGGTCTTGCAAAATTCTATCATGCGATCTATGGCATTGTTTCTATCACCAAGGCTATATTTTCCAACTACTGATCCTTCTTCTTCGTTTCCAACTTTTGCATTCCAATCACCAGTAATTATCAATGCATCTTGATTGTATGTTTGATCAATTTCAGACTGCAGAAGTTGGTAAAAATCTTCAACTTCTTCATCTTTGGCATTAGTTTGCAAATCTGAATAATAGTCATATTAACTTGTCTTCCTTGTAGGCATATGGATATTATCCTATCACTGACAGTGTTGTACATCAGGATAGATCTTGAAATGTTCTTTTTGACGATGAATACGATGGTATTCTTCTTCAATCTGTCATTCCAGACATAGTAGACCATATGACTGTCTGATTCAAAATGGCCATACCAGTCCATTTCAGTTCACTAATGCCTAGGATAACAGTATTTATGTGTTCCATTTCATTTCTGATGACTTCCAATTTTCCTAGATTCATACTTTGTTCACTTCACGTTCAGATTATTAATGGATGTTTGCAGCTGTTTCTTCTCATTTTGAGTTGTGCCACCTCAGCAAATGAAGGTCCTGAATGCTTTACTCCATCATGTCATTAAATTCGACTCTACTTTGAGGAGGCAGCTCTTCCCCAGTCATATTTTGAGTGCCTTCCAACCTAAGGGGCTCATCTTCCAGCATTATAGCAGACAATGTTCCGCTGCTATTCATAAGGTTTTCACTGGCCAATTTTTTCAGAAGTAGATTGCCAGGTCCTTCTTCCTAGTCTGTCTTAGTCTGGAAGCTCAGCTGAAACGTGTCCACCATGGGTGACCTTGCTGGTATTTGAAATACCATTGGCATCAGAGCAACATGCAAGCCACCACAGCATTACAAACTGACAGATGAGTGGGGTATTATGTATAAACTATTAAGTGCTTTCCATGTAGCTGATAGGTTGATTTCCATTAGCACTTCTAGTTTCTACTCATTTTGACTTTGTAAACAAATGAAGAAGTGCAAAGATTTGTACTTCTTGCCCCTTCCTCCCATACCCAAGTTGTAGTATTCCAACTTCCATTATTTTTCATAAAGAAACCCCTGTTCTGAATTCAAAGACACCCCCCACCAAGCCAACATGAAACCAAAAATTTAGAAAGAAGAAAACTTGTAAGTTGTCAGTTTGATAGAAACCCTGTTATCAAAGGAGAAACACAACCAAATATAGACCCTTGGGGACACACTACCTACTCCATCCATTTCTAAATACATTTTCAAGTTTCATTTTACTTTATGTAGTTAATGGTATAGATAGAAGTCAGCATCCATCGATTCTTGTTAAAATGCAAATTACAATGCTGGATTTATAGTAATTCTTCTAATACTTTCTCTGCAATTACTTACAACAAATATGTAAATCAACAGATGACTTTTCTGTGGTGGTTAGTGATCTCCTAGCAGTTACTCAAGGTTTAAAAATATCAGTTTCTTAATAGGATAGCTTTGTCATTACTTTTACTGACATTATTTCAAAACTAAATTTACCTTCTTTTGAAAGGTAGGATGATTAAATGTTTGTCCAATCCAAAGATTCCAAAGGAAATAAATCCCTAGGGAAGAAGACAAAGTTATATTTTCTGAATTCATGAATAAAATTTTAAGACAGAGAGAAATTAAGGAAGCCACCAAAGTTAGTGCAGGAGGAAGCAAACCTGTCGTGATTACGGCAATATTTCGAACAGAATAAGCAAGGCAGGCCCTCTAGAGTTCAGTGCCTCAGGGCAGGTAGGTACTTTGTGGCCTCTTCTCAAGTCATTCTGGCCTACCAGTTATAACAGATACTGCACACGAGTGCTTGGTAGCCTGGTTTGTGTGACAGCTTACTGGAGGAAAATGAAAACCTTTAAGGGCTATATGTTTTGCTTCTCCTTTTTTAAAAGAAATGACATTCCTCCAACTGTGCTTAAGTGTTTATAATCTTTTTTGTTAAAACTTCAGAAATTACACAATTAACAAGTGCTGCAGTATCTGTCTATAATGCAGTAACTGAGCAGACTTTATGTGACTTGAAACTGGCTAGTGTTCAGGGAAAGGGTTTAAAGGATTTGGGGGTGACAAGGCAAACTGGCACCAGATACCAGCCACAGATTAGGAAGACTAGGGCTGGTTGGTCTTGGGGAGACAGGAAGTTGGAAGCTGCCATCTGGCAGGCATGCTGGGATAAGGATATTGGTGCAGGCTGGGGTAGGTGCGATGGACAATGCAAAATATTACATGAAGGGCTAACTTTGTTCACCTCTAAAGGATAAACAGCAAGAAGGTAATGATCTTGCCACATCACATCCCCAAGAGGAGAATGGGATAGGAGAGGGGCTTTGTGTCGCTCTCGCTTCTTTGAACCATTTGAGTCATAAGCTGTGTGGGCAGCGTTTCAAATGCCATATCCCTGGCATTAACTTCTATTCCTGACCCAGCCCTGTGGAATGAAGCTTTCTCAGCCCCAGTCCTTGGATGACTCAACTTGAGGTGAGTTTTCTGAATGCAAAATGCTGAGTGAGATTATGGTTTTTCAACCTAGTATTTTATATTTCTTGGGCACAAAATGAGTTCTTAAACAGTATCACAGCATGAGGTGGTCATCAACTAGCCCTTGGGATGCTCATGTCTATATATATATATACTAAACTGACGGAGGTCACTCGTCTGTCTAGACATAGCCATGTTTGCTCCCGTAAGAATGGCAAAACAAACAGGAAGTATTTCAAGAAATTAATGTTAGGCTCTAACATCTATGGACAAGTGTTAACTAACTCATTTGATAAAATTATTTCAGATTTAACAGGCAAAACCAGTGATTTTAAATAATGCTTTTTCAACCTGATACTCAATCTGGGAACTTACTCTTTAATTTAAAAGGGGTTGAAGATAGGTCAAATTTTGAAATCTGCACATATAAAAGAATTTTCCTAATGTCATTTATCCTTAAATATAGTGACAATAAACACAGACATAAATAGTGACATAAACACAGACAGCAGCACCGAGCATATTACTTCTTCATGGAATCTTGGTTTCCTATTTTATAAACTGGGGATGATAATATCTACTTTGCAGGTACTGTTGTGATGTTTAAATAAGAGAATAAGTGTAAAATGCTTAACAATGCTCGGCACATAGTGGACTCTTAAGGAATGGTAGCTACTACACCTGGCTAAAATTTATTTATATACCACCATATGATTAAAAAAATATATTTAAGTATCTTATTGTTCAAGAAACATCAAAATGCAAATGAAATGATGTTCCTCAATTCAAGTGGCTAAACTAAAGGCCCAGGGAAGGTAAGTCATTTTCCCAAAGTGGCTTATTAAAACCACAACAAAATTTGAAAGGAACTTAGGACATCCTGTCCCTACTTAAATTATCATTTTTTAGCTTAAAACCAAAGCAAAGAACTATTCGGTAGTTATGACTGAAACATTTTGTGTACGTTCTGATGATTTTAACCAATATGATAATTCATCTCCTGTGAGGAGACAGGCAGCAGCTGTCAGCTGTCATGCATACCAGCAGCTGGCGAACAAACTCAACCCTTCTGATTTAAAAGAAAACAACAATCACAATACCTCCCCCACTGCCAAAAAAAAAAATCCATCCAGGAAAACAAAAACTCCTCAAAGTTCTCAGTAAATAAATACCTGGCCAAAGTTAAACACCGCACAGAAAAACTGTAACTCAACATACAGTCTTCCAGGCTCTTGGTTGAATAGCCACCATAAACAACTGGAAAGATTCTGTAAAGGAAGGAGAAAATAGTACTTTAAAATGAAGCAAGCCAATCATTTCTCTCCAACCAGAGCACAGTACAATAACTTACTACTTAAGGAAAAAATACAGAGAGAATATGTTGGCTTTGTCTTTCGAACAAGAAGTTTCAACCTCTCCTCCTGACAGATGTCATTCAAACAGCGCCTATTCTGATCAGATTTGAAGCAAGAAGACATGAGCCATAATACAGAAGCTTACATAATATATCAGGACTGCTGACTAGCTGAAGACAGGACTGATTTTAAAATTAGTTCTACACAATGAAAACAATCACATCACTCAGCAGCCATTCTTGGCAGCATTTCTTACTTTTTGATTTTTGTTCTTAAACAGCAGTTAAAAATGGTGCTGGCTGATATCACGGTATGTCACAAGCATCCCAGTACAAAAAGCGTTCCTTCAAGGGTCATGCGGTCCATCGCTTTACCTCTAGGCAAGTTACATTTGAACTATCTCAAAGAACTATATAATAATAACTGATAATTCATAAAAGAGGGCGTACAGCTAATAAAAACTTCATTAATCAAAGAAATGCATTTAAAAAATAAAGTGCTATAGTTCACTTATAAAATAATCAAATTAAAAAACAATTTATAGCTTATAATTCAATGCTGGTGACAGTACTTTATAAATTTGTACTACCCCTCTGGAAAACAATTTAGTAGAATACATCCAAAGTCACAGAAATATTTATACTTTTTGATTCAGGTTTCCCAACTTTGGGAATCTATTATAAGAAAATATAATGCATGAAGATGTTAGGGAGAATATTTTTAAAAACTGGACATCGATAAGGAAGTGGTTGCATAAATTATATTGTGTCTACTGTATGGTTTATTGGGGAGCCATTTAAAGTAATAGTTATGAACATTATGTAGCAACATGAAAATGCATGATACAAGGGACAAAAAACAAAAACAAAAACAAACCAAACCCATTGCTGTCGAGTCGATTCTGACTCACAGAGACTCTATAGGACAGAGGAGAACCACCCCATAGGGTTTCCAAGGAGCAGCTGGTAGTCTGCAATTATCGACCTCTTGGTTAGCAGCTGTGCTCTTAACCACTGTGCCACCAGGGCTACAAAAGCAGGATACAAATTTGTATGTATGATTATAACCATGAAAAAAGCATTAAAAAATTAGAAGGTACAATGGATTGCTTTTCCCTTTTTCTCTATCTTGTAACTATTCTATGACTTTTTTTTTTTAATAATTAAAATTATTCTTTAAAGTTTATCAGAGGAATATCTTTTGATAGATCACATAGGCATTTATCCACTGAGGTCAGTCAAGGCGTACTGATACCAAACTCTAGGCTCAGTGGAAAGGGGGAGAGTGCTGACACATTGCAGAGACTAAAACCAATGTCACAAAACAATTTGTGTATAAATTTTTGAATGAGAAACTAAAAAAAAAAAAGAATTTCATAGTCTTCTTACTTGCTAATATTTATCATCTCTGTGCATTGTGTGGAAACCCTGGTGGCATAGTGGTTAAGAGCTATAGCTGCTAACCAAAAGCTCGGCAGTTCAAATCCACCAGACGCTCCTTGGAAACCCTATGGGGCAGTTCTACTCTGCCTATAGGGCGGCTATGAGTCGGAATTGACTCAGTGGCAAAGGGTTTGTTTTTTTTTTTTGGTGTGCACTGTGTATTACTCATATGAATAAGTATTCTTTAATCCAGTGTTTCCCAAATTTGCTTGAATGTAAGATTCACCTGGGGCCCCCCCAACCCCCCACCCTAGGATTCTAATTCAGTAGATCTGGGGTTGGGTCCTGGAACTTATATTTTTAAGAATTATCTCAAGTTGTTTCTCAGGACCCAGTATGAGAACTTTAAGAAATTTTAGGAAACACTTCAAAAGCCAAAAGGTAAGATTATATTTGTGTACAGCCACCAAATCTACTATTTCTAATCATTTCTCTTTGAATTTATTGACTTCTGAATTCCTTTCCTGTGATCTATCTTTTCATTCAAATTTAATTAACATTTCTATAAAAAAAAATTCTAGGCTCAGAGCATAGAAGGAATAAACATTTCTGTATGGAGTCCTGGTTGCATAATGGTTAAGAGCTCGGCTGCTAACCAAAAGGTCAGCAGTTTGAATCCACCAGCCGCTCCTTGGAAACCTTGGGGCAGTTCTACTCTGTCCTAGAGGGTTGCTATGAATCGGAATCGACTCAGTGGCAACAGGTTTGGTTTGGGTTTTGGTAAGCAGAATAAACTACTAGAATACTTAGGCAATAGTATTGTGAATTATTCATTTTCCTTTTCCCCTAAAACATTTAGCTCAAGATTAGGATTCAGATGGCCTAGCTGCCACCCTCCTGGAAAGTAGCAACTAAGTTTCTCCCAGATGTCTGAATAAAACCTTTGCCAAACATTTAAAGACTTGGACCCAAAACAAAATCAGAAGAAACATTTACAGCAAACAGGCCAATAATGAGAAGTAAACACAGCAACACATGTCGAGTCAGTTGCTGGTCTCCACTCTGTAGATACTGTTCTTCTTCCTGGGCTAATATGCAGCTCGGGGAGTTGCAACGACTCACACAATGATCATCTATAAAACAGTAAGTACAACAATTTGTAATCAGAGCTTTTTATTTAAGTGCATTTTAAATTCATAATGACTTCCTAAGCAAACTACCACAAATGCACACTCAGCTATGAATCAGTACATTATTTTAGATGAAATCTGAGGAAGGCTCCTTCATGTTGTTTTAGGAGAGTTCTAGTTGTACAGGCTTTTTATCTGAAAAAACACAAGTAGTAGATAATAGTTTCCTTCTATACTAGTGAACAATGTTTTATACACACACACACACACACAAAGGCCAAATTAATAATCCAACTTTCATCTATAATAAATATGATCAGAAAATCTAAGCTGCCCCCAAAATTTAAAAGAGTTTTCAGGAATCAATATTATTAATAAAGAAAATGACCAATAAAGTCTAAAGGAGATTTTGGGGGGCAAAAAAAGTGCTGCTGAATCTGATTACATGTTGAATATCTTAATCGATTTATCTATTAGGTATATCGTGTA
This sequence comes from Trichechus manatus latirostris, assembly GCF_000243295.1. Classification (NCBI taxonomy): domain Eukaryota; kingdom Metazoa; phylum Chordata; class Mammalia; order Sirenia; family Trichechidae; genus Trichechus; species Trichechus manatus. The sequence continues at coordinate 9,915,439 of NW_004443973.1, read as the reverse complement.
GGGAGAAAAAATAAGGAGAAAAGCCATGGAAATTCTGATGTGAAGAAACATTAGCTTTAGAAAAGGGGCACACTTGAATTACAACTGAGCAAATGTGTAACTGAATGCCCAAAGGGGTTTCCTATTAGAAAACGTCAGTGAAAAGCCCAATATCTGATATATGTTTACTTCTTTCTATAGAAATGTGAATTCTACTATTATTTACCATGTATCCTAGCAGCAGAGAGCAGCCAAATAAAAACTCCACTTGTGTAATAACAACTACTATTATTTTCCATATTTAGTGAATGTTTACCATGTACACCACACACTGTGCTAAGTGATTTGCATACATCATTTCTTATAATTCTCACAATATTTCTTACATAAGAACATAATGTGTTTGGCAACAATACAGTTCAGGTAGGCCTCATTCACAAAGAGCACTTTTTGGAGTTTCCTTTCCCAGTTTATATATAAATAAGCATAGTCAACTGAAAGTGCATTGCAATTCCATGTAAGTGTGCTTAGATGTTTTAAACAATTTGAAATTCAGACCACAGGTATGATTAGTCTCTTGGTCTATATGCCAAAAGGTTATTACTTTCAGATGTTTTTTTCTTGTAAGAAAGGACATATTTAAGCAGTCATTAATCCTGACCCTGGGGTAGAGGAAAATTCTCAGCTTCTAAAACAAGGAAAAAAGGCCTCTAGGGAAAATTTTTTGGATTTATCACTTGGGTTAAATTTACTGGAAATTATATGTGTGTGTAAAAACACTACCTATTACTACTGTGTTAGAAGAACTTTATTTTTTTTTAAATGAGTATTTTATCTGTGGAAGATTATTATCCTATTAGCACTATCCCTGTCTTATTTGAGAAGCCATATTCTCAAAAAGTATAACTTCTGTAGAGATTCTATGCAGGGTTATTTTGAGGCAAGAGGATAAGGAATCTTCTATTCCTTAAGCCCATCCTTGTAGCCCTGCAGTACTTACTTTTCTCAAATGAAGGAGTCACGGCCCTACTCGTGCTTGTATCTGCTACTGGCTCTGCTGATGGGCAGTGCAATTCACCATTTCCCATGGAGCAGGAACAGTACCCTGTATAGGTAAAATAATATGTGAGGGTAGAGCCCAACCACCAGCGGAAGTGAACAAGTTCAAGAGATGCCAAACACAACACAACAAAACAAAAAAAAAACCCGCTCACACAAACACACGCAAACTTCTCATGTATTCTCAGTGGAAATGTTTTTACATGATGTCTATCAGAAAGTATTCAAATGTGGTAATACAGAGCTAACATTTAAAGAATGCCAGACGAGGGATCAGCTTTTTTATATCATGTCTCCTCACTGATTGAGACAAGGAAAAATGTTTTTATCAGTGCTGTTTTGTTAGTTCCCGCTATGCTTTGGGAAGTAAGAATCCAAACATTTTCCCAAAATACAACTGTTATTTCATCACTCCTCAAAACCACACCCCACTGCTTACTACTTACTCCTTGGCCTGAGTGTGAAAGCTCTCTATCACTTGGCTTTCCTCTCTCTACTGAACCATCGCCCCTCTTCAACAAAAAGTTCTTCCCTTCTTTCAAGAGAATTATTTTGCTGTTGTTGTTGTTTATTTTATTGCAGTAAAATATACATAACATAACATTTGCTATTTTAACCATTTTTAAGTGTACAATTCGGTGGCATTAATTATATTCACAATATTGTACAACCATCATCACTATTTGTTCCCAAAACATTTTCATCACTCCTAACAGAAACTCTGTACCCAAGAAGCACTGACAATGCCCCCGCCCTCCAGCCCACAGTAACCACTGGTCTACTTTCTGTCTCTATGTAGATATTTCCTATAAGTGGGATCATACAATATTAGGATAATCCTTTTGTGTCCTCCACAAACCGCATGCTTACTTGTGTCTCCAGGCCTAGGCTTGATGTGGTGTTTCATATGCCTGAAATTCCCACTCTTGTCAATTCATCCAAATCCTCTCCTGCAAGCCTCACTCCAAACTCAGTTCTTTCAAGAATATGTCTCCTGCTAGTCTATCAGATGCAGTAGAAACAATTATGCACTTTCTCTTTTCAGATATATATTTCTGAAAATCCCTTGCTGGTTACAGGTAGACTGGTTTTCAGAAGTCACACTGAGACATCTGCTATCAAGCTGTAATTTTTCCTCTATATAATAGAGAACTGCATGCAGTGTCTTTTAAAACCTTTTGTACAATATATAACATGGATTATAATAGAATAATAACTTCAGTGATAAACTGTATTAAAATTTAATATGCTAGAAAAATGAATAATTTCTAGGCTGAACCTTTCATTGATAATGTACTTAAATTCTCCAGTAATGTTTTTAAAAACAAAAAGATTTCAAAGTGTAAAAACTATATAATAAGCTACCACAAATGTCTTTCTAAATTTAAGATAATGATAGTGTCTCAAAGTTAAAACAGAACCACAGAATAATAGAAAGGAAAATAAAGACATCATCTGGCCCAGCCTTCTATCTTCAGAGACTTAAAGGCTTAAATCAGCTAAGATAAAATTGTTAAGAAAACAGATCTTGGGTCAGCCCATTCCAATGACATATATAAGGAACACACACATGATTGTAGCCACTATGAAAAGTGCTACAGCAGTTTCTTTCTTCAAACATAAAAAGGGTACGTAAATGGCTCATTAGTCTTCTCTTTTATTAGCTGAAACTTTGGTCTCATATTACAAAGGTTACTTTTCCTTTCGCTGATAATTACACACGTATAACATGCACAAATTATGGGTCTCTGACAATTGTGCAGCAAGGGGCAGAGGTGAGTGAACTATTTTGGATTACCGAAGTTTGGGAAGGTCAGGCTGGACATCCATGCTAGTATGTGTTAGTACGACTAGCAAAGCAAAAGAGAGCAGGATTCAGGGAGGAAGAATAACCCGACAGGTTTGAAACCTTTTCCCAGGAACATGAGTGAACAGACAAACAAGTACTTTTTGCCATAGCAGTTTTCAGGATAGCTTCAGAGAATCATGGTGTACCTTATCCCCCATAGATCTATTCACGCATTCAACAAATATTATGGAACGTGTATAGTGAGCCTGATACTTGCTGGGGCAAGTCAGACATAGCACTTATAGTCTAGTGGCAGTACAGATCATTTAAAAAGCAATTATAAAACAGTGAGATAAGAGGACAGGGAAGTATAAACATTGTATAAGATTTCCTCTGGAGATAAGTGATAGGGGTATTTATACTATACATACAAGTCAGTTTTCCCACTGGAGATGATAATGTGAAGATTTAAAGAAAGTCTATGTTACAGTTTGCTATGTTTAAAAGAGGTAGCAGCAGAAGTCTCTGGGCTTAAAACCCTTGGTGTAGGGTTCCTCACACATGTTCTCAGGTAGCAGGTTCTAAAAGGCTAGTTGGAGGAAGAAGACGGAGCCAGCTGGAGGTGGTGGTCTTCAAGCCCTGCCTGAAAACAGTAGACTGGTTTACAGAAAAAAATGGAAGAGTCCAGAAAGTAAGTGAGGAAGGAAAGAATTCTAGGCAAGATCAGAAAAGTACTCTAGACTTAGGGAAAGCAGTTTTTAAAACTTTTAGTGAATACATAATAACTCTCGAATACCAGCTTTAAAAGGGAAAATGATCAAGAGAACTCAAAATTCTGATGATGTAGTCACAAGTGATCTAACCAAGAAACCAGTGGGCTCTGATTTTAAAGGCCAGGAGTTAAAGGTATAAAGAGAGGTGTGGCAACAAGAGAGCCTGCTGGAGCAAACAATGGAGGATTTAACTTGGGAGAGCAGAGGAGATCTGAAGGGAAGCGGGAAGAACACCATAGGGGCAGGTATGTCCAGGCTGTGGAAGGACTTGAGTGCTATGTGAAGGGGTCTGGACTTATGGACACCACAAGGCATTCACAGATTTTGGAGCAGGAGTTTGACATGTTTCTCTGTTAGAAAGATAAATCTAGTCACTGCACATAAAACAGATTGGACCTGGGAGTGATGGGAGACAGGCAGCCCAGTTAGGAACATATTACAAGAGTTTAGCAGAGAGATTGGAGGCTAAAGTGGGGAGTGGGGAATGGGGAGATTAGGAAAAAATGGGGGAGACCCTGCAGATTACCTTCACAAAAGACTTGTAACCTAGAATCTAGGTTTTTCTATTATTGACTATGATTCAAGTTCTTCATTGACAAGTACTGTGATATTCAAGATAGTTCAAAGAAGCTCCCTGAAACAAAACATTTAGGACATGTAAAGGCATGTAACAGTGTCTTTATATTTAAAGTTCATACTTCTTTCTGCGATAGAACTGGTAAAAAGTTCTGGTTCACTTATTGGCACTGGACTCTCCTCAGAAGCAGTGTTTCCAGGCTCTGCTGCTTTATGGTTCTGAGATTGGTCAAAGCCTTCATAGAGTCTGGCTTGGGTGGTTCGGTTCATGCACATGAGCGATATGCTGGCTATCAGAATGCTACAGAACAAGGTGACTGCTGTGGTGATCATCTGCCAACATTGGAAAAAGACATTAGGCTACTTTTCACAATCACATCTTGATAATCTTAACATATTAGGTTAAGAGCACTATTTTGGTGGAAAATACATTTCCACAGCTTTAGATATTCTAGAAGAGTGGCTCTTAAAAAAAAGGCAATAATAAGAAATCAAAATCATTTGAGGAAGTTTTTTAAAAGACACACATCCTTGGCCCCTACCTCTGAAGAATTCTGATTCAGAAGGTCCCACAAGCTTTCCTGTAGGCTTCCAAATGCATGGTTTTTCAAGCATACTTTTTCCCAGATACTTTTTATTCTGAAATTTATGTTTATGATAAGACTAAGAGTCAAGAACTGCTACCCCTAACTTACTAAATGACTTTAAATTCATCATTCTTTCCTCCAGTAGAACCAAAACCAAATCTGTTCTCATCAAGTCGATTCCAACTCATAGACCCTATAGGGCAGACTAGAACTGCCCCATAGGGTTTCCAAGGGGCGGCTGGTAGATTCGAACAGCCGACCTTTTGGTTAGCAGCCGAGATCTTAATCACTGCACCACCAGGGCTCCAGTAGAGGAACTGTAATTCGTAAGTGTGTTTAAAAAGACTCAATAAGTGTCAAGTATATGGCAATCCTCAGCTAAAAACAGACATGCAAAATCCTCACCACATTTTGAGGTATGTCTTAACAAACTGATATAGGGTCATGAGTGTGATATACAAAAAGTTGGAATAGATTTCGAAGTTAATTTTAATGTAAGTATAGCAAGGTACATGAACAAGCTAAAAAGAGACATTTTCAAGAACAGAACCGTCAATAAACTCTTCCCACCTGCTCTTTCCCATAAAAGAACGCTGAGTCAATGCTATCTCCATTGTGCTTTCCAGTTATCAAAAGAACACCAACAAGGAAGGCAGGAATTCTGTAATAACAAAGGTTAGGGGAACAAGAAAGAGAAGGGATGAATAGGAACTGTGTACATGGAAACATGCAAACAAACAGAAAACTACCAACTTACCCCCAGCCAGATATGATGATGATTCCCACAGGAATTTGTACCATCTCTCGCTTTTTCAAAAGAAACAAAGAAACTGCTAGAAGGCCTAAGAACAAGAAATGGAGATTAGAAGATGAATAAATTACTCTTGACTTTGATCACACTTCATGGAACTTTATTTCCTTTTTTTCAAACCAAGCTTATTTCAGCAGTAGTCTGTAGTTTTTGCCCTAGAATTTACTCCTTCTACAAAAATGCTGTTCCCAACTAAGAAGAAACTCAACAAAGATACAGAAGACCGAAAGGGCACAATCAGCCAACTTTACCTCAGAGACATATATAGAACACTCCATCCAACCGCTGTAAAGTACACACTCTTTTCCAATGCACATGG
>NW_004443973.1:9898704-9909446 GCF_000243295.1 Trichechus manatus latirostris | reverse complement strand
AAAAAAAAGGTTGAGAAGTTAGAGGGTTGACATGTTGTGGGGTTCTTAACCAGTGTCATAAAACAATATGTGTACTACTGTTTCATAAGAAACTATTTGTTCTGTAAGCCTTCACCGGAAATACAATTAAAAAAAAAAAGTTTTCAGACTTGAGGAAAAAAAAAAAAAAAAAATAGCTGTTCCCAATATTTTGAAGCAAGTTTTTTTTAATTCAAAAACATTCATGTTTTCCCTCCTGTACTATTTTTTTTAACTCAAATCTTCCTGTTTATAAGGATTTTTTCAAAAGCCCAAATCATTTTATTCTTTTGGCTTATGTGTTTGGAATCTATCTAAGCATATTTAAAAATTTTAAAAACTAGATACAGATAAAAACACACCTACACTGATACTGCCAAGAAATATAGGCAATTATACATATGGCAGGTTATATTATTGGAAATTGTGAAAGTCTAAATGATGGAGCTTAATACAAGCACAAAACGAACTTAATACAAACACAAATGTTTTAAAGTTCTTAAATCTTCCTTACACCCAATTATTTATACAAGTAACATTTTTATTTAATAAAGTCTATATAGCTATAAGGAGCCCTGGTGGCACAGTGGTTAAGAGACTGGCTGCAAACCGAAGTTTGAATCCTTCATCTGCAATTTGGAAATCCTATGGGACAGTTCTACACTGTCCTGTTGGGTTGCTATTGGGTCACTGAGTCAGAATCGACTCGATGGCAGTGGGTTTGGTTTGGTTTTGGTTATATAGCTATAAGGAGGCCTGGTGGTGCAGTGGTTAAGTGCTCGGCTGCTAACTGAAATGTTGGTGGTTCAAATCCCTAGCCACTCTGTGGGAGAAAGATGTGGCAGTCTGCTTCCATAAATATTTACAGCCTTGGAAGCTCTATGGGGCAGTTCTACTCTGTCCTGTAGGGTTGCTACGAGTCAGAATCGACTCCAGGGCAATGGGTTTGGTTGGTTTATGTAGCCATAGAATCTCAGAACTCGAGGGTTGGAAGAGACCACTGTTTAAAATTAACTGCTTCATTTTATAGATAGGGAAACAAAAGCTTCCATATCACCACCAGTGGAGGGCAGAGCAGGACTAGAAACCAGTCATCTCATAGCAAGGGACGTGATCCTTCAAAGCTATCAGTGTTTCTTGAACTCAGATCCATGGACCCCTGCGGTTCCTAAAACATACTCTTCAGGATCTGGATACTTTCTATGAGAAATTTTAAGTCTTTTTGGTTTATTTTCAGTGATAATTATCTAGATACCCACCTTATAATCAAAGTACCATATCATGATTTCAGGGCTTATATTTGTGTTTATATTAAGTTTGAGCCAAGTGAAGGCCAAATGATACTACACACGATCCAAACAGAGGTTCTGTGGTAGTTTGAAGATTGAAAAGCAGTGAGATAATCAAGTCATAACCCTGCACCTGGATATAAAGGCAGGTCAAACTAAAAACAAACTGCACCAGAGTAGTACTTCTAGTTTACATTTCAAGCTGTGATTTAGATTAGCAAAACAAGATCATTTGTCATGTCAATTAATGTTGCTGATTAGAATTACTGGGTATGTAGTGTTGTTTGAATTTAATCTGTGAATTTGTTTTGGTTTTATATTTGTATGTTAGCTGTATATAAGGAGCTCACACCTACACTTACGATTGTACAGATTAAGTTGCTGTTAGGTACCATCGAGTCAGATTAAGAAACACTGCTAAAAATAATTTAAATCAACACTGGGGTCCTTGAGAATTTTTTTCCTTTACGAGGGACCCACACAAGAACTCTTATTCAAGTTCAAGAAATACTATACTACCACTGCTCCTCCCTCAGTATATTTGCACACTCTATGGTTTCAGGTTTTCACAGTGCCAGGGAACAAGTGACCAACCACAAAAGTGTGCCGGTTATGTAACAGTAGCAAGGGCTCTGCTCACAATTCTCACGTTCCTGATTCTTGCCTCGTGAAGAATCATACTAACAGTCAGAATCTAGCCTTAGCTCTCTTGCTGACAAAGCTGTGAGAGGTCCTGGCTGAATCATTTAAACTCTTTGGGCCTTATTTTCCTAATTTACAAAATAAGGGATTTAAACTAGACCAGTGTCTCCTGAAGTGTAGAGACTATAGGTAGCAAAGATGAAAATTCTTTGACTAGTTAATGCATTTATTTTAACGTGTATTTGAAAAAAATTTTAACTAACAGACAAAACCTAGAATTTTGCTAATATAAGGTTAAACTGAGGTTAAAAAAAGGTGAGTCAATTTTAAAAAAAAGATGTGGTAGACAGACATGGCAAAAATTGTGAGGATGGTATACAAATGTGAAATTTGGAAAGGGCTGATAGGATGATTTAAAATGACACTTTAAGTTTAAAATTCTGTTACAGCATAATAATTTGACAATTAAAGGGGCTCCTTCATAGGGTCAGGGAATTCAGAACAACTTCTTTGGGTAGATCTCCACATGCCTGTTTGAAGAGGGATTCAGAGAGACTTGCGGCTTTCTGACATACCGATCTGTTTGCGGCCCTCTTATTATTATAAATTTAGCCTTAATAAGCCTAAGTATTAGAGATCAGGTTGGTTCATCTATATTTGGAAACAGAAAGTCTTCAGTCTCTTTCAACTTGACATCTCATGAAAACTTTCATGCAAGGTATACTTGCCTTTAAAAAGCACTGAGATTTTCATTCTGAGATTCCTCACCACACTGTTGCCTCACTTCAAAAGGCCGCTGACTCGGGTGGGCCCTGCTTTTGATCCTGAAGGCGTGAAATCAAAGGTCTGGCCAGTCGCAGCCACTTCCTGCCACTTGTCTCCTGACAGCGGCTGTAACTAGTACTATCACTCTATCCTAAATTTCCTTTTCTATGCCATTTTACACAAAATAGCCAGACAGAATTTTTCACAGATATATCAGAGTGTATGCCTCTAAATAAGTGTTATATTTCAATATAGCCAGTGTGCTAAAACATTTTTGATACCCTTTTTGGAGCTGGTTAAAGGGAGAAACAGTCTTTTTCACTGGGTACTTTCGTAGTTCCCTTTTATTCCCCTACTTCTCTTGTTCTCTGATTCTCTCTTTTTCCTCTATTTAGTAATTATATGTTTCCATTTTGTTGAGTGCCTACCATGTAGCAGTCATAAATACCCATATTTCATTTAATTCTCAAAATAATTCAATAAGATGTTGTAACCCAGTTTTACAGATGAAGAAACTGAGGCCCTAAAAGCTAAGTAATTTGCTTAAGGCAGAGCTAGAACTTTTTATTCTGTTCAGCTGGACTGTACGGTGAGCGCTGGGCCACATCTCTACACACATCTCTGTCCATTCCCTCCTTCCTCTGCCTGCCGCTAGTGCCTGCCCTCTTGGAGTCTCCAAAGAGGAGCTGTGCTGACAGTGGCCTGGAGCAGAAGGCCCTGGGGAAAAGGACCATGTGGCTGGAGAACTACCTGAGCCCATGAAGAAACAGAGCACATCAAGAAAGGAAATGAGCTATGCACACTGCCTGCCTTGGCGGGTTTAACTAGCTGAGTGAGTACCTTAATTCTGAACTGGTGCTGTTGTTAGGTGTCCTCGAGTCAATTTCAATTCATAGTGACTCCATGTGACAGAGTAGAACTGGCCCATAGGGTTTTCTAGGCTGTAATCTTTATAGGAAAAGATAGCCAGGTTTTTCTTCTGCAGAGCCGCTGGGTGAGTTCAAGCTACCAACCTTTTGGTTAGTAGCCGAGGGCTTAATCATTATGCCACCAGGGCACCTTTAAGCCTGAACTAAAAAAAAAAAAGCCCATTGCCATCGAGTTGATTCCAACTTATAGCAACCCTATAGAACCCACAGGGTTTCCAAACAGCAGCTGGTAGATTCGAACTGCCAACCTTTTAGTTAGCAGCCGAGCTCTTAACCATTGTGCCACCGGGGCTCCAACTGTGAACTATTACACTTCAAATATATCACTACATGCTGAGGGCTTCTAATGAATGGGGAGAGGGGGAACAGAACGAAATTTCCATTCGTGATCCAACTTACCTGTCCACAGGTACGTGCTATACAGGGAGCTATACAATAGAACAAACACCAGAATCTGTCCAACAAAATTTTTTTCTTTAACAAAATTCCATATCATCATTCCAGCACAGACAATAGACTAAAGAAAAAATTATTAAAAACTTTGTGAGTAAGGAGTAAAAAAAAAAAAACCATACTATTCAATACTACCACAGAAAGTAACTATTAAGTTAGCCACATTCATATATATTCTATTCATAGCAAATATATTATAACTATTCATTTGAAATTATTAACTAATCATCAACTATTGTATACTGATTATACTAAAAATTTAACTTTTATGATGAAAAAACCCTTTAACCATATACATATTCAATTAAAACAGATAATGACTAGAATCTAAATACTAACCTTATGTTTAGTAATGACTTACATAGAAAATGCTAAACTTCTTCCCATTATAATTTGAAATATATGAAGATTTAGCTAGAAAAACAACACTGTGAGAGTTCATTTTTTAATGATTCAATTATTTCTATTAAAAATGCAAAGTTATCATCAAATACCATTATAAGCCTCAACTTTAGATAGTTCAAGACGTATTGTAATATTTAATATATTAGGCATAATTTAACTGTGATCAAATTTTAATTGATTGCATTTGGCATTATTTCTGACTTTATAACTAGAAAAACCCAGCAAAGTTAATTTTCTCCTCTATAATAATCTATGAGAAAAACATAGCTCTAAATACCTGTATGTTTACCAACCTGGGCAATGAGTAAATTAGTTGTAAGCATATGAGGAAGCTGTTTATACTTCTTACTCAAAAGAAGAACAGCCAGAGACCAAATCTTAAAAACAAAAGGTTCAAAAGTTATTTAGGTTTCTTAATCTTCATAAGTACTTATTAGATAACCCATTGATTCACCTCTTTGAAGAATCTTCTTTATGCTGGTTTAGAAGGCAATTGTAGTATTTCATTTACTTTAAACTGTTTAGTTCCAAAAAAGGGTGTTAAGGTAAATTAATATATCCAAAGCAAATTTAAAAGCCTGAAGAGATTTCACAGAAAATTAACTGCTAAAAAATTACAGGGTCTTTAAGACCTAATGTCTTGACCAGGGCCATACTCTAACCACACGCAGTCGCTAGGTGGGACACAGGTTCAAAGCCAACTATTTAGCAAAGGAGCTTTAGTGAGAGATGCAGTTACAATGCACTGTTCTGTTTTTCCTTTCCTACTTCTACCATATTGACTCATGAAGTATCAAAGTTCCAAGCTGTTGTATTTCAAACAACACACACCATCACCCACTCTAAGATTAATCTTGCATTCCTTATATTTAAAAGGATTGGGTTTCTATTCTACCTACATAGTGGCCAAGCAAGTACGTTGGTTGATTTCTTTCTTTCTTTCTTCCCTCACTGCCAATCCAAATTTATATAGTCCCTCTCTACAAATTACCCTCTGTCAATGGGTGTAGATTTTAAGAATATGTGACAAGTGAAATTTCTTAAAAATTACATTTTTCATGCTTTTGTTATCAATATACACATTCATCCACATTTAACAGTAAAAATTATCTTTTTTTCAGCCAGAATATTGTTTTATCTCAATAGTCAAATTGACCTATAAGATACTCCAGTTGTCAAATGGTTAATTATTTAGTTTAAGCTAACTATGTCCAATTTGAGAAGTAGCCTAAAATTTCATTAACATTAAGTGGTATCTGGACTTGATCTCAAAGATCCCTTCCAACTCCATGATTCTACAACAGCTAGTATTCACAGAATACTTTTCACTATATCATCTCTTTTAATCTTCAAAACAACTCTCAGAAATAGACAAAAGTATTATCTCCATTTGATGGAGCCTCGGTGACCCAGTGGTTAAGAGCTACAGCTGCTAACCAAACGGTCACGGTTCGAATCCACCAGCCGCTCCTTGGAAACCCTATGGGGCAGCTCTGCTCTGTCCTATAGGGTTGCTATGAGTTGGAATCAACTCAACGGCCTTCGGGTTTTATTATCTCCATTTCATAATAGAGAAAACTGAAGCCTAGAGAGGGTAAAGTAATTCCACAGAGACACAGCTATTTGTGGTAGGGCCAAGAGTCAAATCCGGGTGTGGCTAAATTTCATGCCTTGCTCACTATACCATTCTAACTCCAACTGGAAAGACAAAACTCAGCTAATCAGAAGGCTGATATTACATTGTATGAGCAGGCTTTAGGTTCTCTATTTCATAGGAAACTAGGTTTAAAAATTCCTAACTTTCTGTTACCAAGCTATTCCCATAATTATTCTGTGGTTTTGACTCGTTTTTATACTGAAACTTACTTACCAAGGAGACTAGGCTGATAATACTTATATCAAAACTAACATTCTGGATGGCATATGCCAATGGCTTTGGGTCCATAGTGGGAAAAGTCAGTAACCAGGCAGAAACATACATGATTGGAGCAGACACAACCGTGCTTATTACCATCCCTGAGGTTATCTGCAAAAACGATATCAAATTGGGAAAAGAATTATAATCTCAAACAATTTCCTTAAACTCTAGCCACAGCACACTAAAGCAATCTAAAATAAAAGCAAAATTCAGTAAAAAGACATTATAGAATCTAGCAGGGTTAACCAATACCATATTTCCTCTTTTTGAGATTCCTTAAAAGTAAACATAGTTAAGTTCCTCTTCCAATCTATGCTCAATTTTATATTTGCACATAATACTAGGAAATTCCACTGCTGATGGTTTTCTTCTAGGTTCCAGAAGGTAATAATGATCTATGAAAACATGTCATAACAATGATCTATGAAAAAATCTATGAACAGTTTCTTTCCATACTATTTCATAAAATATAGGGCTACAAAAGCTATCCGAAAAGAAAAAAATTATTATGCAAACATTTTACAGATTAAATTATGGAACAGACCTTCACAAAACAATTTAGTTGTTTCATGCTATATTTCAAAAACATTTACTCTAATGCTGTAGATAGCATATACAATATATTTAGATCCTGTTAATAATTTGGTTATAACTGATTTTAGCTATTTACTGCAATTGATTATGTGGTATTTTGCATCTGGTGGTTGAGTTATCAAGGAGTGAAACAGATTTTTTTCCTCAAAATTTCAAAAGTTAACCTTCTATAAATAACTTATCGGCTTAAATATAAATATAGTAATAAAATAGTTGAAACTAAAAAAGACCAATGAAAAAAATCATGACTGAATAAAAGCCCCAGATTAAAACCTGGTGGCATAGTGTTAAGAGCTACAGCTGCTAACTAAAAGGTCGGCAGTTCAAATCCACTAGGTGCTCCTTGGAAACCCTATGGGGCAGTTCTACTCTGTCCTATAGGGTCACTATGAGTCGAAATCGACTCAATGGCAATGGATTTTGGGTTTTTTTTTTATGTATGTTGCATGATGCTTCCTTGTTTATAATGAGGTAGTTTATGAATAATAAATTCTCATAAAAAGAATACTGATTTCTGCATTTTAAAAATTCATTTTTCTACTAACCACACAATCAAACTTAGAAAGCAATATATACATACAATCTCTACTTCCATGTTGAACTGTGTTGCAAAGATAGCCACTCCTGGTGCTACAGGAAAGACACCGTACAAAAATGCATAGTTTGACAAACTTGTATGGTTGACCCCACTGTTGCTCTTGTCCAAGATTTCCACCATTTCTCTGCACAAAAGTGGCAGCACCAGGCTGAAGAAACAAGAAATTATTCACTCGATATGTCAACGCACGCTGGTCATCAGGTAGTAGATTGCCCTAGTGAACTTGGCATTCGGTTATTCTTGTCTCCTGCCCAGCAGGTATATTTATTTGTATGCACGTATTATGTGCATGCCTACTTGTGGACATTTTGTTGAAAGCATCAAGAATTCAACTTAGAGCCATTTAAAAAGTAACAACATTCTAGAAATACTTCAAATGTCAGGGATTAGGAGAAAAAATTTTGATTTCTTTTCTGTTCTACAAATAATTTTCCTGCAAAAAAATGGTAAAAGTTACAATTACAGCTGCTGTCTCTTGCTTTCTTTATTGGTCCGTTGTTAAAAGATTTTTTAAAAAGGTTGAATAAGAGCTTTTTTCAAGAAAATTACTAAACTACTTTTTGAAAAGAAAATGCTGATCTTTATTATGATCAGAGGTTTAAATGGTTCAGTTAATGATAATAATGCTGCTCAATAAGATTCTAAAAACCAGCAGAAAAATAGGTATCTCTTACAATTAACTCTTCATCTTTTTTAAAGACAAAAGGTTGAGCAAAGGGAGCTGAAACAACTGAGGTGGAGTAAAAAATTAGTGAAATCAGGTCCTGATGAAGTGTCAGTTATTAAACAAGTCCTTCAGGATTCCATACAAAGAGCATATCAACTATATCTGAGCTAATGGGGCTTATCAGTTTCCTTAAAAAAGATCAAGACCAAGGTCAATAACATTGTTACAGCAGCACCTAGAGAGATGGTCTGGGATGGAGTAGAGATTAATCTTACACGTATTTTTTTAATTCAATGAGAAAAAAAGAAAAAAGTAAAAGATCTAACAAGGATCAAAGAAACAAAGGATTAAAAAGTAAGAACATTTAAATTCTACTTGTAAGGCAATGTTGATGATTCTATTATTGTTAGAACTACATATATTTATTACTATGGCAATACCAATACTTTCTTTCCAGGAGTGTAACACCACCCTAAATAACTTACATGGAGTTGCCATGAATTGGAATAGACTCAACAGCAATAGGTTTCTGGTTTATATCACTTTCAGAACTTATATTTACTTTTATTATTTTGAAAATATAGATAATATATCATTTTACACTACATTCATATTACATTTGATAGTAAAGTTATGTCCCATGTGCCTTGGGATAATTTTATAGTAAAATTATGTCACTTGCACCGTAAAGTATAACTCCATGACTAATAAGCCAAGTAAGCTGAAAAATTATTAACTAAGAAGCTGATAAGAACTCTTTATTGGTTAGACTAGGATCAGATGATTGATAATAATCATTCATTTTGACCTACCTATACAGAGAAAGTTCAGCCAACGTCAGAATTACAGACTGTTTTCCCCAAATTCATGAAATAAATACAATTTATATTCAAAACTATTGTTCTCATCATGACTATGGTGTTTTGACTTTAGGATTTTAATAGATTTAGAAAACTCAGAAATCCTACAGAATTCCTTTAAAAATATGATTAAAATGAATCGTCAGGAGATATTAAGAAAAATGATGTAAATGCTGGAAGAAAACCAAGAATCTTTATCCTCTGAGAGTAAATGGAAAGAATAACCTACATGGCATGAAGAAATGACTTTTCACAATACATCAACATCACATTTTCCTTTAAGTCCTAACTACCTCATAGGAAGGATTATTGATATCAGACTATGCAAGGATTATTAATATCAGACCCTGATTAATATCAGAGCTCTGGTGGTGCAGTGGTTAAGCGCTCAGCTGCTAACAAAAATGTCGGCAGTTCGAACCCACCAGCCACTCCTCAGGAGAAAGATGTGGCAGTCTGCTTCCATAAAGATTACAGTCTTGGAAACCCTATGGGGGCAGTTCTATTCTGTCCTATAGGGTTGCTATGAGTCAGAATTGACTAGTCTGCAATAGGTTTGGTTTTTGGTTTATGCAAGGGAGAAAACAATTGCAGACATATGCCAAGGAACTGGCTAAATTAGGCTTTCAGTACAATCTCCATGTTAAATAAGCAAAACTTACAGTTTAGCTGTGATGAGAAGAATTAATACAACAAATGCTGACTTCTTCAGTTTCTTTATTTTTCCTACCATTGTAACACCAAGATAAAATAGGGCTGATCCAGAAAAAGAATTCGCAAGTCCATCAAGAAAATTTTCCATATATTCCGGCACCTTTTTATCAAGAATAAAATTGAAGGCAATTCCAATGAAGACCATAAATACTATTGGATTCTGTAATACACGCAGAAGTCCAAGTCCCACAATTTTTACTTTGTTTTGAGAAGCATTTTGAGAGTCTTTCCACTTCTGGATTTCACAGAAGATAAACCCTATAGGGTTTAACATCATAAGAGATATTGGCGCCACCAAATAAATGTACTGCAGATATTCTGGGTATGTAGTTTGATATAAAGCTTCAACTGAAAAACAAGAATTAGAGTTTATTTTTAAAATTTTATGTATATAATGTTTTCTGTGCTTAATTATAGCATATTGTAAATTAATCTAAACAGTGCAGAATAACCTCAGCCTATTTTTAGAAAAGTAAATTTTAGTAATAATGCTGAAAAGGAAGAGAAACATACGCTATTGAATATCACCTAACTCATAAAACGATAACCAAAACCAAAACCCATTGCCGTCGAGTCGATTATGACTCATAGCGACCCTAAAGGACAGAGTAGAACTGCTCCATAGAGTTTCCAAGGAGCAGCTGGTGGATTCGAACTGCTGACCTCTTGGTCAGCAGCGATAGCTCGCCGTAGCTCTTAACCACTGCCCCACCAGGGCTCCCATAAAATAATACGCATCTTCTAAAAAATTATTTTTAGTGAAACTTAACTGATTTTTTTTTTTATTGTACTTTAGGTGAAGGTTTACAGAACAAATAGTTTCTCATTAAACAGTCAGTACATATATTGTTTTATGACATTGGTTAACAACCCCACGACATGTCAACCCT
>NW_004443973.1:9872171-9898604 GCF_000243295.1 Trichechus manatus latirostris | reverse complement strand
TTTTTTTTTGGTGAAAATATACATAGCCAAAGATACACCATTTCAAAAATTTGTACATGCACAGTTCAGTGACATCGATTACATTCTTCCAGTTGTGCTGCTATTCTCACTTTAGATGAAGGTTTACAGAACAAAATAGTTTCTCAATTTTTAGTGAAACTTTACTAATTTTTGCTATCTAGGGGCTAAGACTGGCCTCAAAAAAGAAACAAAAGTAAAGTTCTAGTAAATTAAACTAAACATTTCACTAGTCATAGCAACAAGGTGATTTTCAGTACCCTTGGAGAGAGCAGTTTCATTGGAGTGATAAGGCAGAAGTCAGATTCCAAAAGGACTGAACAGAGTAGGAGGCAAGGAACAGAAAAAAATGAGCGCTGAAAATCCTTTAGTTTATCTCTAAAGGGCAGGAGAGAGCCTTAAACTTAGGAAGGCTGAAAGGGAGACATGGAGTTAGAGAAGCACTGTTTTAAGATGAGGCAGACTTGGGCAGGCTTACCTGCTGATGAAGAGAAGCCAGTAGAAAAGATGACCTTGAAGAATCAGTAGAAGGGTCTACTGTTAATTCAGGGTTGGGGTTTTGCCACGCTAGGGTAAGACAGAATGACATGGGGAAAAGGGAGATGAGATTATTGACTTCACTTCAAAAGGCTGAAGTGATGGTCCATGGTGTCCAAGCTATATAGGAAAAGAAGTAAAGATGGGAGATGGTGGACTGATAGAAAGTAGAGGGAGCAGAGACTGGAGGTCCCTATGAAGTCCAAGAATTAACTGTAGTCAGAAGGTTAGGAGTTGGAGTAAGTCAGATAGTAAGCTATTGAACTTAGTATTTTACAGATGACTAGGTCCAGGATGTAGCCATGGGAGTTGGTGGCTAAAGCAGAGTAGAGAAAAATGTCATTGGAGATGAGGTGGTCAGGGAACTAAAAGGTCAGAGAATTTGGTGGGTAATTCAAATGGATGCTAAAGTCAAACAAGATAATGGCAAAACTTGGGGTAGAGAAGATGACAGTGAAGCAGATATTAAAGTCTTCAATGAATGAGGGGGAATGACCACAATGAGGTCAGCAGATGATGGCAAGGAGGAAGAGTTCAGACAGCATGAACCTCAAATAAGCAGTTTTTACAAAAAAGCAGAGAGTAATGGCCTAAAAGTGGTACAGGGTAGCCAGAGGATGGATGTCATACCACATTGCTCATGGGGTATGCAGGCTATGAGAAAATGAGCAGCCGCCATTTGAGTGGGATGAAAGGGAATGAATGCCTTCAGGAAGACTAGTGGACATAGAAGAAGTAGGGTGGGATGGTGGATCTAAGAAATGTTTGAGAGGGGAAGGAAATAGAGTGGAGTTACATTAACACACATTTAAGTAAAATAAATTCAACTATACACTCCAGGGAAAACAAAAATCTCTTTTTTTTTTCATATAACATGCTCCCAAATACAAATGAATTACTTCATCTGTTGTTTGTTGAAGAACAACAATGCTAAAGAAAAAAAAATGACTATGTTAGATTTATTGAGGGATTTTTTTTTTAAGGGTTTGACTATACATGGTGACTTTAGAACCTAACCACTGCGTAAGATGTATCTCCTTGGAGGGGTGGGTGGATTGGATAAGACTTCTAGCAGGTTCCAGGGGTACATAAGGGTTTGTGGCCTGGTCTTGGGTTGATCAGGGCAACTGAGACAGCCTTGGAGTAAACAACCTGGTCTGCAGGCACATTTTTGGCAGTACGTTCTGAAATTATTCAACTTAATGCATATAAAGGCTGATTCATAATTGGTTTGAAGTTGTGAAGAAAGACAAAATAAAAAAAAAAAAGAACAGCCATCATCACTTACAAGGAGAGAGGTAGTCATGTGAAGAATGTAAAAGATTAGGTTTCTCAATTTACATTAAGATAAAGTGACACAAGTTAGAAAAATGTATTTGTTTACTTAGGATACATGAGTTCAGTTAATGTCATGCACAGGTCCCATTAAAGTTGTGTAATGAGATTATATAACCTTACAAGTGCACTTCGTTCTCATTAGCTAAAACCTATGTTTTATAAGATTCAGTCCCCTTTTTTTCAGCTAAGCACATCCACAAGTCTATAATGTCCTCCAAATAAAGCAGTGGTTAGACAAAAATACTTGATTACATTAAATACCACAAATTCTTTCTACTGGTTTCCAAATTAGATATGCTATGTCTGTAACAATTAATGGTTTTCTTTCATGTGTTCATAAGGTTTCATATTTTAAATAAAAAGGCATGCAGAACCTTTGATAACTATTTCTAGATAGTTACACTTTTTCTGATTAGATAGTCTATCTCCATAACTGCTTACTGTTCAATTTTTTTAAATAGAGCATATATGTTGGAAAAGACTTGTGCTTTCAGTTTGAGTAGAAGAATTTTTCCAACTGGCTAAAATAAATTATATAAATTGTTTCCTTTGACAACACACAACTCTAGTTCTGTGATCTACTGAAAGCTCCTTTTCAGAAATTTATTTTTCTCCACCCTAGTACTAGTCATACTAGTACTACACATAATCCACTTCAGATTGTTTTATGAGCTCAAGGCTAGCCAATCTTTCTACTTTTGCAGGATCTTTTGTATTTTCTCCTCTCGACTACTACTACCAGTGGTAAAAAATCTCAAACTGGGCTACTTAATGAGGTTACCAAACTATATTCTTTTGGGTTTTCTCAACCATCCCTTTCATCCATTTCATTCACTGACTACAGTACCATGTAAATCTTAACTTCCAAAAGTTAAGATTTTTCCACAGTTCTCATCACCCATCCAAAACTCACTGCCGTCGAGTCTAACTCGAAGAGAGTCTATAGGATAGAGAAGAATGGCCCCATAGGGTTTCCAAGGCTGTAAATCTTTACAGAAGCAGACTGCCACATCTCTCTCCCTTGGGGTGGCTGGTGGATTCAAACCACCGACCTTTCAGTTAGTAGCTAACTGCTTTAACCACTGTACCACCAGGGCTCCTTGGGATCACCACCCATAGGATCTGCTATAAAACCCATAGGATCAGCTATAAAACCTTTCTTTCGACATTTACAGCCCCATCTCCACAACTGGTTCCTTATTTATCCAACTCATCTCTCACTACTACTTTTTTTTTTTTTAATTTTATTTATTTTCTTGTTGTTGAGAATATACACAGCAAAACATATATCGATTCAACAGTTTCTACATGTACAATTCAGTGACATTGATTATATTCTTTGAATGATTACATGCAACCATTCTCATCCTCCTTTTCTGAGTTCCTCCCCATTAACATAAACTTACTGCCTCTTATTTCACTACTTCTTAATGCAAAGCCTCCATTAGTCAATGTAATGTCATTGTCACACCAGACAAACACCATGTTCATAATCACTACTTCTACATGCTGATTATACCATCTTCCCCTAACTTCTTGAAACCTCTCCTATCTTATCCAAATCTTGCCTACTACTTCAGGTTTATTCAGGCACCACTTCCTCCACCAAATCTTCAGTCTCCATAGTTGATTTCCCCTTCTCTGAATGACTATGGTTCTTTGTTCCCCAATAGTGTAGGCTCAATAAATTCTAAGTTCCTTGAAGGCACCATTTTATAACCCACAGTCCGAGCACAGTGCTGAGCAAGTAACACATCAATGACTGTCAAAGGCTTTCAGGTACACTAAAAATGTATTTTGTAACACATAGCACGTTATATCTAATTGTTATCAGCTAATCCATTTATTTTTATATCTATTTTTTTTTAGTTTTTATCTATTCTGAATATTTATAAATCAGGTTACTATTAGGGTATTTTAAGTCTATTGAACAGGTATACAAGGACCAAAAAAGTTCTAGTCCAGTGGGCAGAGCAAAAAATTCGGATAAAATATTTATTAAATTATTTGAAGAAGAGAGTTCAACACAGAAATTTTAGTCCATTTCTGCTATTCATTTGCATAAGTATTTAAACATTACATCTTTACGTATAAATTGGCAATGCTTTTCTTTTGTTACCAATCTGAAGATGGTTTTTTGACTCTCAAACAAATACATATGACAGCAGTGACCTGTATTAACTAAAATTAGTTTTATAATCATTATATCAACTATTGAGTTTTAATTAATTAATGCTTATAAATAAGGCTCTTGGGTGAGGAGGGAATCCCACTATGAGGAGTTATTATATAGCTTTGAAGACCTAACAGACAAAATTAGCCACCCACTGTGGCTCCTATTTTGATTCCTGCAGGGTTTCAATTCCTAGCAAAGAACACAAAGACCCAGATAAGATCATTCCATTATTTAATGGCATATAGTTAAATACTTCATTTCCTTTCTGTTTACAGCTCAAGCACTAGAGCATAATTATGATTAGTCAGGGTACTTATGCTATCAGCATTGTTTGAAGAATAAATTATAGGACTTAACTATGCCCTATTAGTATCTTTTAAAGACAGAGGCAGGGAACCATTCTGATTTGCTGAAATCAACATTTCACCTTGGTAGATTCCTAGTTTCTCCTCACACTCAGATTTCTTAAAGTATCTTTGAAAAGAATTGTTCTAAAAAACAGTGAGTTTCTTTTTTAATCTGTAATAATTCACTGTTGTATTCTGTGGCTTGAGTACAGATAATTTTAATGCAATTTCATAGACTGTTCCATTTGTCATAGTATAGAGATAAAGGAAATAAACTTAACCGCTGCCTCCTTGCCAGAATTTCCTGAGTCACCTGTAAGCTGGACGGTGAAACAGTCTTAAAAAAAGGGCATTTCTCATAGCCCACAATGCTCACTTATGAACCAGTGAGCAAGACTTCCTGGAAGAGGCCATGAACACACAGAAAGGAAGAGTCTGCACTCGACAGTCTTCTCTGTTCCCCTGTACAAGTTAGGAGGCAGATGGGCATGGACAGCAGTAATAAATGACTTCATCAGGGAGCACGGTCCTTAAAGTTCTGTACCATGCCTGCCAATCTGCAGGAATCTGAGGAAGGACTTCTGTCTGTACTGTTGGTTTTGGGTAAAGTTATTGTCTGCAACCTAATGTTACAAGAGCTCTTATATTATTTGTGATTAAAAATAATAAATAAAAATTACAACTCAAAATCTATAAACATAATCATTACGGAAATTGGGCTAGCACACAGCTGGGAACATGATTACCAGATTCACTGAGTTAATGTGGGACATAAGAAAAGCAGTGATGGAAATGGCTGATTATGCTTCTTATTTGGAGCTTCTGCCTCATTATAAAAATGGATTAATTAATCTAGTAGGTATTGTCTCATTGTTACTCATTTTATGGAATATTTTTAGAATAATGTAAAGGGGGGGGAAAAAAACAACTTTTTGACTCTCTCTGAAGCTAATGTATTACAAGTCCTGGCTGGGTCTCCTGAAGATTAAATAAATGGGCATGTTATATAATTGTGTGGCATAAGAGAATGCTCAGGATTTAGAACTCTTACTCTGTCACCTGTTAGCTATGTGACCTAGGACAAGACAATTAAACCTCTATAAGCCTGTCTCCTTATTTGAACATGAGACTAATAATATCTGCCCTACCTCAATGAGATAAGTATATAAGAAAGTACTCTGCAAAGTATAAAGTTACAAATGTTAGTTCTATTTAGTTATATTAACTAATCAATGATAGCATGAAACTGTATACTGATAGTTTATGCCTAAATTAAGATATAACAATATTTATTAAATATTTAACACTATGGTATCCAGCCACTTCTAAGGTCCTTATAACATAAATAGCTTGACAAATCTACGTTACTAATGCTCCGGAAGAGATGGGTAAACACATCAACTCCTTGCTCTTTTAGTTCTCAAGTCTTTATTAAAATGCTTGGTTTATTTTAAAATTCAGTAATCTTAAAGGAACACATATCTAGTTTCTGCCTATCTGCAGCTTAGATATCTAAAAGCCCAGTTTTTCCTCTCTCTTAAACCTCCTGCTTTACTCAGTTATTTGATTTCTTAGGTGTAGCTCTATTTCTGGTAAGCAAGATGGAGAAGGGCAGAAGGAGGTGAAAGATGAAAAATATAGTCCACTAGAATTTTTTTGGTGTCAGTAGTGAACTAACTTGGGGAGATAAGGCAAGGGGTTAAAGCTACTGGACAAGAAAACTGAAACTTGATGGTAGATTTCAATTGTATATTTCAATAAGTTCCATTCAAGTCTCTGTTCAGAAGACATATCATAGAGAGGCCTTCACTGACTATCCTATCTCAAATAGCACCCTCACTCCTATCCTGCTACATCACTTTATTTATTTTTCATGGCCCTTGCCACCACCTGATATATTTATTTTTATTTTATTATTTATTTTCCCATTAAAATGTAAGTTCCATATGTGCAAGAACTTTTTTTCATAGGTGTATTCCCGGCAGCTAGTACAGTCACTGGCCCATAAAAGGTCCCTCTGAGTGAATGAATGAATATACCCATAATATTCAGGTCCTTATATTATGATACATTAACAAAACAAAAGAAGCTTTAATTAAAAATATAAAAAAGCAGTGAATAGGTATATATTTTCTTGGTGGAAGAGTGTTCTGAAAAATAGAATAGGCTTCCTTTTCAGACATTCCAACATCCCAATTGGTATGGTTACTGTTTCATCAGGAAAACATACACACATAGAAACATAAAATTAGTCTGCTTAAAGAATTGGAAAGGTAAACAAGGAAAAGTTAGAAAGTCAAAACAGTCCTCATCGTTTTTGCTCTTAAACAAGAAATTAACTTCAGTTAAAATGCATTAAAATTTTGAATAAACAGTTCAAAAACAATTTTATATAAAAAAAGCCATATATATATATATATATACATATATACATACCAGAAAATAAGAAAAATGAAGGAAAAATTACTCATAAGCTTCCACTCTTAACATTTAATAGTGACTATGTTTATATAAGGTCCCTGGGTAGTACTAATGATTTGCTCTCAGCTATGGATCCATCTAGCAGTGCCACAGAAGAAAGTCCTGGTGATCTACTTCCATAAGATTGCAGACCTTGAAAAATCTATGGAGTGCTGTTCAACTCTGAAACACTTGGAGTCACTATGAGTCTGAATCAACTCAACAGCAATGGGTTTGATTTTTTAAAGTATTTTTTTGATATAGACATATACCTATCTTTTTTACACAATTTAAATCAGAATCTGATCCCTTCTAGAAATTAAAATTTTATATGTGATTATTGAGAAGAAAACGAATGCTACTAGAAAAACTATTCACAAAGTTTATTACGACATGACCATTTATTCTAGCTATATATCTGAAGGATCCTCAAACCCTGAAATTTAGAAAAAATTCATCCCAATTGAGACATATTTAAGAAAAAGAATATGGAAGATTTCTTAGATATGAAAGAGTATAAATAAGTCACTAACCAAATCTTAAGTAAATTAAAGGCTTAAATTATGTTATCTCTTAAAACACAAGTTCTAAGAACTTGAAAAATAAAAAGTATGTTAAAAATAACTTACCTATAGGATATCCCAATGCAAAATCATTACTTTGTGTAGCAAAAATAGGGAAAAGTCCAGCTTTGCTAAATCGACTATTAGGACTGGCAACCAATAAAGTTAATACACAGACAATGACAAATACAGTAGCTTTGGCAATCAAGATACTATATAGGAAAGACCAATCCACATTGGAAAAATTAAGTACAACCATGTTTTTGAATAATAAAGCTGGAAGTGCAAATCTGGAGACAAAATTTCCTAATCCTTTGGCCTGTGTTGATGTTATGACATTGGCTCTTCCTGCTATGTAGCCACAAAGGACTATGCCAAAGCATTCTAGTAAGGCTGGAAAAAGCCTTGTTACTGACATTGAAGGTGGGTCACTAGTGGAATTCAATCCATGCACTTCTGTTTCAGGCAAACTCGTGGACATATTGACTGCTATGGTGACGTTCTCTACAGGTAAATCAGAAAAGGAATTCATTTTCTCTCACTCTCCAACTCCAGCCAAATCTCTGGAAAGAAAAAAGCAAAGATTCAGTGTGACAATCAGTAAGAAGAATTCTAGCTGAAATGATACATTGGCATACCTAGACTTACTAACTTATTATACAGCCAAAATAAATATACATACTTACTTCAGCTACTACCAGGGAAAAATACAATGCAAAAGAAAAAAAAGAACGGGTTGCTAACAATAACTTTACTTTCAAAGGTGGATCA
The DNA here is from genome assembly GCF_000243295.1 of Trichechus manatus latirostris. Lineage (NCBI taxonomy): Eukaryota > Metazoa > Chordata > Mammalia > Sirenia > Trichechidae > Trichechus > Trichechus manatus. The sequence continues at coordinate 9,890,394 of NW_004443973.1, read as the reverse complement.
GTTCAAAATAAAGTTCCTGTCACTGTTCTATATTCAGTATAAGTCATGAGTAAAATAAGCTCCACAAATATTAGTAGCTGCAGTGATGGCCCGTTGTCCTCTCCAGTCATCCACGATTGAGCTCCATGTAATGAATAAGAGCATGGGGCCCACTGAGTCTCTGTTGAATGGCTACCTGTGTCCAAATTCTCTGGAAATTCTAGAAGTGTCCAGGCTACCTAGCACACTGGGACCAGAGGGTCCTTCCCAGCCTTGGTCACACTTGAGTATGGGACAGGAGGAAGAGTACACTAGAGTACCACTTAGCAACTCTGAACCAGGAACTTAACTTTTCTGTGCCTCATATTCCTCATCTATGAAATGGTGATAATCAAAGGAACTTGAGAGTATTCAAGTAAAATCCTTAGAATCACATTTAGCACAGAGTAATCACTTAATAAGAGTTAACTATAACTTTGGATAGAATATAAATAGAGTATGAAAGAAGGAATGACAGCATCCCACCAACCTACCCTTAGTTCCTTTTATACCAGCCACACACACTGGCCTTCCTAAATGCCCCATAGTTCGCTTGTGACACCGGGACTTTGCACATGCCCTTCACTCTAGAATGTTTTCTACACACTCGCCCACCACTGTTCACATAGTTAATACCCATTCATCCTCCAAGTCATGTAGTTTAGGAGCCACTTCCTCAGGTAAGGCTTCTCTGACCACATATCGTCAAGGCCAGGATTCTTTTTCAAATAGAATCATGCTCCTTTCCTTTAGGCTACTTTTCTCAGTTTGTAGTTATCGTATGCATTTCAGGGACACACTATCCAGTAAGAAAGGTATGCACGGGCTTACTTGTGCTTACTTACTAATCTGTAGTGCACAATTTCACCTGTTTTTCACCACATCAAAGCCCAGTGGCTAGCACAGTACCTGGCACATAGGAGACACTAAAAAAATTTTTTTTTCTTAAATAAGCCTTTTGCCCTTTAACGGATCAATATTCTCTATTAGTTACTATGAAGTACATGGCAGAATTTTTTTTTTCTGAATGATAAACTATTCTAAGTTTTTTATTATAGCAACATGCTCAAGAACACAAAATGTGTTCTAAAGATGTTCGTAAAATGTTAAAGAACACAAAACATGTTGTAAAATGTTCTAAAGATGTTCAGAAAATGTTAAAGTAAGGAACAAAGTCTTTATGCTAACATTACGATAATTATCAGACTCCCTTTTTGCTGCCAAGGACACAATGAACGTAAGGTTTGGACAACTCTGCAACAATTCAGCTTTTATTAATAACTTAAAATTAATATGGTGATAATTGCCAATTGCTCAGTGATTGCTCTGGGCTAACCATCTAAAGTAGCCTTATATAAGGTAGAAAGTAAAAAAGCTCATGTTTCCTGAAATTCACAACGCCTAGATTAAGTTCTAGAACACCCACATCACATTTGAAAGACTTAGATTGCAGGCCAGAGACCAGTAACAACTGATACGTGGGGGTGTGTCAGAGAGAATTTTCTCTGTGCTACCCTGATATAAACATAACCATTTAAAAACCTCACATTAATCTAGATTAGGGCAAGTAATTGTCTACCAGGATTAGATAGGAGTAGTCAATACACGAAACCTACAATAGTCACATACTTGAAGTTTACCAAATAAGAATCAAATTATATCCTGGGAAAGTTACTTGTTGGGACAAGTACACATACTTGAAGTAAGAAACTGATAAACAAACAAAGGTGTTAAATATTTGGATCCCGTAAGAGATGTGGATGTCAAAGGGCCCCGCTAAAGAGTAAGATGATAAACTAGAAGGGCCTTCCTAAATTTTTAAAAGTTGACTATGTTTCTTTGCCTGTAATGCTAATAACTCATATTACTCACAATCTTTTATTTGTACTACACTAGTGTATCAATGTGTTCCATTAATTTTTTCTGAAGGTGATGGTCAAATAGTTGTAGCAATGCCCAGGACTAATTTTCAAGTATTCAAATTTAAGAGGAAAACTTTGCAAGTAATCTGCCCCTTCCCATGAGGTTTCTTTTGATGTTTTTCAGTATGGTGCAATTGGTTAAGTACTCAGCTGCTAACTGAAAGGTTGGGAGTTCGAACCCACCCAGTGGCACCGCGGAAGAAAGACCTGACGATCTGCTTCCGTAAAGATCACAGCCAAGAAAACCCTGTGGGGCAGTTCTTCGCTGTCACACGGTTTCACTATGATTCTAAAATTGACTTGACAGCACCCAACAACAACAACAACCTGCTAATTGAAGTCAAAATAAATAATCCAAAAGGATTTATAAAGTTTTATCTCATCCTAATCTTTTTTAAAGGGGAAGAAAATATGCTTTCTTAAGCATTCTTCTGAAATGAACAGGAACCACATCATGGGAAGTGTAAAAAAAATTACATCTTATTATATCTTTTCATCTTAGTAAAAACAAGGCCTGTTAGAGAACAAATAAGTTGACCTGTCACAGTAAAAGACCTCTCACTGGGGCAGGAACTGGAGAAATGCTAAATACAAACCGCTTCTGGACATGTCAGATTTGGTTTGGATGACACCAGCGAACCACTGAAATTGTAAATAACTGCAATTATTAAGTGAAAATGGGAAAGTGGGTACGTTTTTTATTTACTTCAAAGAGCTTTGAACTCAGGCCATCTGCTTCTCAACTGCCCAATATCCTCTATCAGGTTGCAAAAGCATAATATAGAGTGGCACTATTAGAGCAGTCTTCAACATCAGCAGCACACCATCCCACCCACTCCCATCTACTTTCAGGGGACCAAATGTCCTCCCTAGAAACCCTGGGTGGGGAGTGATGAGCATTGCCTCCTTCCTTGTCATAAGGAACAGACTTTGGCCCTCCAAGATAAGGGATGGAGAGAGTCTCTAATCAAACAGGCTGTCCAGAGAGCAGTTGCCACCCAACGCCTGGGGAGCCAGCAGTGGGAGTTGAAATACAGCCTGGGATCCGTGCCTAGGATGAGGAAAAACATGGTCGCTCAGTGTTCCCCCGGTTACTGATTTGCTTCAAAAAGAGTTAGGGGTGAAAATTTGGCGCAACGCTCCAGGTACGTGGGCCAGCAGGGGCGAATACTGAGGCCATCCTCGAGATACAGAGAAGAGCCCCCAGAATGACAGGGTAGACGCACGTGCAGTGAGGTGCCCCCCAAACTGGGGGTGGCAGTGCTGTCACCGGTGAGAATAAGCCTCCCATTCCCTGTGTAAGCCTTCCCGGGTGGCTCCGCACTTTCAAAGGCGGGCGCTGCGGGACTGAGACGAGCAGGCTCAGGCAGTAGGCCTCGGGGAAGGGTACTGCTCACATGCCCGGACCCAAGAATCGGGGTCGGGGACACGGGATGCCCACAAAGCCGAGCCAGGACCTCGCAGGTCCGCGTCCCGGGGGACCATCTCACCTGCCACTTCTGCAGCCCCGGGGCTGCGAGGAGGAGGGAGCCGATGCTCGCAGATAGTCATTCAGGGAGGAAACCCCCGTCATCTCCCGTCTCCCAGCCCTCCTCGCCTTGCACTGCCGGAGGCCAGCTGCAGCAGCCCAGAAACGCTAGGATAAAGTCAAGGTCCAGAAAGCCGCGGCCTGCTCAGCTCCTCCTCTTCGCCGGCCGCGCGGCCCCGCCCTGGCTCCACCCTGGCTCCGCCCTCAGGCCTCGCCCACTACTGGGAGCCGCCGGCAGCTTGGCCTCGGGCCCCGGCCCCGCCCTCAGGCCCCGCCCACGATCGCAAGCCGCGAGCCCCTGGCCGGCCGGCTCCTACAAAATGGCGGCAGTCGGCTGTGGGGGTGAAGTCTTTCTTGCTCTCTTCTCCAGAAACTCAGATGCGGAGGCCTCTCGTTTTTTCCCTCAACCCCAGCCTTGTGTGATCCGCCAGTTCCTCTCATGGTCAGCCTAGTCCTTTTTATAGTATAAAGCTTAAAAGTAAAGATTTGGAGTCAGTCCTGAGTCAGAATCTTGCCTCCCGCCTTTCTCAAGACACTGTGACCTTGACCTGTTTCCTAAATCAAACGAGATTAAAACGTCTGTAAAGCTCTAGCACTGTGCTTGATTTAGAATAAGCGCTCAATCCATGGCCGCTTGCATTTCTGTTGTGGCGAAAACTACATGCATATCCACTCAGTGTACTGAGAGGAAACTGGTTATATTGGTGGAAAGCTATCAGAGCTCCTTGAAATTAAAACCAGAAAAAACAAAAACAAAAAAACCAGTTGCGTGGAGCTGATTCCGACTCCAGCCTGTGACCTTTAGGAAACAGATTGCCAGGCCTTTCTTCTGAGGCATCTCTGGGTGGGTTTGAATTGTCAACCTTTTGGTTAGTAGTGGAGCGCTTACCTTGAAATGACCAAAAAAAACCCAAACCCGTTGACATCCAGGCGATTCCGACTCATAGCGACCCTATAGGGCAGAGTAGAACTGCCCTATAGAGTTTCCAAGGAGCGCCTGGTGGATTGGAACTGCTGACCTTTTGGTTAGCAACGGTAGCATATAATCACTACACTACCAGGGTTTCCCCTTGAAATGAAGGGGTCCCTAAATATACTGCTTCACTTTAAACTCCCCCCAAAACCCTATAGTTGAATTAGTCTTGTGGGATCAAAATTATTTCAAATTTAAAAATATTTATAACCTAATCCCATTTAATATCTCTACAAACATCTTTGGAAAACTTCATGTTGCTCTGCATCTAACTTTTCTTTCTGGCAGTTTCATTGTGCTCCTATCATCTTGGCAGTTGTAGAGCAACTATACAAAATTACGTGACTTATTTTGAGAAATCAAAGCCAAGGGGAGGTTAAAGAATCTAGAACTAAGCAGGAGGAAAAGGGGCAGAAATTGAAACTGCAGAAAAGGCATATATTCTGTTCCTGTTGTCCTTCCCCTTTTCTGTTCTCTTTCTTCTTCACTCTTAACTGTCCTCCGTCTTTCCCTGGATGCTTTTTTGTTGGTTTATTTATCTTCTGAATATGATATCTCAAGGCTAAAAGAGCTTCTGTTTAGAAAGTATGAAGATTAATTCAAGTAAATAAATATTTATTGAGCATTGGCAATTAGGGGAATACTGGAAGACAGGTCTGGAAAGGTAAGTTAGGGTCAAACTCTAGGAGGGTCCTTGGGTTAGTCTCTTAGAATATGGGCCTTATCCTTTGACCACAGTATAAAACCACTAAATATTTCTTCACAAGAACATGTCATAATGATCACACTATTTTTGGAAATGTATTCTGGAAGCTTTCCTGGGGTTGGTTGAAAGGGAGACTGAGGACAAGAAAAACAGTATGGTGACTTTGAGAAAAACCAAGACATGAGGGAATGAAGACCTAGGCTGGGGTGATGACAGTGAAAAGAATGAAATAGGCCTGAGACGTTACAGAAGGTGAACTAATAGGACTCCATAACTGGTAGCATTAAATGAGAAGAAGGGGTTGGTGAACCTATCTATTTCCTCATCCATTGCAATAAAGAAAAGGAATTGAGCTAGAGAAACTTCAACATTTTTTTCAGCTCCAAAATTCCATTATTTTCTATTACCCGAAGATGAAAGAAAGAAATAGCACAATGGGGGAAGCAGCAGTTACAAGGTAATGAATTTGGTTTTAGACCTAAAATCTAAAACCTTGGGAAATTATCTAGTTCAGTCACCTCTCTTGAAGTTATTATCATCCTCTCCATCTGATGTCCTGGGAGGTTAAGAGATTTGTCTAAGAACACCCAGCTAGTTGGTGAGAGAGAATAAGAATAAAAGTGCTCACTGTCCTGTAGATGAACTGCTCATACATGGATCAGTACATCCAAACAGAGGCTTCTGGTAGACACCTAGAGAGAAAGCAGAAGCTCAGGAGAGAGAAGGACCAGAACTAAAGATGTGGTTTAAAGTGACATCTGTATAGCGTAGATGAGTTTTCTGAGAAGAGCAGTTTGTGGAGGGAAACTCTAGCAACAAATTACATACAAAGATGAAAGACTTACATTGAAAAGTTATCCTTAGACAAGCAATTACCTATGAATGTCATAAAAAAGTATTTAAGTCTACTATCATATCTGCTGATCATTCTGTGGTGCTAACCTATACTATGCTATTAACCAAAAAAAAAAAAAAAAGAAGAAAAGCTAAACTTTATACGAACTAGTGGAGGAAAAACAGAATATTAATCTTAACTCCATTTACAAATAAATAGGGCCTTTACCCTTCAAACTTACCAAGATCCCCATTTCCCTAGATTCTAGCTGTTGAAGACTGAGAGGAGGAATCAATCAAGGGCTTGATACAATGACAAGGGTCATGTAGAGTATAATGTTGAGGAAATATGATGTATATGTAGATTTCTGGTGAAGTTTACTTCTTCCAAAATGAAATAGTTGTAATTTTTTTCTGATTATGAAAGTAATAAATAACAATGATAAACTAATACAGAAAGGAATGAACAAAGTAACAATCACAATGCCTTCTGTTAATATTTTACTATATATACGTCATTTTTATATGCCTAGATTATTTAAGAAAAATAGGATCGTATTATACACATGAGTTTTATACAAAAGGTTTTTAGTAACCTCCCTTTTCATTTAATAATTTATCTTCAATATTCTTTATTCATAAGTATAGCTCTACATCATCATTTTTACTGCATATCTAGCTTTAGGATTCCCTAGTGTAATTTTGAAGATGTTCTTCTTTAAAATAAGGTAGAAACCCTGGACCATCTATAAAGTCAAATCAAAGATGAATAAAGAAGAGAAGGAGAAAAGGGTACAAGCATTTAGAGTGACTTAGAATGTATTGTTTGAGTATGTCTAATATGATTTCAGATTTCTTAAAAAACATTTAAAGACTCCTTTTCCCCTTTCCAACAGCACCAGTTTCTCTTTAGGAATCCATATGCTTCCAGAGAAGTTGACTTCATGGGCCTCCAGGGGTGATGTAACTAACCTAGGCTGCCCAGTGAGCACATTCCATCCCTTTGGACTCGGTGATTAATACAGAAAGGACATCGATCCTAAGGTAGTTCAATAGAATGACTCTCAGGACTTTTGCTGAGAATGCTGATACTCTCCTCCTGGACAAGAGGAAGATGCTGGCAGTCAACTTGGGATCATGAGAGGTACCAGTCTTAGAATGATGCAGGCACCAAGGAAGGCACAGCAGAAAGAAGGAAATAAACAGGGTCCTCGATGACATCATTGAGCTGTGGAATCTAGCTCCACCTGAAGCCAGTCTGCCCGTGGACTTCTCATTCATGTGAGCCAATCAATTTTCTTTATTGTTTAAACGCGTTGAGTTGGGTTTTTTTGTTACTTGAAGTCAAACACATAGAAAAAATTCTAGAAGAAAATGCCGACAGTGATTATCTCTGAGTGGTACAAATACACATGATTTTAATGTTTTTCTATATAGAAAAGTTCCCAAAATTTCTACAAAAAATGTGTATCAATTTTATCAGGAAAAAGTGTGAGATAATTCACAAAATATGTATTTTGGTTATAAGAAAATGGTGAACAATACCTAATAGCAAATACTTTTCTAAAACAAATTTAAAAACCAGTACTATGTATTGATATACAGGTAAGTATACAAATCTAACTATAAAATAAAAATTTAAGAGCACTGATACAGTGCAGTATATGAACTTCTAGAAGATGAAGGCCTTGTTTTTGTTAATCTTTGTATCCTCAGCACTTACAATAGTGCTTACCTGGTCATATGGTAGGTGTTCCACAAAGTTTTTGAATAATTGAATAAAACATAATTGCTTATCAGCCATTCAGAATGTTGAAGTATACTTCTATTCAATGGGAGCAATTTGATAAAAGCAACTGTGGTATAGCTCTTTTACAATAGCTAGATTTCTTATTTTACTTTGCCCAGGCAAATCGTCTTATTTAAATACTCCTCCCAATTTTTGGCTTCTTCTTGTTATTTTACATCTTCCCTATCTGGGTTGATATCTGGTTGCTCTGTCCTGTGTTCTAGTCTTGGGTTGTTATCTGATATTATTGATTTTCTAACTGGAGGACTCCCTTTAGTATTTCTTGTAATTTTGGTTTTGTTTTTGCAAATACCCTAAACTTCTGTTTATCTGGAAATGCCCTAATTTTGCCATCATATTTGAGAGACAGTTTTGCTGGATATATAATTCTTGACTGGCAATTCTTTTCCTTCAAGGCTTTAAATATGTTATCCCATTGCCTTCTTGCCTGCATAGTTTCTGCTGAGTAGTCCGAGCTTAGTCTTACTGACTCTCCTTTGTAGATGACTTTTCATTTAACCCTAGCCTCTTAAAATTCTCTCTTTTATCTTTGGTTTTGGCAAATCTGATTATAATATGTCTTAGTGACTTTCTTTTGGGATCTACCTTGTGTGGGGTTCGATGAGCATCTTGGATAGATATCTTCTCATCTTTCACGATATCAGGGAAGTTTTCTGCCAACAAATCTTCGACAATTCTCTCTGTATTTTCTGTTATCCCTCCCACCCCGCCCCGTTCTGGTACTCCAATCACTCGTAATTTATTCCTCTTGATAGAGTCCCACATAATTCTTAGGGTTTCTTCATTTTTTAAGGTTCTTTTACTGATTTTTCCTCAAATATGTTAGTGTCAAGTGCTTTATCTTCAGTCTCACTAATTCTTACTTCCATTGCCTCAATTCTGCTCCTGTGACCTTCTATTGAGTTGTCTCATTCTGAAATTTTATTGTTAATCCTCTGGATTTCCATTTGCTGTCTGTCTATGGATTCTTGCAGCCTGTTAAATTTATTATTATGCTCTTCTGTAATCTTCTTAAGTTCCTGTATTGCTTTGTCTGCGTGTTCCTTGACTTGTTCTGCGTTTTGAATGATTTCCTTCCTGATATCTTGAAGAGTTCTGTGTATTAATCTTTTGTATTCCACCTCTGGTAATTCCAAGAAGTTCTCTTCCTCCAGAAAATTTCTTGATTCTTTGTTTTGGAAGCTTGCTGAAGCCATCGTGGTTTCCTCTTTACATGATTTGATATTGACTGTTGTCTCTGAGCCATGAATAAGTTATATATTTATTTCTTTTATGTTTGCTTACTGTGTCCCAGCTTCTTGTTTTATTTTGTTTTGATATGCCCAAATAGACTGCTCATGTGAGCTAGTTTGATTATTGGTGCCTTTGAAGCTCTAACTTCCTGTCACCAGGAGGTTAGATATGTTACTAGGTATGTGAGCCCAGGAGTCCATTTATTTTTCTTGTATGGATTCAGCTCAGGTATCCAAGTAGTTGGTCACTAAGTGTGTGGTGCATGCTTTCACCTAGTCCTAGATGGGCAAAAGTGATTGGTGCAGGAACAGGTATCTGGCTGCAGTAGGGGGTCATGCACTGAGCAAGGCAAGGGTCTGACAGCTGTCCCTGAGTGTCTGGGAGGAAAGCATGTCCCTGTTCACTAGAGTGCATTGTAGGTAGGTTTTGCAGCTGGACTATGAGCACCCAGTGTGCTTGCTGTAAGGTCTGGGAGGCACCACTTATTCTCAGACCCCTGTTGCAGGTGGCTAGGTGGCGTGAGTGGAGCCGCCAGTTCTCAGGCCCCTGATGTGGGTAGGTGAGGATCCTACTTAATGGGCAGAGCGGTGTCAAATGTCACAAACCTACCACTGCACCATATAGCTGACAGTTGAAGTTAGGCCTCAGATATATCCCCTGTTGTAGTGTGCTAATGAGGGCCTATGCTGTTGAAATGGGCCCACACAGGTCTATGCAGGGGTGAAAGGCATTCAAAGTCCATGGACCCCTTATGCCTGTGCCTAGGCAAAGGAGCTGGACCTACCCTAAATTCCTGGCTTAGGGGAGTGGCAGATTATTTATTCCTGTTTGTTAATTTGTTCCCTCTCCAAGGCTGGGAGAATGGCTGAGGGTGCATGACAGGTCCTTACTTCCGGCCCGGGGGACGTGGCAATGGCTGAATCCAGTCTGGGACCTGGTACAGAGTGGGGAGGGGGCAGGTAAATGAGAGAGGGGTTTTTCCCAAAGGGGGTGTTTTTTGATCCACATAGTAGGTTAGATGCATGTACTTATCTTTTGCTGATAGAGTGCTGCTTGTTGCTGATTCTAGAGACTTGAGTAGACTCTCCGCCACTCAGTCTCTCTTGATGTGGAAAACATGTCCCAAGCACCACTGCTTGCCTCACCATGTGTGCTGGCTGCAGGTTACCCGTTTCCACTGGGTCAGGTCTGGAAACTCCTCGCTGCTTCTGAACCATCTCTCCCTCCCTCTGCTGCTCAGTCCAATTCCTCATCTTTGCTTTTGATGTTCAGGGCTCTTAGATTGTCATATACAATTGATTCACTTGTTTTTTCAGGTCTTTGTTGTAAGAGGAACCATAGGAAGCATCTGACTACTCCACTATCTTGGCCCCGCCTCCTTCGTCTTGTTATTTTAAATGCAAAAGTTAAAAAAGTTAATTTCTGATCTTGTCAAGATGAAACCCTGAAAACGATCTCTTAATTTATACATACATGTCTATATGTATATGTGTGTATATGTGCTTGTATAAATAACTATGCAATAGTTTTTTTCTCCTTTCAATTTGCTATTGAAATATTCTCACAAGCACAATGGAGGAAAGTGGAACCTAAACATCTTACCTCTTTATTGATCTTGTTATTAACCTCAGGTAAAGCTCAAATGTGATAAAGGCTTTTATTTGGGCCAGCACTCAGGAAGTTAAGTAGACTGACAATGAAACCAGAATTAGGTTATGAAACTAAAAGTTAAATCAGTGAACTTAGGTAAGATAGGGTGTAGAAATCATACAGTGGAAGCATGATGACTTTGCCTGTCCAATGTGTTATAAGACTTAGCTTTTTGCTTCCTGATAATTGTGGTTTTGTTTTGACCACTTTTTTTTTAGAAAGGGGTTAGAGACCAGGTACATGAAATTAAAACCAAAAAATACACCTGTTTTACTACTAGTTTTTCCATTTAAAAATGGGCTCACAGGCAAATTCATTTAATAGGTAATCTTTCAAGAAAGCATCTTATAAATGTGTAGAGCATTTTGTAATTTGAATAATCTCTGAGGTGAAAAGCTGTAGAAATAACCAACTTTGTAAAAATAAAAAGAGGAAGTGAAGGAAAACCTCAGATTTTAAACCTTGACTTTGGAGTAAGAAGGTTTTTAGCTGTGTCTAGTTAAAACATACAACATGGGTAGAACTTTAGAGTACTGGCTAGCTTATAACTTATCGAAGAGAGGCTTGAAAAGGCCATCATATCCTCAGCACAGCAATTAAGCACACATTCTAGAAGCAGAAATTATCAAACAATATCATTAATATCACAGACAAGAAAATTTTGCTGAAGATAATTCAAAAATGGTTGCAGCAGTACATCAGCAGGGAACTGCTAGAAATTCAAGCTGGATTCAGAAGAGGACATGAAACAAGGGATATCATTGCTGATGTCAGATGGATCTTGGCTGATAGCAGAGAATACCAGAAAGTTGTTGTCTTAGGCTAGGTTCTCTAGAGAAGTAAAACCAGTGAAGTGTATAAATATATATAGAAAGAGGTTTATATCAAGGAAATGGCTCGTGTGGTTGTAGAGTCTGGGAGGTCCCAAGTCCTGTGGGTCAGGCTGGAGGCTTCTCCTCCTGACTCATGTAGTTGCAGGGCCTGGTGAACCCAAGATTGGCAGGTCAGACAGCATGCCTCTGGATCACAGGCTGTGGAGGCTGAAGAATCCCAAGATCGGCAGGTAATACGACAGGTAAGCTACTAGCTCAAGTCCCAAGAACCAGAGATCAGGTGAACAGGAGCCAGCTGCAGGATCCAGAGTGAGCAAAAGCCCGCAAGCTTTGCCAGAAAGACCACCTATTTTAGATTCAGGCCACACCCCTGAGGAAACTTCTTTTCTATTGATTGGCTGCTCATAACAGATCTCATCATGGAGGTGATTACATCATTACATAGCTGCCAAACTACATCATAACTGCCAAACTACTAAGAATTATGGCGCAGCCAAGTTGACACACAACCTTAACCATCACAGATGTTTACCTTTGTTTTATTGACTATGCAAAGGCATTCGACTGTATAGATCATAACAAATTATGGATAACATTGTGAAGAATGGGAATTCTAGAACACTTAATTGTGCTCACGTGGAACCTGTATATAGACCAAGAGGCCGTTGTTCGAACAGAACGAGAGGATATGGCGTGGTTTAAAATCAGGAAAGGTGTGTGTCAGGGTTGTATCCTTTCACCATATTTATTCAATCTATATGCTGAGCAAATAATCCAAGAAGCTGGACTATATATGAAGAAGAATACAGCATCAGGATTGGAGGGAGAGTCATTAATAACCTGCAATATGCATGTGACACAACCTTGCTTGCTGAAAGCGAAGAGGACTTGAAGCACTTACTGATGAAGATCAAAGACCACAGCCTTCAGTATAGATTACACCTCAGCATAAAGAAAACAAAAATCCTCACAACTGGACCAATAAGCAACGTCATGGTAAATGGAGAAAATACCGAAGTTGTCAAGGATTTCATTTATTTGGTTCCATAATCAACACCCATGGAAACAGCAGTCAAGATATCAAACGACGCATTGCATTGGGCAAATCTGCTGCAAAAGACCTCTCTAAAGTGTTAAAAAGTGAAGATGTCACCTTGAAGACTAAGGTGCACCTGACCCAAGCCATGGTGTTTTTAATCGCCTCATATGCATGTGAAAGTTGGACAATGAAGAAAGAAGACCGAAGAATTGATGCCTTTAAATTATGGTTTGGCAAAGAGTAGTGAATATACCATGGACTGCCAAAAGAATGAACAAACCTGTCTTGGAAGAAGTACAACCAGAATGCTCCTTAGAAGCAAGGATGGCAAGACTATGTCTCACATAGTTTGGACATGTTATCAGGAGGATCCAGTCCCTGGAGAAGGACATCATGCTTGGTAAAATAGAGGGTCAGTGAAAAAGAAGAAGCCCCTCCCCCCGCCCCTGCCAGACTCTCTGTTAACCCAGAACTAAAACCATTCCTGAAGCCAACTCTTCAGACAAAGAATAGACTGGACTATTTTAAGACATAAAATGATACTCGTGAAGAGTGTGCTTCTTAGTTCAAGTAAATACATGAGACTAAATGGGCAGCTCCTGTCCGGAGGCGAGATGAGAAGGCAGAAAGGGATAGGAGCTGGTTGAATGGACATGGGAAATTCAGGGTGGAAAGGAGGAATGTGCAGTCACATTATAGGGATAGCAACCAGGGTCACATAACAATGCATGTATAAATTTTTGTATGAGAAACTAACTTGAGCTGTATTCACCTAAAGTGCAATAGAAAAAGAAAAAGAGGAAGACCCTCAACGAGATGGATTGACACAGTGGCTGCAGCAATGGGCTCAAGCATAACGATGATTATAAGGATGGCACAGGACTGGGCAGTGTTTCGTTCTGTTGTACATAGGGTCACTGTGAGTCAGAATGGACTTGATGGCACCTAACACAACAACAACTACAGTCTCCTTCTCTCCTTGAAGAGGCAGGTCCTCTATCTGTGTTGATTTCTGTAGTATTCTTATTGCCTAGAACAGTGCTTGGCACACAGTTGGCACTTGATAAATATTTGTTGACCTACTAACTCTTGGAAGTTTATGAAATTTCTGTATTTAAAGAATCACTTTAAACAGAAACACCTGCTCTTGCTTATTCTGCATCGTTTAATACCAGCAAAAGTAACTGACAGAGGAAAAAGAATCAGAACTCAAGTCTCTGTGTGGCAGCAGAGGAACCCGATAATTTTTGCAACTGACATTACTGACTGAACAGAATAAATTATGGGAGAAATCATCATTGGTTGTGATGACATAGACTAAATAAAACAAATAGAGATAGAGAGACCAGTTGCTGTCAAGTCGACTCATGGCAACCCCATATGTGTCAGAGTAGAACTGTGCAGTGGTGGCACTAGGGTTTGTGTCACCCAGTGCGGTAACTCATAGTGTCACCCCTCCTCCTGCCATGGACCGCCTCCCGTACCAGACCATACAGAACCCTTAGTAATGTTTTTTGTACTAATGTTACTCATAAAATGCAATTCCCACATATCACTCCTTCTTTTCGTTTAATGACTTTCATTCTCAAAAAAGTTATTGATATAAGTTCACAAATGCTAATTACCACAATATCGTAGCTAAAACACCAGAAAATTTGACAAAATCCATGACTAAAAACACCAGAAGAAACGAAAACAACAGCACATGCTTGTAGTGCACGTGCAGATAAAACCATATGATTTGAAGTATCATTGTATTTGGATAATAATGACAGCTCTGATGGGAGCTCATTAGAAGGTTCAAAAAGTAAATTAGCATAGAGTTTTAGCCTTGTAGGTATATTGGTACATGTAAGCTGGGCTTACAAAAAATATTTTTGTTGTTATAACTAACTACAGGGATATTTTTATAAAAAGTAATACATTTCTGCTGAAACACTGCACAAAAATTTTAGACAGTCATTTTGTGTCACTCCTTCTCTGATAGTGTCACCTGGTGTGGTCTGCGCCCACCATACGCCTCTGGTGACGCCACTGAAACTGTGCTCCATAGGGTTTTCAATTGCTGATTTTTTAAAAAATAATATTTTATTGAGTTTTTGGTGAAAGTTTACACAGCAAATTAGGTTCTCATTGAACAATTTCTACACATATTGTTCAGTGACATCGGTTACATTTTCCACATTGCGTCAACATTCTCATTATTTCCATTCTGGTTATTTTATTTCCATTATTCTTGCTCCCCCCGACCCTCAACCTTCTCATCTTTGCTTTAGGGTAAATGCTGACCGTTTGGTCTCAAATAGATGAATTTTTTTGTTTGTTTTGTTTTGTTTTTATATAAAAGGAGCACGGTACTCACAGGTGATATTGTTGATTTAATGAGCCAGTCTTATTTAGTTGAAAAGTGACCTCCGGGTCAATGGCTGATTTTTTGGAAGTAGATCACCAGGCCTTTCTTTCAAGGCGCCTCTGGTGGGCTCAAACCTCTAATCTGTTGGTTAGCAGTCAAGTGCATTAACTGTTTGCACTACCGTGGGACTCCCAATAATTAAATCTACAAACCTTTAAATGTCCCCAGAGTTCCAAAAGTTTTTTAGACTTTTCATTTACCCTTACTTTCATGCAAGCTTTCCCTAAGTCAGTCCAAAAAGCTCAAAAGTTGAAACAGGAAAGAGAATTTAAGACTTGGTTAACAGCTTGGCTGCTAACCAAAACGTTTGCAGTTTGAATCCACCAGCTGCTCCTTGGAAACCCTGTGGGGCAGTTCTACTCTGTCCTACAGGGTCGCTGTGAGTCGGAATTGACTTGACGGCAATAGGTTTAAACTACAAGAGCATTCCCCAGACCTAGGCACTACAGATTGGAGATGGTTATTCTTGGCTAATAAAGTTAATAAAAGTAATCTTCTCAGTGCAGTGTTAATTGGTGTCTAAGCTTCTATAGTCTATAGTTAATAGCATAATTAACCTATATCCTCAAGTCTGGCTTACTATTAGTTCTAATGACCATACTCAAAACCTCCCACACGGATTTATTATACTCAGATATTTTGGAGGCAGCCAGACATTTATACTAATGTTAAAATTTGGTAAAATTCTTAGAAGGCTCTTAGAAATTTCATTTCGAATGTTGCCTCAGTAGCTTAGTCAAGGATCTTTCCTTCCTTCCTTCCTTCTTTCTTTCTCTCCCCGCCCCTCTTTCTTTAAACCCAACAGTCTTTGTCAAACCACGAACTAATATTATAAGTTCAAGCCCAGCATTTGCCGTAGTAGATCAAATTGTTTATTTTAAAGACAAAAGGAGATCATCCCTGACGAAAGTTGAAATAGTTTTTAGAAATCATCAGACCATACGCAAAGATGCTGATGAATTTGAAAGCCTCTCCCTGAGTCTCTCTCTTCTCAACCACTTTAATCTCATCCATCCAAGCATGAGCATCAAAGATTAGAGTATGGAGGAAATGATAATTTTTCTTGTCTGTCCACAATTCCTCTGCTAACTTTGGAAGATGGTAAGCAGGGAAGAAGCATGACGTCTGTTACAGAAAGTGTAGCCTGCATAAGGAGATTGGAGAGGAAAAACACCTTCGTAGGAGTAGCTAGAGATTTCAAACAATGTAGAGTACTAGTGGAAGTAACGACAAAGTAACTTGAAGAAGGGAAATTTGTCACCTCAGCTCTTGGAAAGGGAAATAAGAGAAGCTTTGTATAGAGTCCTGCGGAGGCTAGGCAACCAATGGGAAGCTGTTACTTAGGAGACACCTGGCGGAGGAGTTATGCGATAGGTCCCTGGGTAGTGCAAACCCAAAGGTTGGAGGTTCCAGTCCACTCAGAAGTGCCTCGGAAGAAAGGCCTGGCAGAAAGATGTGTTTACCTACTTCTGAAAAATCAGCCATTGAAAACCCTATGGAGTACAGTTCTACTCTTTCACACATGGGATCACCATGAGTTGGAATCGACTCCATGGCAACTGGTTAATGTTCTACAAAAGGATAAAGAGAGCAGATCATCTTTCAGCCAAATAATAGATTGGCTTATAAAATAAATAATATCACCTGCGAATAATGTGTTCCGTTAAACAATTAACTATATGAGACCAAAGGGTCAACAGTTACCCAAAAGCAAAGATGAGATGGTAAGGAGGGGAAAGGAAGCTTGAAAATGGAAAGAGAACAAACAGAATGGAAATCATGAGAATGTTGATGCAATGTGGAAAACGTAACCAGTGGCACATAATAATTTGTATAAAAATTGTTAAAAGGGAACCTAGCTTGCTGTGTAAACTTTTACCTAAAACACAATAAAATATTATTAAAAAAAAAAAAGAAAGGATAAAGAGAGGAGAATTAGAGTTTAGACATTTCCTCCCTCTTGACAATAGCTGTTTCATTGCTTCCTCTTTTAAGCCTCAGTCTTGATGTACTTCCAAGCCCAAAAAACCAAACCCACTGCCACTGAGTCGATTCTGATTCATAGCGACCCTATAGGACAGAGTCCTATAGACATATAATCCTCTGTCCTATAGACAGAAGTGCCTCACAGAGTTTCCAAAGCTGTAAAACTTTACAGAAGAAAACTTCCACAACTTTCTCACATGGAGTGGCTAATGGGTTCAAACCACCAACCTTTTGGTTAGCAGCGGAGGCTTTTAACCACTGTGACACCAGGGTTCCTTGACGTGCTTCCAGGCCCTCTACAATTCTTTCTCTTTCCCAGCATTTTCTTACCTTTTGACTCTTTTCATTCTGTTATGATTAAATGCTAGTGACTCAGTACTAACAGGCCACCTTCGTGCTTCACACATTATTTGTTCAATATGATTTGCATGTATGGGTTACTGGTCAAGGACCTAGCAGACAGATGAAAGAACATGGGCAGGGATCAGTTATAAGGATTGAGGTACAGAGTGGTAAAAAGCAGAATGCTTAATAATAGTCAAGAGTCCAAAGGTCTGCCACAGTAGCTCTAACCAGGCTTCACACCAGAATGACCTGGGGAATTTTTTTTTTCCTTTTAAATATAGATACCAGGCCCCAGCCAGACTTACTGAATCAACATCCCTGGAATGGGGTCCAAGATCTGTATGTGTATATATATATATGTATATTTTTTTCCCCCAAATTCTCCAGATGATTCTAATGCAAACGAACAAACTTCTAATCATTGAGAGCTTTTCTTCTGAAGGAAACTAGTCTGCCTCCCCTAGCCCAGGCCATTGGTGCTGTCATCTAAAAGAAAACCGAGCCCTCCTCCTAGAGCAATGTCTCAGCTGGTGTGGATGAGCCTGGGTCCTAGAACCCAGGATCCCTCCTCCCCTTGATCCAGGCAGCTGGGGTTGGACCATGATGTCAAAATGTGTATGCATTTTATTTTGTCTTCCCATTTCTCTTCCCTATACCGTGCTTTTCTTTATTTGCTTTTAGTGATGTTGAAGGCTTTCTAGTAACACAGAGGGTCCTGATCTCCAGAGAATGTTTGAATAAACTGCTATTTGAGGTCAGTAGTGCCAAAATGTCCAAAAATAGTGGAATACTCAGACAGAGCAAGGCATGACATTTTCTTTCTTCTTCCTCACAAATGGCTATATATACGTATATGTGTTGGTATATATATATACACATATGTGTGTGTGTGTGTGTGTATATATATACATATATATATACATATATATACAT
>NW_004443973.1:9747714-9870214 GCF_000243295.1 Trichechus manatus latirostris | reverse complement strand
GAGCTATGGTCCTAAGCAGCGATTGGTAGCCGCTTTTTTCATCTTCTTTTCATGAGGGGAAGCCTCACCCCAGCTTCTCAAGCAAGGAGCCTATCTCTGCCCTTGCCTCTCATGGGGCATTCTCGAACCCCATTACTCACAGCAACTGACTCCCCAGGTTTGCCTCTGCCTGCTTCTGAAACCTGAGTCCAGCAAACCTGCAGCTTCAGCTTCCCTGAAAGGTATTTCGTGTTCGTGCTCCATTTCTGACACACGGAGAGATTCCTCTTGTTTTTGATAGCAGCTGTGTTTTTAAAATTTCCTCTTTTTATGTTTCATCTGTCATTGCATTTAGAAGCTCAGAGTATAAGTTTACAATGTTAAATTTTCTGTATGCCATACATGTTTTTTTTTCTGTATAATTTTTGCCCATTGCTCCTCAAAGTTTGTTTGTTTGTTTGTTTTTTTGTCATGACATCTTCAGATATCAGCTGTTGCTGCGGGTTCTTCTTTACATACCAATCTCTTAAGTACCTGTCATTCCTCACCCTCAGATTAGATGAGTTTCAGAAATATTCAGAATGAATTTAAGGTATTGTATAGGGAAACAAACTTACTAAATGTGAATCTCCATGTTACTTCATATTTTAACTTTAAAATGGGAACAATAATACTCTATCACATGATGATTAAATGAGATAACTTTAAAATAGCACCTAGTCTGATCTGGTGGTAGACGTGGTAGACACTCAGCAAATATTCTGTTGCCTGTTGCTGTCGAGTCAATTCCAACTCATAGTGTCTCTATAGGACAGAGTAGAACTGTTCCATAGGCTTTCCAAGGAGCAGCTGGTGGATTCGAACTGCCAACCTTTTGGTTAGTAGCCAAACTCTTAACCACTGTGCCACCAGGGCTCCAGCCAGAAAATATGCATTCCCTACTATTATCTTGCTCCCCACTGAACCCTTCTGCCCCAAGAAATGTCCTTCCTATGGATATATTTGGAAGAAGTACAACCAGAATGCTCCTTAGAAGCAAGGATGGTGAGACTATGTCTCACATACTTTAGACATGTTATCAGGAGGGATCAGTTCCTGGAGAAGGACATCATACTTGGTAAAATAGAAGGTCAACGAATAAGAGGAAGACCCTCAACAAGATGGATTGACACAGTGGCTGCAACAATGGGCTCAAGCATACCAATAAGTGTGAGGATGGCACAGGACCAGTCAGTGTTTCGTTCTGTTGTACATAGGGTCGCTATGAGTCAGAACTGACTCAATGACATCTAACAACAACATGGATATATAACTTCATTACTTCTTTTAGAAATCTTCTTGTTTTCTTTTCCAGTCATAGACTTCATCCTCTACTTTATCATCCTTTTCACAGTTGGCCTTGTCCATTTTTGAATACTTTTTGTTTTAAGCACAGAGTGCCTTTTCATTCATCTTATGGCATGAGAACATAGCAGTTATTCTATCACTGAAATATGAAAAGACTCAATAATCTGTGTGTATCGTGGCTGGGCCTCTTTCTTCCAGCAGTTCTCATATTGTCCCATTGGGGTCCCCAGAAATTCTACATCAGTGGACTATGCTTTCTGTCGACAGAATGTCTCTTATCTTAAAATATAAAAATATGAATTTGCCACAAAAGCTACAACCAAGGTCCAAAACAAACAAACAAAAAGCACCGTGCAAAACCATAAGTATGGTGAAAAGGGGGAAAATAAACATATAGGAAAATAGGATAAACTGCTGGTTTACATCTTGTAGTGGAAGAAGTCAGATTAAGAATGAAAATGAATGGGGTTGTTAACCAGTGTCATAAAACAACATGTGTACTACTGTTTCATGAGAAAGTATTTGTTCTGTAAGCCTTCACCTGAAGTACAATAAAAAAAATAAATAAAAATAAAAATGAAGAGAAGTAGAGTGACTGGATAAGAGATTGAGAAATTCTTATTCATATTTTCAGATAGGAGACATTCTGTCAACAGAAACCACAGTCCATTAACGTAGAACTTCTAGGGGCTCCAGTGGAATAATACTCCTCATTATTAGGACCTTGGTAATTTTTTTTTTTTTTTTGTATCCTTTATAGAATTTAAAGTACTGCTGGGCCAAGAGAAGGCACTTAATCACTCAATTAATACTTACTGGTCCTGTCAAACTCTACCTCACACATATTCTGAATTAGTTCACTTCTCCATACCCCTGCTACAACCATCCTAATCAGAGCTCCACCTACTTTCATGTAGCCTAATGGTACAGTCTACAGAATCTACCCCCTACTCCTTTTCTAAGGAGCCCTGGTGCTGCAGTGGTTTAGCACTCAGCTGCTAATCAAAAGGTTGATGGTTTAGAACACAGTGGCTCCATAGGAAGAAAGTCTTGGTGATCTGCTCCTGTGAAGATTCCAAAAAACCAAACCAACTGCCATCCAATCAATTCCGACTCATAGTGACCTTGTAGGACAGAGTAGAACTATCTCATAGGGTTTCCAAGGCTGTAAATCTTTACAGAAGCAGACTGCCACATCTTTCTCCCTTGGAGTGGCTGGTGGGTTCGAATGACCAATCTTTTGGTTACAGCTGAGCACTTTAAAACCCTTTCATGCCTAGCGGTACAAATAGCAATCGTGAACTTTTTCAGCCTCTGAGGTTTATTGGGAAACTGACAGTGCGTGCTGCCACAAGGCAGGGGCCTTTATGTCTGTTTGAAACTGAAGAAACAGGTGTGTGCCACAAATTACTGTTTTTACGGGGTATTGTATGAGGTGTCTGAATTTTTGGTAAGAAAAATAGACGTTTTGAAAATTTTTGTTACACCTATGTACCAATAGACCCCGATGGGGGCTCTGGGTTATAATTAGTGGTACTTCATATGTACCATTAAACACTAAGGGTAGGCTTGTGGGAGGGGGCAAGAAAAAAAATTCGTACTACCTACCAAAAATTCAGACATATTCAATGATTCAGCATGCTTCCATTAATGAAAACACATGGTATCAACAAAAAATTCAAAGCAGAAAATAATTGAGTCATCAAATGGTTAACCAGTGTGCCACTGGGGTTTCTTTGTAAAGATTACAGCCTAGGAAACCCTATAGGGCAGTTCTACTCTGTCACATGGGGTTGCTATGAGTTGGAATCAACCCCATGGCACACAATAACAACTCCTTTGCCCCTTCTGCAATCTTTTCTCCATGCAGCAGTCAGTCTGACTTTAAACATTTAGATCAGGTGGTGTTACTCCTACTTACATCCCTCCACTTCCTTTACATGACTTAGGCTAGAAGTCATGATGTGGCTCTGCCTAGCTCTCCCAGCTCATCTCCTCCCAGTCTTCAGTGTCACTGTCCTCCGGCTCTTCAGTTCCCTCTGCCTGGAATGCTCTCTCCCCAGGTCAGGAGTGTCTAGCTCCTTCTCATAATCCAGGTCTCGGTTTTCTACTCATTTCTTGGGGAGGTCTTGTCTGGCTACCCCTTCTTAACGAGCTCCCACTTCCTGTCTGTCACTCTAGATCAGATCATCCAGTTTTGCTTTCTTCATAGCCCCGGTATCAATTGAATATGCCTTGTTTACTTGTTTGTTAACTGTCTTCCCCTCTGAATGTAAGCTCCATGAGAACAGGGACTCTAATTTGTTCATCACTGTATTTCCAGCCCCTAGAACAGTACCCAGGGCATTCTGAATAGCTCTCTGTGGAATAAATGAATTAAACCATTCATAGAGTTATTTTCTTTTGAAATAGAAAAACAGAACTTTTATTCACTGCATAGAAATATATTTACTAAGCATCTACTTTCATAGTATTACCGCTTAAGACTCTGTACAAAAAAACTGCTCTTAGGGGCTGTATTAGCTTCCTAAGGCTGCCATTGCAAATTACCACAAACTGAATGGCTTTAAACAACAGAAATATATTCTCTTACAGGTCAGGAAGCCAAAACAAGGGTTGGTTCCTTCTAGAAGCTCTGAGGAAGAAACCATTCAATGCCTCTCTCCTAACTTGTGGTAGTTACCAGCAATCCTTGGCGTTCCTTGGTTTATAGACACATCACTCCAATCTCTGCCTCCATTTTCATATCACCTTCTCTGTGTGTTCTTTTTTCTGTCTCTGAGAAAGACACTCTCATTGGATTTAGGGTCTCCCCATAATCCAATATGATCTCATCTCTATCCTTAACTAATTGCACCTCCCAAGACCTTACTTCCATATAAGGCCATATTCTGTAGTTTTGGGTGGACATGAGTTTTGGGGGACACTATTCAGCCTACTACAGGGGTTTACAACATAACACAGAAACTTATTATCTACTCTTGCTATAGTGTGGTGCACATGGTTGCTTTATGGGTGGCCACCAACCATTCTCCCTTCCCAGTAGCATCGCAGTTTTCTATCGGAATTACCTTTCCCCCTTTGTAAGCATCTTGGTAGAGATATAAATCAACATACCACATCCGAGACATTACACTGAGTGAAATAAGTCAGTCACAAAAGGACAAATATTGTATGACCTCATTTATATAAAAAGACAAGGAAAGGCAAATGTATAGAGGCCAAAGTTTATTAGTGGTTATCAGGGGCAGGAGGGGGAGAGAAAGTGGGGGAGGGGGTTAACGATGATGGAAAAATAACATTGATTAAGGATAGGGTTGCACAGCCAATTATTGTCATTGCTGTCAATAAGTTGTACACCTGTAAAAAGTGGAACAAGTAAAAGTTGTGTGACAGATATATTTACAAAAATGACCAAAACAAAAAAGGAGTAGCTGCTGAGGCTGCTTATGTACAATCAAAAACCTCAAGGGGTTTGGTTCCTTGGTTTGGAGGTTTAGGGTCATAGTTTCATGGGACATCCCAGTTAATTGGCCTAATAACATGTTTAGTATTCCTGTTCTACCTCTTAGATCGTTACATAGTGTCTGGGGTCTTAAAAGCTTGCAAGTGGCCATCCAAAGCAGGACAATTGGTCTCTATTTGCCTGTAGCAACAGAGGAAGAAAGAGAGTTAGGAATGCAAGGGGGATATGGAATGTGTGTCTAATTGCCTCTATGAACAACTACCTCCTTTGCCATGAGACCAGAAGAACTGGATGATACCTGGCTACCATTACTGAACATTGATCAAAGATTCTATAGACGATAAAAGGAAGGAAATGCAGAACAGAATTTCAAATTCTCATGGACTCCAGACTTCCTGGAGCCAAGGGGGCTGGATAAACCCCTGTAATTATTACCCTGAGATAATCTTTAAAACTTAAACCAAAAATATTCCCTGAAGTCTTCTTAAAACCAAACAATACTTTAGCTTAACTAGTCAAAAATGTCTGCCTTGAATGGGATCAGATTGACAATAGCAACTTGAAAGTCTAGATAGGAACTTTAGGGGGCGGTGAGTTTATGTTAATGGGGGAGTAACAACTCAGAAAAGGAGGGTGAGAATGGTTGCACAATTTGAAGAATGCGATAGGTATCACTGAACTGGACATGCAGAAACAGTTGAATTGGTGTATGTTTTGCTGTGTATGATCTCAACAACAACAAAAACCAAACATACCACGTCTCACTGCAACCAAGGAGCCACATGTGAGCCAAAGGAAGCCAGCTGAACTCTGGGGATGTTTTCTGTTTTCGAATTTGTATGAGTTTATATTTTTGCAAGCTTTCAAGACACAGCTTTTACTCCGTACTAAATTTCCCATATTTTTAGAACTAGAAATCTGTGAATATGTAGAACATATTAAGCCAGCATGGATTTTTGGAACTTTTAACTTTGAGTAGAGTCGCACAGGAAGGAAAAGGTTAGAATATGTACATTGGAGCAGCAGCACCCAGACAAGCTCTTTAAATTGTTCTTGCTGCTGGGATGCCAGGAGTTGGCCATTCTCTCTTGTGTCCAAGCCTGGCACTCCGGCCTCCCACCCATCCCGTGAGTTCCTGGCAAGCACTCTGTTAAAGTCCCTTTGCGCTTAAGTTAGCCGGAATTCATTCCTATTATTTGCGACCAAAGAAACCCAGCTGTTAGACTGGGACTAAAAATTTTTCAGCACTAGCGCTGTTTTGCATATTTAGCTCTGAGTTCTGACACACAGAATTTACTACTACATGAGATACTACCTTCAAAATGTCAATTTCACCCCAAACCTACAAATTAGAGCAATTACAAGACAGCATATTAGCATTATTATTAATTTATTTATAGCCCATCTTGTTCCAAAAGGATTTCGTTTTGTTAAATTATCCCACAAAAGGTACAGCAAGAAAAAAATACGTTTAAAATAAGAAAGGAAAGCGAGACAAAGGGAGAATAAGGGTAGAAAAGTGAGATGGAGCCATGAGTGAAATCTAATCCACAAAATGGTTGCCAGGGTATTTGGTAACAATGTTTTCTAATTTAAATAGTATCTCAGCACTTCTGTTAAAAGTTTACAATCTCCTCAGGTTAAAGTGGGACCATGAGATAAAGCATTAAGCAACTTGTCAAATGAGAACTCTTAATAACAGAAAAGACAGTGTATTTACTTGAAGTCTTTATCTTATCACTTTAAAGATGGTTAAAGTCTTAAGACATCTGCTTTTTTTGGATTGTTAATTTTACTCACAAAACTTTAAACTGTTGTGCCTTATTTTAAAATTAATGATAATCCATTTTGCTTTACACAATAGATAGACCTTGGAAATTTTATTTTAGAATATGTTTTTTACAAATTGGAACATTTAAAATGGCATAGTAGAACTGAGTAGTTAAAAAAACATCTATAGTGAATCTTTTTGCAAATCAAATGTTACTTTCTTATTTATTATTTTAGGGATGTGGGAATTTCACTTATTATATAAATGTTGGTTCCCCTATTATAGTTTCTAGAAAAAAAGTGAAGCCCAGATTTTAAATGCAAACACTGCATAAAGAGACTGCTTATACATAGTAACATGGTAAACACAATCGTAAGATATTTATTTTCATTATTGTAATGAAGATTTTTTTTTCATTTTAATATTTATTGAATTTCTTTCTACCAAACCATTTCCATTTCCAAAAAAGATCTGAGGCAACTATTGAATACATCACAAGTGCCACCTAGTGTGTTCTTTGAAAATAACATTTTTTTTCTTTGAGAAACAAGAACAAAACAAAGTGTAGGACGCCTATACTCCTAGGGTAGTGGCTTGTTAAAATAGCTCCGTTTCTTAAAAAAGAGTCGTTTTCTTTCTGTCAAAAAAGCTTTAAAAGAAGAATTTGGAAGTGAGCTTTCTTTTACTGTAGTCAGATCTCCCAATACTGCTTGGTTTCAATTCTACGAAGGTATCCAAAAAACCAAACCCATTGCGGTCCAGTCAATTTTGACTGATAGAGACCCTGTAGGATAGAGTAGAACTGCCCCGTAGTGTTTCTAAGACTGTATTTACAGAAACAGACTGCCACATCTTTCTCCTGCAGAGTATTGGTGGGTTCAAATCTCCAGCCTTTTGGCTAGCTGCCGAGCGCTTTAACCATTGTGCCACTAAGACTACTTCTACAAAGATATAGATGGAGTTAAGTAAAAGATGCTAAAGGAAGAAAAAGTGTGATATTACACCAAAGAAGTCACAGTAATACTTTCAAAAATGATTTTCTTTCAAATTCCAATAAAATCTGACATCTCACTAAAGCTCTAATTCCATATTTCCATATGATATACCATTTACTTGGATCCATGATCAACATTCTTGGAAGAAACAGTCAAGAAGTTAAGCAACACATTGCATTGGGCAAAATCTGCTGCAAAAGACTTCTTTGAAGTATTAAAAAGCAAAGATGTCACTTTAAGGACTAAGGTGCTTCTGACCCAAGCCATGGTACTTTCAATTGCCTCATATGCATGTGGAAGCTGGACAGTGAATAAAGAAGACTGAAGAAGAATTGATGCCTTTGAATTATGGTGTTGGTGAAGAATACTGAATATACCATGGACTGTCAAAAGAATGAACAAATCTGCTTGGAAGATGTACAGTCAGAATGCTCCTTAGAAGTAAGGATGGCAAGACTATGACTCACATACTTTGGACATATTATTAGGAGGGACGAGTCCCTGGAGAAGGACATCATGCTTGATAAAGTAGAGGGTCAGCGAAAAAGAGGAAGACCCTCAACGAGATGGATTGACACAGTGGCTGCAACAATGGGTCAAGCATAACAACGATTGTGAGGATGGTGCAGGACCAGGCAGAGTTTCATTCTGTGGTACATAGGGTCACTATGAGTCAGAACTGACTCGATGGCACCTAACAACAACAACCATCATCATTATTTTATGCCCCAACTCACTCCTCTTCCCAACTTTTCCATCTTTAAAGCATTGAAACATCATCATCATCATCATTACAAACCACAAGTGCTAATTGAGCGCCTCTTGTAGGACCCAGAGCTGGTGTCAAGAAAACAAAGAATCACAGACTTTAATTTCTGCTATCAAGAAACTTAACTGGGGAGAGGAAGAGGAGGAGGATAAGCTGTGTACATGTAACAATAAAAAACAATACTAGATAAAAGCCATCACCATTTTTCTAGTTCACAGATCAGAAAACCTTGGGACCATCTGACCTTCTCTCTCCACACCCCTTTATTCAATCCTGGTACCTGAGTCCTGTCGAGTCTTCCTTTAAAATGCCTTCCTGATGTGTTCTCTTCTCCTTCCGTGTTGTACATTTATACCTGCACCTCATGCCTGAAGAATTGCAACAGACTTATCCATTGGCTTCCTGCCTCTCCTGCTGCCAAGCTAACATTACTGAAAGGCTGCCTTTAACCTTTCCTTCTCTTCTTCCAGAACCAATCTTGTCTCTCTAGTGCTTACCAGATCGTGAGTACAAATCTCTGAGCCTAGTTTTGAAGGCCTTCCGTAATCTTCACTCACTTTATGTATTCAGTTGTATGGAACACTACACTCCAATGCTAAATTTTTACCCCTAGAAGTCTCTCTTTACTTTGGAAACAAAGGGCACATTATGCTTTCATTTCCTTTTTTAAACTGAGTGGTTTGTGTGTATGTGTGTGGGTGGGTGGATGGTATTTCTATTTGCTTTGTGTGCGTGTGTGTGTTGTGCCATTTGCTTTTATAATATTTTCAACTTTTTTCAGATTTTGTATTATAGTAGTTATTCTGTCATTTACTACCAGCTCAGTCCTCCGTACATTCTTTTATTTCCCCCCTGGTGACCTCCGTACTGGGGACATTCTCCAATCTCTACTGGTTGCTCTTTCATCTTGCTACACAGCAAGTTATATTGGAACTTCCCTTTCCTGCTTTCTAGGTTGGTTTCATTGTTTCTTGGATCACTGGTCTTCCCCTTTCTTAGTTTCCTCCTTGTTTTACTGCAGAATATTTTCAAGTAACTTCCCCAAAATGGGTATGTGGGAGGTAAGTGTTCCAAGTCCTTGTATGAAATGTCTGTTCTACCTCCACACTAAATTGTGTTTGTCTGGGTATACTATTGTAGTTTATAGTCCTGTTGCCAAAGAGCTTGGTAGCTATTTCCTCATTGTGTTTTAGTACCCTGTGTTGCTGATGAGAAGTCTGATGTCAGTTTGACTCCGGTTCTTTTGTAGTGTAGATTAATTATTCTGATTTCACTGCTATCAAGTCAAATCCTATCTAAATTGTATCTAAAATTGAGCCCCATAGGTCTGCTTTCTGCTTTTAATACTAACTAATGAAATTTGGCGGGGGCAATGGAGCTTCAGTAGTAAAATTCTTACCTTCCATACGGGAGACCTGAGTTCAGTTCCCAGCCAATGCCCGTCATGTACAGTCACCACCTGTCTGGCAGGGAAGGCTAACATGGCGCTATGATACTCAATAGGTTTCAGCAGAGCTTCCAGACTAAGACTGACTAGGAAGAAAGGCCTGGTGATCTACTTCTGAAAATCACCCAGTGAAGACCCTATTAGCTCTCACAGTTGATATTGGCATAGACTTTTAGGTTCAAAATAATTTTCTCCTCAGAATTTTGAAAGTATTGCTTTGGTGCCTGTAGCATTCAGAGTTGCTGACGAGAAGTCTGACGCCAATCTGCTTCTCATTCTTTTCTAGATTTTATTTATGTGAAATTTTATCTGTGGAGTTCTTAAATTTCACCAGGATTTGTCAGTGGGCCTTTTCAGCCTAAAATATATGCTTTCTTCATATCAGGGAAATTGTAATTTTTTCCTTGATGATTTCACCCTTCATTGTTTCTGTGCCTTCCTTCTGGAGCTCCTAGTAGATGAATGTTGGATCACCTGGATTAATTCTTCATATTGCTTAACTTTTTTCTTACATTTTCTATTTATTTCATCCTCTTTATTCCAAATTTGGAGAGATTTTCTTACCTTTATCTTTCAGATTACTAATTTGATCTTCAGTTAGCAGATAACCCTGCCTCCTGGAGTTGGAGCACTGGCTGTTCCACCAGTAGGTTTCATTGATCATTCATTAATTCATTAAACAAATATTTAGTGAGTACCTACTGTGTGCCAGGCATTTTTTCCCTAAATTTTATCTTTCTGTTGTTGTTGAGAATATACACAGCAAAACATACACCAGTTCAACAGTTTCTACATGTACAATTCAGTGACATTGATTATTCTTTGAATTGTGCAACCATTCTCACCCTCCTTTTCTGAGTTATTCCTCCCTCATTAACTAAACTCACTACCCTCTAAGATTTCTATCTTATCTTTGAGTTACTGTTGTCATTTTGATCCCATATAAAAAACCAAACCCGTTGCCAAACCCTATAGGACAGAGCAGAACTGCCCCATAGAGTTTCCAAGGAGTGGCTGGTGGATTCAAACTGCCAGCCTTTTGGTTAGCAGCCATAGCTCTTAACCACTACGCCACCAGGGTTTCCTGATCCCATATAGATGGTTCTTAAAAGAGCATGATGCTCAAGGCAGACCCTTTTTACTAGTTAAGCTAAACTATTGTTCAGGTTTTAAATAACTTCAGGGGATAATGCCAAGCATTTTTTTAAGTGCTGGAATTTAGTGGTGAACAAAATCCTCTTATTATATTTTTATTTTCCAAGAAATTTTCTTATTCTCTGATTGTTCTTGTTGTATGTAGGCAAAATATTCTCCAGTATCCCTGATATACCAAATGGACACATTTTTTTTTTATATATATATAAAGATTTTATTCTGATCTCTTTTTTTTTCCAGGTCAGGTCTATTTGTTCTAAGACTTATGTTTCATGTTGTTGGTTTTCCTCAGTGTTGGTTTTCCTTTACTTTTACAAATGAAGAACTTGGTTGATTATTGTAGGTAAGTGGCATGAGTTTTACCTGCCTTTGTGTAGGTGTGTTATCTAACTGATCTCTCCTCTGAGTGCAAGATCTCAAGCAAACTCTATATAGGTAGGTGAAGAATATGCAAGGGAAGCATTTACTTAAAGGTAAATGGTTGTGAAACAGGCAGGTAGGACATTTTGTGACATTCAGAATTTTTGATGATAAGTAACAAAAAATGCCTCTGGCTAACCTATGCAAAAAAAAAAAAAAAATTCATTGGCAAGCTATTGGGTAGCTCGCAGAATTGAACAGAACTCTGAGAATCAGCCTTGGAAAACTAGCAGGAACAAAAGGGGCCACAGTCAAGGATACCTGCAGAGTCTGATTATGTCATTTCTGCTGTCATTGGTGGATGTCAGTCCAGATTCAGGTCCTGGGTGGAACAGCTGGTGCTCCAACTACCACTTCAGGAGGCAGGGTTATCTGCTGTACCCAATAACATGTGGGATGGCCCCCCAAAGGTGTCCACACCCTAATCCTCAGAACCTGTGAACATGTTACCCTATATGGCAAAAGGGACTTTGTAGATGTCATTGAATTAAGGAACCTGTGATGTGGAGATCGCCCAGGTGAGCCCAATCACATGATGTTTTAAAAGTGGGGAACTTTTCCCTGCTGTGGTCAGAGGGAGATGTGACTATAAGAGAAGGGCCAGAAAGATGCAATATTGTTGGCTTTGATGATTCCATGAGCTAAGGAATGTAGGTGTCTTCTAGTAGCTAGAAAGGGCAAAAACAAACAAAAAAAGTAAAAACAAGATTCTCCCATTGAACCTCCAGAAAGGAATGCTGACAGCTTGATTTTAGCCCTGTACGACCTGTGTCTGACTTCTGCCCTACAGAGCTGTAAGATAAAAAGTTTGTGTTGTTTTAAGCCACTAAACTTGTGGTACTTTTTTACAGCAGCAGTAGAAAACCAATACACCACACACCTGCAGTATTTCCCTGCCAGGAAGCTAAAATAAAGAAGATTTCTCTCTGGTGGCAGACTGTGCACATTTTCTTCTTGCAGAACTACCTTGTCTGCTCCTAACGCTTTTTTCTGTGCACACGCTTGCCCCTCACCCCCACCCCCCTGTGCCCTCTCCAGACAAGGCCCCAGTTTAGGGACAGAGGTAGGCAACCCTCTGTTCTGAGTACAGCTCTTTAATAAATTATCATGATGGTTGAGTCAGAGACCTCTTCCATATGATTGTAAGCACCCACTCTGAGTTTGGAATCTTTCTGGATTTGCTCTTATCTTTGCATTATTTTAATCATTTATGTGGTTAGTTGTCTGCACCCTATTTGGGATGTGGTTTTTCTTCACTCTTGTCATTGTTGATATCTTCTGGACATTTTGAGATTTTCTGATAATAGCACCCTTTCTTGTTTTCCAGTTCTGTGTGGATTTCTTCTTTGAAGAAATGCTTTTTTTTTCTTTCCATGGTAAGAAATTTGGGTGAAAGGGGACATAGTCTTGTGAGCTCAGTTCACCATCTTGATCCTATCACTGCATGTATGTTTAGACTGGTTGTGCTGTGCTTGGGGCTCAGACAGAATCCAAAGGACTAGAATGCTACCCCAAAGAGTAGGCCATATGGGCCAGTCTCAGTAGCAGGCAATGAGGGAAATGCTGATTAATGGTGGGTTAGCATTAGGGAAGTCTGGGAGGAAGCATCAAGAGGATAGAATACAGAGTTTGTGGGGACCGAGGTGGGCAAATAGGAAGCTCTTTACCAGGAAAAGAAAAAACACCTGGATTCTAACCGATTTCTCCCCTTACCAGTCATGTAACCCTTTTTTTTTTCCCAATTTTTATTTTTTTTCTGCATTTTATTTATTTTTTCCTCTTTTTATTATACTTTAGATGAAGGTTTACAGAGCAAACTAGCTTCTCATTGAACAATTAATACACATATTGTTTTGTGACATTGGTTGCCAACCCCACAACATGTCAACACTCTCCCCTTCTCGACCCTGGGTTTCCTGTCCCCACCTACCTTCTCGTCCTTGCCCCTGGGCTGGTGTGCCCATTTAGTCTCATTTTGTTTTATGGGCCTGTCTAATCTTTGGCTGAAGTTTGAACCTCAGGAGTGACTTCATTACTGAGCTAAAAGGGTGGCCAGCAGCCATACTCTCAGGTGTTCTCCCGTCTCTGTCAGACCAGTAAGCCTGGTCTTTTTTTTTGTGAGTTAGAATTTTATTCTACATTTTTCTCCAACTCTGGCTGGGGCCCTCTATTGTGATCCCTGTCAGAGCAGTTGGTGGTGGTAGCCGGGCACCCTCTCACCAGCTGTGTAAACTTAGGCACACTTAACCTCTTTCATTTTTCAGTTGCTTCAGTTGTAAAATGGGAGCAACACCCACTATCAGACAGGATTGCTGCAAGGATTAAACGAGATAATATTGGTAAAGCGCTTAGCATAGGCTTGACATGTAATAGTTTTGGATATTAACTGTGTGAATTTACATATTTAATCTTGATTATTAAGTCTGTTATACAGATCAGGAAACTGAGACACAGAGAATTTAAGTAAGCGGATTAAGGCTATAACCATTAAGTGGCAGGGCAGGGATTTGAACCTAGGCAGTCTGGCTATGGCACCTATGCACAGAAACACTATGCTACAGATCACACCATAGATGAGGGCTACTGGGCTGAGAGCTCTTCCTCTGGCTTTTAAAAATTTCTTGTGCAGTTTGGGATTTGAGAGCCTGATTAATTTTAGAAATTGGGATGAGATTGAGTCAGCAAGCAGGGGCTAAGTAGCTATAGTAATAGGCAAACTGGAGTTAGCAGATTATTATAGATTATTGTTTAGTATTCAGGTTTGTTGGCTTGTTTGCTTTTATTATTTGTTTTATGGAGGTAATATTTATATAACAGTAAAATGCACAACTTAAGTGTATAGCTCTAGAGATATTTTTGCATCTATACACCTGTGTGACCACCATTCGGATCAAGACACAGAAATTTTCCAGCCGCCTAAAAGGTTCCCTTGTGCCCCCTCCCAGTCAATACCTGGCCAAAGGTAACCTCTTTCCTAACCTCTATCAACATGTTATTGTTGTGTGCCATCGAGTTGATTCTAACTCATTGTGACACTATAGGACAGAGTAGAACTGCCCCATAGGGTTTCCAAGGCTATAATCTTTATGGGAGCAGGTTTCCAGGTCTTTTCTCCCCCAGAGATGCTAGTGGGTTTGAACTGCCGACCTTTGAGTTAGCAGC
This sequence comes from Trichechus manatus latirostris, assembly GCF_000243295.1. Taxonomy (NCBI): domain Eukaryota; kingdom Metazoa; phylum Chordata; class Mammalia; order Sirenia; family Trichechidae; genus Trichechus; species Trichechus manatus. The sequence continues at coordinate 9,855,703 of NW_004443973.1, read as the reverse complement.
TTAACACTTAACCACTGCATCACCAGGGCTCCTTCTATCACCATAGGTAAATTTAGCCTGTTTCTGAGCTTCCTATACATGAAACATACAGTTTGTGCTTTTATTTCTAGTTTACTTCACTTACCATGCTTGTTCTTTATTTTGATAAAGAACAAGATGTTTTACAGGCCATAAAGCTGTAAGCAGATGACCACACTCCATGAGCAGATAGCCAAGATCTCTGAGCAGTGACCCTGAGGGCTCTGTACACAAATACAACCTTTCCTAAGTGTCTCAGGAATAGGTAAACTATGCTGAAAGCTGAGATTTCCTGATTTGCCTCCAGAGAAGCAATTTCTGCTTGATGTGGGCCCCTCAGGTCAGGGCTGAGGGTGGAGATAATTTCCTCAAACTTGCATCCCAAGGAAGGCTCCAAAAGTATCCATGATCTGGGGTTTGAAGAAGAGGCTAGGCCAAGAATCACACAGTGATGGCCTGACTTGCCGAGAACAGAAGGCCAAGGTGAGGGCTCTGCTCAGGGAGGGGTGGAGAAGCCACAGCACTGAGGTTGGAAGCACAGCTCAGTAGCCAGCTGTGCGGGAATGGGAAAGAGGTAGAAAAACCGGATAGGGTAGGGCCACCATCTGCTCTTACTCCCTGTGAAGGCTCTTGGGACTCCCTGGGCCCCAGAGGTGAACATTGTTGGAACATTACAGGTGTGCGGTGAATGCGAATTCCTCTTCTCTTCTTAGGGTTACCCATGAGTCAGGTTTTAAGTTATGGCAACTGCCTAGGTTCAGCTGAGGGTGGCACATTCCTCATCCTTTTGCAGCTGTGGTGGAGTGGAAAACTCTGAATTGCTCAACACACTGGGTCCGCCTCCCAGCACGCCTCCCTCCAGTCTTTGGGGAACCAGTCTTCTCAGCGTAGGCCCAAATCTGCCTTCCTGTGAATCACTGGCTTGCATCTCCTCTGTTTTTAGGATAATTCCAGCTTCTTTCTTGAAGGGCCAAGAACTCTCCAAAATCCAATTGAGGCTTTTTTTCAGGATAACATTAGAAACACAAAGAAGTTCTTAAAGCTCTTAAAACCAGAACATAAGTGAGTCCTAAACCTCAGAACAAAAGGCTTGGTTTCCTTCCAGAGAGTAGAAGAAGGGGAAACTCATCCTTTCCTTCTGTCAAATAACTGTCCAACAAAAATAAGAACAGGCTACAAATTATAACATCAATAATCTATCCTGTCCCACAGCACTGGGTTTCAAATTGTCCCTCTGTGCCTAACCATGGTATAAACCTGGCAAAATTACAGTACAGTCCTCTCAGTCCATTTTCCTCAACTATAAACAGTGCTGATAATCTTACAGTGATGTTGTGTAAGTGAATGAAATTAGCCATTTGTAAAGCTTGATATTTAGGGTCCTAATAAGTGTATTTTATTTTCTTTTGTTTTCTGCAGGAGGAATCACCTGCTTTGCTTAAGTCTGAATTAGGTGGCAAGATTACAGCCCTAGTGGTGCAGTGGTTAAGAGCTCGGCTGCTAACCAAAAGGTCAGCAGTCTGAATCCACCAGCTGCTCCTTGGAAACCCTATACTGCAATTCTACTCTGTCCTGTAGGGACACTGTGAGTTGGAATAGATAACAACAGGTTTGGTTTTTTTGGTTTTAATGAAGGGAGTGGGCAGGGAAGCTGAAAACAGAAGTAATGTACTTTGCCAGGTAGGGGGAAAGCAGGCTGGGGTTCACCAAGACTTTTCTCCATTTCCTTTATGGTTCCAAACAGGAAGTTCTGGAAGTACCTCTGTGCTCTCCACTCTCTGATCATTAGAATCACCTGCAGAGTTTAAAAAAAAAAAAATTCTGATCCTAACCCCTTCCTGCCCCTTTTCCCACCTGACCAAGAATCTGATTTGGTAGGATTGAGAGGAAATGAGAATGTGTATATATATATATATATATATGTATATATTTATATTTATATGTGTGTGTGTGTGTGTGTGTATATATATATATATATATATATTTAAATTCCCCAGAAGATTCTGATGACTAGTATGGTTTAGAGATCACTATTCTAAAATATATTCCTGCCTGAAAGTCCAATATTTCAAAACATAGTCATATTATCTCTTTGGGGAATATAAAAAGAGTAGGGCAGGGGAGGTCATGACCACCTCAACTTCCCAGCAAGGAAAAACAATTGTAACTGTCAGAAATCAAGTGGAGTGGCAATATTAATCTCAGATAAAAGAGACTTTAGGGCAAAAACCACCATACAAGACAAGGAAGGACATTATATAATGATTAAAGGGACAATTCACTAAGAAGACATAACTTTAATAAATATGTATGCACCCAATGGCAGGGCTCAAAAATACATTAAAAGAAAAAAAAAAAAAAAACTAACAGCACTGAAAAGAGAAATAGATAGCTCCGCAATAATAGTAGAAGACTTCAACACACTACTCTTGGTAAAGGACAGAACATCTAGAAAAAACTCAACAGAAATATAGAAGATCTAAAGGCCACAATCAATCAACTTGACCTCATAGACATATATAGAACACTCCACCCAACAGCAGCAAAGTATACATGTTTTTCCAACACACATGGAACATTCTCCATAATAGACCAGATTTTAGGCCAGAAATCAACCCTCAATAAAATCCAAAACATCGAAATAATGCAAAGCATCTTCTCTGATCACAATGCCATAAAAGTAGAAATTAATAACAGGAAGAACAAGGGGAAAAAAATCAAAAACTTGGAAGGTGAATAGCACCTTGCTTAAAAACTACTGGGTAAAAGAAGAAATCAAAGATCGAATAAAAAATTCCTAGAAGCAAATGAGAATGAAAACGCATCATACCAAAACCTTTGGGACACAGCAAAGGCAGTGCTCAGAGGTCAATATATAGCAATAAATGCACACATCAAAAAAGAAGAAAGGGCTAAAATCAACATGTTAGCCATACAACTTGAACAAATAGAGAACAGCAAAAGAAGCCCACAGTCACCAGAAGTAAGAAAATACTAAAGATTAGATTAGATAGTAATGAAATAGAGAACAGAAAAACAATGGAAGGAATCAATAAGACCAGAAGTTGGTTCTTTGAAAAGATCAACAAAATTGACAAACCATTGGCCAATCTGACAGAAGAAAAACAGGAGAAGCAAATAACCCAAATAAGAAATGAGATGGTAGACATTACAACAGACCCAACTGAAATAAAAAGCATAACTGAGTACTATGAAAAACTATGTTCCAACACATGTGAAAACCTAGAGGAAATGGTCAAATTTCTAGAAAAACACTAGCTACCTAAGTTAACACAGAGGTAGAAAATCTGAACGGACCCATAACAAGAGGAGAGATTGAAAAGGTAATAAAAAAAAAACTCCCAACAGCAACAAAAAGGCCCAGGTTTGGATGGCTTCATGGAGAATTCTACTGAACATTCAGATAAGAGCTCATACCAGTACTACTCAAACTATTTCAGAGCATAGAAAAGGAAGGAATACTCCTGAATTCATTCTATGAAGCCAGCATAAGTCTGATACCAAATCCAGGCTAAAACGCCACCAAAAAAAAAAAAAACACAGACCAATATCCCTCATGAATATAGATGCAAAAATTCTCAACAAAATTCTAGCCAATAGACTTCAACAACATATCAAAAAAATAATACACCATGACCAAGTGGGATTCATACCAGGTATGCAAGGATGGTTCAACACTAGGAAATCAATCAGTATAATCCACCACATAAATAGAACAAAAGAAAAGAATCATTTGATCATCTCAATCGATGCCGAAAATGTACTTGATAAAGTCCAACACCCATTCCTGATAAAAACGCTCAATAAAATAGGAATAGAAGGAAAATTCCTCAACATGATAAAAGGCATCTATACAAAACCAACAGCCAACATCTTCTCAATGGAGAGAGGCTGAAAGCATTCTTCCTGAGAACAGGAACAAGACAAGGATGCCCTTTATCACCACTCCTATTTAACATTGTGCTAGAAGTCCTTGCTACAGCAATAAGGCAAGAAAAAGAAATAAAGCGCATCCAGATTGGTAAGGAAGAAGTAAAACTATCCCTATTTGCAGATGATATGATATTATACATAGAGAACCCTAAAGATTCCACAAGAAAACTACTGGAACTAATAGAAAGCTTGAGTAGCAGGATACAAGATTAACATAAAAAATTCAGCTGGATTCCTATACACCAACAAAGAGAATTATGAAAAGGAAATCAGGAAGACAATACCATATATACCACCTAATAAAATAAAATAAAATGAAGTACTTAGGAATAAATCTAACCAGGGACATAAAAGACTTATACAAAGAAAACTACAAAACACTACTGCAAGAAACCAAAAGAGACCTACATAAATGGAAGAACATACCATACTCCTGGATACGAAGACTCAACATTGTAAAAATGTCAATCCTACCCAAAACAATCTACAGATATAACGCAGTCCCGATCCAAATACCAACAGCATTCTTTAACGAGATGGAAAAACTCATCATTAACTTTATATGGAAAGGAAAGACGACTGGATAAGTAAAGCATTATTGAAGAAGGAGAACAAAGTAGGAGGCCTCACACTACCTGACCTCAGAACCTACTGTACAGCCACAGTAATCAAAACAGCCTGGTACTGGTACAATGACAGGCACATAGACCAGTGGAACAGAATTGAGAACCCAGGCATCCATCCATCCACCTACAGTCATCTGATCTTTGACAAAGGCCCAAAGTCCACTAAATGGGGAAAAGACAGTCTCTTTAACAAATGGTACTGGCAAAGTGGATGTACCTCTGTAAAAAAATCAAACAGGACCCACGTATGTCATACCATACACAAAAACTAATTCAAAATGGATCAAAGACCTAAGTATAAAACCTAAAACTATAAAGATCACAGAAGAGAAAATAGGGACAATGCTAGGAGCCCTAATATATGGCATAAATAGGATACAAAGCATAACCAACAATGTACAAACACCAGATGATAAACTAGATAACTGGGAGCTTCTAAAAATTAAACACTTATGCTCATCAAAAGACTTCACCAGAAGAGTAAAAAGAGAACCTACACACTGGGAAAAATCTTTGGCTACGATCAAGGGTCTAATCTTTAAAATCTATAAAATACTGCAACACCAAACAATAAAAAGACAAATAATCCAATTAAAAAATGGGCAAGGGATATAAACAGACTCTTCACCAAAGAAGACATTCAGGCAGCTAACAGACACATGAGGAAATGCTTGCGATCAATAGCCATTAGAGAAATGCAAATCAAAACTACAGTGAGATATCGTCTCACCCAGATATTACTGGCGCTAATCAAAAAAAAAAAAAAAAACAGACAATAACAAATGTTGGAGAGGTTGCGAGGAGATTGGAACTCTTATGCATTGCTGGTGGGAATGTAAAATGGTACAACCACTATGGTATACGGTATGGCACTTCCTTAGAAAGCTAAAAATAGAAATACCATATGATCCAGCAATCCCATTTCTAGGAATATATCCTAGAGAAATAAGAGCTGTCACACGAATAGACTGTGCACACCCATGCTCATTGCAGCATTATTCACAATAGCAAAAAGATGGAAACAACCTAAGTGCTCATCAACAAATGAATGGATAAACAAACTATGGTACATGTACACAATGGAATACTATGCAAAGATAAATAACAATGATGAATCTGCAAAACATCTCACAACATGGATGAATTTGGAGGGCATTATTCTGAGTGAAGTAAGTCAATCACAAAAGGACAAATACCGTATGAGACCACTATTATAAAAACTCAATAAAGGTTTACACACAGAAATAATCTTTGATGGTTATGAGGGAAGGGTGGGGTGGAGTGGGAAAATCACTAACTAGATAGCAGATAAGTGGTGACTTTGGTGAAGGAAAGGACAGTATACATTATAGGGGAAGTCAGTACAACATGACCAAGGCAAAGTCATAGAAACTTCATAGACACTTCAGAACACCCTGAGGGACCCAGTTACTGGGCTGAGGGCTGGGGACCATGGTCTCGGGGGACATCAAGGTCAATTGGCATAACATAGTTCATAAAAAATGTTCTACATCCGACTCTGGTGAGTAGCATCTGGGGTCTTAAAAGCTTGTGAGAAGCCTTCTAAGATACAGCTACTGGTTCCATCTCATCTGCAGCAGAAGAGAATGAAGAAAACCAAAGACGCATGGGCAATTTTAGTCCAAAGGACTAATGGGCCACAAGTAACACAACCTCCACCAGCCTGAGCCCAGAACAGCTAGATGGTGCCCTGCTACCACCACCCACTACTCTGACAGTGATCACTATAGAGTTTTTCTGGACAGAGTGAGAGAAAAAAGTAGAACAGAATTCAAAATCACAAAAAAAAAAAAAAAAAGAGAGAGAGAGACCAGACTTACTGGTCTGATAGAGACTGGAAGAATCCTGAGATTATGGCCCCCAGACACTCTTTTAACTCAGAACAGAAGTCACACCCAAAGTTCACCCTTCAGCCAAAGATTACACAGGTCTATAAAACAAACAATAACACATGTGAGGAATATGTTTTTTAGGTCAATCATGTAAATGAGACCAAATGAGCTACATCTGCCCGAAAACAAAGATAAGGCAGGAAGGGATAGGAAAATGGAGCAAATGGAAGCAGGAAACCCAGGGTGGAGAAGGGGAAAGTGTTGACACATTACAGGGATTGCAACCAATGTCACAAAACACTTCGTATATAAATTGTTGAATGAGAAATCAGTTCGCTCTGTAAAGTTTCACCTAAAGCACAGCTGAAAAACCAAAAATCCAGTAGAACTGTCGAAGTCATGTGAACTTTGTTGCACACATTGTAAAACCTAAGTGTGGGGATATATGCCATGTAAACATGGCTGCACTACTGACAACTGCAGCCCCCACAGGCCTCTATGCTGCACAGCATGTTGAGACTTGTCTCCAACATGTAGAGACTTGTCCGGCCGGATGTGTTCTCCCAAACCCTATTGTCCCTTTACTGATTGACTTGTTTACCTGAATTCCTTCTTCCTTGCCCGTACTCAAAGCTCATTGTTTTGTTAATTGCCTTATTGATTGCTGTATTGACTATAAAATAAACTCCTGGGACTGAAGTGGGGGTCGACTCCTCAGAGTGACCCTCCTGGCCCCATTTCTCTGTAAGAGTTGTGCAGTTGGTTACTGTCTTCGCCGTCCAGATTACCGTCGCCACTGCGACACCTAAGTCTTAATTTCTTTCTGTGACAAAATTTTTATCAAGGTAGAAAATCAAAACCTAACAGTATCTTGTTCAAGTAATCTGTGCTATCCCCATTCTCAAACACTTAAGGCAGGTTACATCTTTGATTGGGAATTGTTTTTACATGAAAGTAAATTAGACTGATCAGGCACTCTTGAATCCTTTTCTCTGCTCCACGTCTCTTCCTTAGTTTCTGTTATTGCGTGCATATTATTAATGCCTACCTCTCTAAAATGCAACCTCAGAGCTTCTGATGAAAGAGAATATAAGGATAGTAGGCCCTTAGAACTGGGAACTGGTAGCTGAGAGTGTCTCTTACAAGTAGTTTAATCAGATTGCCTTGCAAATTACTAGATCAGATCGGCACACTGAGAGAATAGGAACTGGAATTTTGTTGGAAGAGGGTTTGGGAGGATTGAACAAAAGAATTTGGGAGCACTGAACATTTAGAGGGAGAGCAAAAATGAGAAAGGCTCAGGGAAGCCAAAAGACATGAGAGCTGTATAAGCGTAGATATGGGATAGAGAGGGATGAAGTCAGAAGGTAGGAAGATTGTGGAGGTAGAATGATACCAAAAATAAATATTATTTCCTTCAGCCTCTGTGGTCCTTGCTGGGCAATTCCCATCCCACCTATTTTCTCCAACTCGTGTCACTGTGTTATCCTGATGGAAATGAGAACCAAACTAGATTCTCAGGCTAGTTTCAAAATGACTCAAGTAGAAGCCTAAGTAATGCTTAGACATGTCAAAATACCTAGATGTATTAGACTAAGTTTTGTGCTGTATTATTTAGATGTGTTATTTGGGGCCATGCTTATGAGTGTTTTGCAAGCAGTCTGGAGCTTGGAGGGGGTCTTCATCACTCATATTTCACAGAGAGTTTAAATCGTGTTTGTTTACGCTGTTTGGAGTGTTTGTGTGTATTGTGTTGGTCTTTCTTTTTTTTGGAGGGTTGGAATATTGAAGTCATATTGGAGCAAGACCAGCTTATTGCTATAAGAGGTTTGATTTTTTAATTTTGCTCTCATTTATAGCAATCAAGCAACATCTAAAAATTAAGTGTCTTGGCTTACACCTTCTCAGAATGCTCAGAGGCTTTGTTGAAAATGAATAAATGGCTGTAAGTTGTGAGAAACCAACTTTACCAACAATGCGCAGTAGAAGGATTTTATTTTTGGTCTAAAAAGTTTTACTTAGGGTTTCATGGGCTAAAATTAACATTCTGCAACCTGATAATACTTATTTCAATAGAATTAAGTTACTTTATTTGGGGGTGCTCAGTTTAGAATAGTCAGGAAAGCTTTTCTCATGATGATGATACAGACGAGAGTTCTCACTCTAAGACCACTGTTGTGAGCATTCTCTTAAGATGTTGCACTAACCAAGGGACACCATGGGCAAATCCCACCTTTGTTGCTAACTTCATGGTAAGAATCAGCATGACTCCAATCCTCAAAATGTAGAAATGGATCCAGTCCTCACCTTCCCTCTTCTCCAACCTTGTTGCCAGCCACTCATGTGGTACTCCCTCTCTGACCCTAGCCACACAGAGCTGGCTCAGAGCTCACAAGTTAGATGGATGCCACGTTTCAGACCAGCTGCCCATGCAGCATTTCTCAGACCCTAGCCACCCAGAGCTAGGTCAGAGCTCACACGTTAGAAGGACCTTCTTTCAGACTGCCAAGTAGGCAGACGCCAGCCCCTGCTGGCTCTCACTGCCCCTGTGGTGAGACTCATAGAATCTCACGGAGAGTATACCATACGTATGGCTACCACTTTATTACAAACAAAAAGGATACAAATGAAGAGACAGTTAGGGTAGGGCCTGGGAGAGGTCACAGCATGGAGCTTTCATGTCCCAAAGAGGGATGCGTTACCCTCTCCCTTGCATGGTCACCAACCAGGAGGATCATCCCAGCCTTAGGGCTCAGGGCTCTTATTGGCCTCACCATGTGGCCATGATAGATTATATGATGCTTTGTGAGGCTTAATCATCACTGGGCGCCAGGTCCCTGTTGGTCTGGTCAGCCCGCATTCATTAACCTTAGATGTTGGTCTGGCTTGAAAGAACCAAGAGTGAAGTCCAAATTGCTTTCTACACCTTCTTCTTTAGAGGCTGACCAACTACTCACTTTTCAAACTTCAGTGGTTTCTGGGAAAGCTTTTCCTTTTTTTCTTAATGGGGATAATCTCATCTTTGTGCTTTTAAATGATGTGTGAGGTTGTGTTATTTGGAGCTGCAGTGTCCATATTGTGACCATGAGAGGGCAAGCTTGAGGATCAAAACCAACATGCCTGGGATGCTGGGATGGACATGTGGGAAGAGTCCTGGTTCTCAGCAAGTCTTTGAGCCATTCAGTTATTCAACCCTGCAAATTGCCTACATCTAGACATCTTATTATGTGAGAATTTAAGCTCAATGACTTTTAATTGGGTACTTGCAGCTGTAAGCAACCTAATAGACATACCAAGTATATGCAAATAAATCAAATAACCTAAAGGTTAGCAGTTCAAACCCATCCAGAAGCACTTCAGAAGATAGGACTGGCAGTCTGCTTCCAAAAGGTCACAGCCTTGAAAACCCTGGAACAGTTTTACTCTGTACATGTGGGGTTTCCATGAGTTGGAATTGACTTGAGGACAACTAACAACAACAGTGTTGTTGCTTACTATTTAACGCCCTGATGTAGGGAAAAAGCCTATGAACCTTTACCTTGAATTTACCATAAAATCTACTTAATAAAGCTAAAACAATGAATTATCGAAACATTGGATTATCAAAATTAATGTATTATGGTATCATTAAAAAAAATAAATGACGCCATGATAATTTTGGTTGAATGAATATAAGTTGAAAACTCACACAGCAAGTTGAAAGTGGGGATAGAGTCTTAGAAACTTCTATGTTGATGATAGAAGTTGGAGTTAAATGTTTTTTTCCAACAAGTGTTCCCAAAGGAGATAACCGAGAGCTGACTTTGAGTGTCAAAATACAGGGAAACTTTTCTCATCATGCTGGATGTAACGTTCTTACTGAGTAGGAGAATTGGAATTTCTGAATCTCATTTGCAGCAAAACAACTTCCAGGTTTCAAATTGAGTGTACAAGATTAGGAGGTGGAGTGATGAGAATTTAATTTAAAAAAAAAAAGAAGTGTGATGTTTGAAATCTATTTAGGAAGCAGTGATAGAACTGAAAAAGCAGTATGGACTACCCAAAAAGCAAGGTATGCATGGGCTTACTTGTACTTACTTACTCATCTGTAGTGCACAATTTTACCTGTTTCATCTTTGATGTGGTGAAACCCATGTGAAATTGTGCTCTACAGATGAATAAGTAGACACAGTTAAGCCCGTGCATACCTTGCTTACTGTAAACCCGTGTGTACCTTGCTTATTGGTTAATCTGTCCCTGTGAAAAAGTATAAGGCCAGTTGAGGGTCTGATCCTTGCTCCTGTTTCTTGTATTTTGTATTTCCAGACTGTGTTGTTTGGAAGCAAGTCTTTGTTGTTTTATGTTTAGTAGATTGTCCCTTTGTCCTTGCAGACAACAAAGTAATGACAGCAGCTGGTTCCAGGAAACCCTTGGTGACAATCCCTCTTTGTGTTCTGTGAGGAAACTCTGGCTTGTAAATGGGTGACCTCAGCAGGCGCCCCACCTGTTCCTCTAGATCCCTCAATTTACAGAGACTCATTGTTATTGACTTTCACCCTGAACGCTTGCTGGCTTTATTCACTGTGAAGCTGTCCTGTTATTACACTGTGTGTCAGACTGTCTGCCCTGGTGCCTTACCTATGACACAACCCCTGCCAACTTCTCTACCCACTTGAGTTTTTCCCCTCATGTCTCATTGTTTTGGGTACCTCTTTAGGTGGTGTCCTTCCTCTTTTGCCCAATAAGTACCCCATGTGTCTTCAGTGGAAATACCCTCTCTTCAGGGATTCTGCCTATAGGGACTTCAAAACTCATTTCTCCTAAGATTAGACAAAGTACAGCGGGAGTCTACCTCACTATGAAAGGCTACCTGTTCAGAATTACAAGTGAGTCAAATACCCATTGTCACAATAAAGTTCAAGGCCTTTAAAAATGTACAAAGAGGTGCATTCAAGCAGTTGAGCATAGTTTATCCTGGAAAAGTCACTGAGAGGAATAAGGCAGAGCTAAGGTTCTGTTTTTGAGATTAGGTAAGACTAAAAAGCAACGTCAAAGCTCCCTGGGGGCAGGCTTGCCGTCCACAGGTGATGGGGTCAGGCAGGGGCTTACCTGTTTACTCTGACACTATGGCTTGGGTGCCCAGGACAGAGAACATGCCAGATTCTCTGATATCGTCTATGGTACTGTGTGTAAGCCAGGTACACCAGAGGCCTCAGGAGATACTTGTGGAACTGCATTGACAAATAACTTCCTCGAGCCCACTGTGTTGGCCACACCAAAACCAGAAAACCTCAAACCCATTGCTGTCGAGTCGACTCCAGCTCATAGTGACCCCATACAGTTTCCAAGGCTGTAAATCTCTACAGAAGCAGACTGCCACATCTTTCTCCTGTGGAGCCGCTGGTGGTTTTGAACCACCAGCCTTTCAGTTAGCAGTTGATTGCGCTAACCACTGGGAAACCAGGGGCTTTGCCATACCAGATAAGTGTATTTACAACCATCTTTCTGGTCCAGCATGCCTGAAATGCCATGAAGGATGTTTGTACCTGCAGACAATTTTTTAGGGAGGTAGGGCTTTGATTTTCCTTATATATATTTTTAACCTGACTGTGTAGCAAGAATATTAGAAATAAAATTTGGGAAAGGACAGACAATCCTTGGGTGTAAGGAGATTGGTAATGTCTTGGGACAGCTGAATAAATAACATATATTTACCTGGCTCTCTGGGCCTTACTCAAGCCTGTTTACAACTACCAGGTGTTTTATAGACATATTTTTCTATGAAGCAGTTAAACTGTAAACAGAGTGAATCCTGATTGATAGTCATGTCGTTAAAAAAAAAAGAAAAGAAAAGGGAGGCACCACCATCATTTTCCTAATTGAAATATCTTTTGTGTTTGTCTACAGAAGCCTGGGACCAGTGAGGGCAGATTTGGGGCTGTGGACCATCTTGTGCATACACTATATGTCAGTATACGTACCCCACCGCCCATCCTGCTCTGGTCTCTTTTTAGGTCTGCCCTTCATAAGTAATTGGGGTTCTCCGAGAGGAGGCTGTCACCCACCACACCCCTAGCACAATTCCCAAGATGTTACTGCAGCATTGTCTTCACAGAGTGGTCAAAAAAAAAAAAAGAAAAAAACCATTGCTGTTGAGTTGATTCCAACTCATAGCAACCCTATAAGGCAGAGTAGAACTGCGCCACAGAGTTTCTAAGGAGCGCCTGGTGGATTTGAACTGCCATAGCACTTAACCACTACACCACCAGGGTTTCCACAGAATGGTTGGTGCTCAGTAAGTATTTATTGGGTAAATAAAGCAGCATGCTTTGTTTTAACAGTATTTGTGAATGGTCTAGCTTCTCCTTCATGTTTATAACTTCCTTGGGTCAAGGATTAAATCTTATGCACCCTAGAATCTCTCTCTCTCTGTTTTTTAAAGTTTGTTTGTAGTAACATATATATGACAAAACATTTGCCATTTCAATCATTGTTATGTGTACAATTCAGTGACATTAATTATATTCACGTTTTGCCACCATTATCACTATCTGTTTCTAAATTTTTTCATCACCCTTAACAGAAACTTAGTACCCTTTAAGCAATAGTCCTCGGCTCCCCCTCTCAACCACCCCTGGTAACCTCTAATAAATTTTGGTCTCTATGCATTTGTCTGTTCTGGATATTTCATGTAAGTGAGATCATATAATATTTGCCATTTTGTGATTGACTTATTTCCCTCAGCATAATGTTTTCCAGGTTCATCCATGTTGCAGCATATACCAGGACTTCATTTCTCTTTATGTCTGAGTACTGTTTCACTGTATGGATATACCACATTTCATTTACCTACTTATCTGTTGATGGACATTGGGTTGTTTCCACCTTTCAGCTATTGTGAATAATATAGCAATGAACATTGGTATACAAGTATTTGTTCACCCTACTATCTCCTAGTATACCGTGTATATACTCAGTAAGCGTTTGTGGCTGAGTGAATGAAAGTAGGGCCAAGTTCATGGATGCCAGGAGGACATCATGCATTTTGAACCTTCATGTCCATCTCACTAAGAAAGTTCCCCTACTCCATTTTGAGGCCCCACGGATTCAGGTAAGTAAGAACTGGAAAAGGACATGAGGGCAGGCCTGTTTTTATTATTATTTAGCCCAAATCCCGTATTTTATAAATAACATAATTAAGGTCTGGAGAGATGGCACAACTTACCAAGGTCAACCTTGGCCATGCCTCCAGTCTGGGGCAAAGCCAAGAAAAAAAATGAGTCTCCTTGAAAATCATTTTTCCTTCTGAAATATTTTTTATTTTATCTAAAATATCTTCATTTCACTGCAATATATATGCCCTCAAATAGTTGCTATAATCAGTTACTTCTCAAGAAAAAAAAATCTAAAAGCTTTTAGCTAGTTATTTCCCGTATTATACATTTCAGTATGCTAAATGGGAAATTCTCACTGAGACACCAGATAAAATATGTGTGGCAAGCCAAAGAGAGGTGCCATGAAAAGAGAAACCTTCAAAGGGACTATCCAAGAAGTGGTAATGTGACTCAAATTCTTTGCCTACATTCAAGGTAAAAAGATGTTCGGGGCTCTGAGGAGGCTTGATAAATATCGTCTATCTTCCCTATCCAGGTTCTGAACAAATTGAGAAACAAAATAAAAGGTGGAAGATGGAGCCCAGAATACCACCTTCATTACTGAAAGAGGCCAAGCTGGAGGGCAGGACTTAGCGTGGGAGTCAAGGGGGGCTTCCCACTGAACCCCAGGAATAGGCTGACCTTCCTCAGTCTCGAGCTGAGGGCAGGCCCCCTCCCAAGAGGAGTAAGGGGGAGCCAGGCTGAGCTTTCCCAGTGCTTGGCTGGTGCCAGTACGCCATGCGAGGAAAAGCCCAGCATGTTGCAGCTAGTGCAGCGCTCTCCACAAGGGATCTGGCAAGAGCAGGTTCCCCACAACAGTCAAGGGGTTGAAGACTGGGAGGGAAGGTCTGTGAAGAGGCTTTCTCTGGAGGGCGATGTTCTGAAGCCCCTTCCACCTCAAAGTCTCCTGATGCTGGGAAGATTCAGGTGATCGGTGTCAGGCTCCCAACTGGAAACTCTAAAAGGAAAGAGAATTTTAACAGTGGGTTCAAAGGCGAGGTGGCTGCACATTGGGGTAGAATTTGCATAAGTGTTTCTGTGGAACAGATATGGGCCATGCCCATGAGAGAGAGACAGAGACACAGAGACAGCAGAGGGAGAGGGAGGGAGAGAGAAAGAGCCAGAGATACTGAGAGAGAGAGAGATAACAGAGAGAGATGGGGGGAGGGAGAAGAGGAAGGAAGGATGTGGAAGCTTAGCTCCTCTGCAACAGGGCCACCTAGAGGAGCTAATAGGCTTTCACAGGGAGAAGCTAGAGATTTCATGCAGACCTGATGGTGGGAACTTCAGGTGAGAGGTCCCCCGCAAAGAGGTGGGGAGTCTCTGAAGAACCCATGAGAGCACTCCACAAGAGGAAAAGGCAGCTTTAAATATAGCCAGGCCCAGAAAAAGAGAAATCACTCAATGAGGGAACCAGACAATTAAGAACTTTTCTGTTCCATCCCCGTTACTTTTCCTCCGTCTTTGGTTTTGAATCTGGAAGGAACCATGGTTAGCAAAATGGAGGCAGAGAGTTTGAAACAATAGGTGGATGAAAAGAAAAGATGGAGCCCTTTCCCCTTCCCTGGCTGCAGAAGTTCCAAGATGGGTGAAGGGAGAAGTCTTCAAGTTTAAATCTGATTCCAAGAGTTAATTATTATACAAGACTGTAACTTCTTAATTGAGACCGTGTTGGAAGCTTAAAATTGCTGTAGGACTTTTTACTACTGAAGAGTGATAAAAACAAGTCATGGGATTCTGGGGGGTTGTCATCCAGGGGTAGGGGAAAATCTTCCCCCACTGAATAGTTTTAAAGGGATAGTTGGAATAATAAAAAAAGTTGCTTTCTAATTGATAGATTATTTTCTTCTTCAAATCGAACCGTGTATTCACTGAAGAGTTGAATGAATAGAATGAAGTGTTGGTTTGTGTTTCTGTAACCCACTAATATGTAATTGCTTAGGGGATCTTTAAATTTATTAAGCATGCTACTTTAACCAGCATTTAGGACATTAAGAACACCAGACTCTCCAGGTGACTAAGAGCTGAATTCCACTAATGGTACTTGTTACCTTTTCCCCAGTTGACATGTCGTGTGCATAGCAACTCTGGGGCTGTCCCTCCAGCAAGTTATAAATTCAAGAAGGAAAATGATAAATGTATTATAATCAGTAACGGTTTCTGATTTATGCTCAAGGTGGCCTTTTTATGAACTCTTTCTTTTCAAAGCACTCTCCCAGCAAAAAACCCAGCTCTTAAACCTGTTGGTGAGTAAACTGAATGAAATATGCTAAAAGGCTCCATCCAATCTGCCCCAAGCCAGGCAGAGGAGGCCATCCAAGTTTTCATCACCATCTCCCAACACCTTTTGTAGTTTGATCAGAATAGTTTTCCTCTGTAAGACATTAATGATTCCAAAGTCTGCTTTAAGAAGTTTCTTTATTATACGGGAAGTGATTGAAAACTGCCAATCATGGATCTGGCAATCCCCTCTCATGAGCTTAAAGACTGTTCTGATTACGATAATTACATTTTTATGAATATCCTACCTAGAGAGTAACAATTTTACTATGTCAGACTATACCA
Organism: Trichechus manatus latirostris; assembly: GCF_000243295.1. Taxonomy (NCBI): domain Eukaryota; kingdom Metazoa; phylum Chordata; class Mammalia; order Sirenia; family Trichechidae; genus Trichechus; species Trichechus manatus. Next base: position 9,839,554 of record NW_004443973.1, on the reverse strand, counting down.
CACAAAGATGCATCAATTTCATCTGCAATGAAAAATAGAGCCTAATAGCACAGTTGTATGATAGTCAAACATCAAGATGCAACGTAAGTGCTTCAACTGAAAGAATTCTGATCATTATTTAACCTTGAGATGATGATTAAGGATGAAGGCTTGTCAGTTTTCACAAATTATATTTTCATGATTTTTGCTGTTTTGATTTGATTTTTAAAAATCCATAATTAACATTTGGATTCTACTCCCTCCCCCCCTGCCCCTTTACCAGCTCCCATGATACATGGGCAGGGCAAGGCAAGGCAGGGCAAAAAAAAAAAAAAAGGTTAATCGATATGATCAATGGTCAAAGAGAGAGTGTTAGGTAATTATAAGACATAATTAGGTTTGAACAGAACAAGGGGATACTTCATGGTTTAAAGTTAGAAAAGGTGTGCATCAGGGTTGTATCCTTTCACCATACCTATTCAATCTGTATGCTGAACAAATAATCTGAGAAACTGGACTATATGAAGAAGAGTAGGGCATCAGGATCAGAGGAAGACTCATTAACAACCTGCGTTATGCAGATGACACAACCTTGCTTGCTGAAAGTGAAAAAGACTTGAAGCGCTTACTGATGAAGATCAAAGACCACAGCCTTCAATATGTATTATTACACCTCAACATAAAGAAAACAAAAATCCTCACAACTGGACCAATAAGCAACATCATGATAAATGGAGAAAAGATTGAAGTTGTCAAGGATTTCATTTTACTTGGATCCACAATCGACACCCGTGGAAGAAGCAGTCAAGAAATCAAACAACGCATTGCATTGGGCAAATCTGCTGCAAAAGATCTCTTTAAAGTGTTGAAAAGCAAAGATGTCACTTTGAGGACTAAGGTGCGCCTGACCCAAGACATGGTATCTTCAATCACCTCATATGCATGTGAAAGCTGGACAATGAATAAGGAAGACCGAAGAAGAATTGATGCCTTTGAATTCTGGTGTTGGAGAAGAATATTGAATATACCATGGACGGCCAAAGGAACGAACAAATCTGTCTTGGAAGAAGTATGACCAGAATGCCCCTTACAAGCAAGGATGGTGAGGCTATGTCTTACATACTTTGAACATGTTATCAAGAGGGACAAGTCCCTGGAGAAGGACATCATGCTTGGTAAAGTAGAGGGTCAGCGAAAAAGAGGAAGACCGTCAACGAGATGGATTGATGTAGTGGCTACAACGACGGGTTTAAGCATAACAACAATTGTGAGGATAGTGCAGGACCCAGCAGCGTTTCGTTCTGTTGTGCAGAGGGTCGCTATGAGTCGGAGCCAACTAGACGGCACCTAACAACAACAGCGTGTTTCGGGTACAACAGTGCCATCGTGCTAACTGGTTTTCTACTTTAGCCAGCTAACTTTCTTAAACTGTGATGCAATAATGGATACAATATTTAGTTTTGATGCTGTACATACATGTTAGTTTAATGAACAGATAATTGTTCAATTAATATAGACAATGACCAGTGCTAGTTAAAGTGTGGTCTGAGAACCAGCAGCATCAATCATCACCTAGAAGCCTGTTAGAAATGCAAATTCTCAGGCCTTACCCTAGACCTACTCATTCCAAAGCCCTAGAGGTGGGCTCAGGTATCTGTTTAACAAGCCCTTCAGGTGATTCTCTGAAGTTTGAGAATCGCTGCTGTGGCATCTTGTGATTATTTTCCATTGGCTACAGTCAGCAAGTGTGAAGGTCACAACCTCAGCAACACTAAAGGCATTCTCTGTTACCTGCAGCGAGGCATGCATTCCTGGAGGGGGCCTAAGTGAACAGGCCATTTGGCCAAGTCCCTGAGTACAAGGGTCCCTTTTCAGTGGATTTTCCCTCTTTAAATCCCCTGAGGTCACAGTGTGCCCCAGGCCATAGTTTATTCCCACTACTGGTCATGATCGTTGGTCCATCTTACCTGGTAGAAGGGATGTTTATGATGCTCTTCATAACGTCAGAAGACTTCCACCATCCTGACTGCCTACTAGTCTTCCCCTTCTGTGACCAACCTTTTCCTTAAAGTCACCTTGAGCTGCTTATAAATTTATAATATCCAGCATGATACACTTCTGTATTTCTTTATGGTAGACCCCACACTGACACCTTTTGACTCAACCGCAACAGGTTTTGTTTTGGTTTTGGGTGAGTCAAAATTGTTTGCCAGAACTCACCAGAAAACAGCATATGGAGGCTACATATTGCATGCACACTCAATTCAAGAAAACACAGTACAGCCTCCACTTAGTACAGAGTGCTGATGCTCAGTGGCCAGGACTGTACAGTGCTGTTGCTACACTATTTTGTCTTTGGTTGAGGGTAAGGTAGCACTTAGCGTGGGGGAGATGTATCATCAGAGTTTTGGTAATGGACTGTTTTATATAGAGAGAGAGAGAGACAAAGAGAAAGGTAGATAGAGATATAATTTTTTTAAGGAAAGTATAGGGACAAATAGCATTTTAACAAATCAGCACTGCGTGGGGCAGAGTTAAACGGAGTAAATTAGTACAACAAAAATGTTAATGCTATTTAGTGATTTAATTTTCAAATTAATTCATACATAGAAACCAACACTAATTTAACTTTTAAAGGCTCAAATGCAAGGGCAAAACCTTTACAACAGTGTTTCTAAACCTGGAATGTGCATTAGAATGACCTTGAAGTTCATGAAAAGTACAAATTCCCTGGGTTCCAAGAGATTTTGATTTTGGTAGGTCTGAGGTGGAGCCTAGGAATCTGCATTTAACAAGCACTCCTGGTGATTCTAGTGCAGTTAGTCCTTAGCTTTCATTTTGAGAAACACTGCAAGTCTAAAGCTTTAGTCTAATCTGAGAGATGAGAAAAATGCTTATGAGTGTGAAGCAGTAAGGCTCAACTAATTTCACAGAAGTTGTACCTTCTTTGGATGCTCATGACATGTTAGTTCAAGCTCTCAAATAGCACTTAATGTAGTCTGACTAGCTCTAGAGTTATTTGTGGACTTGCCTCAGCATCCCCCCCCAAACAAGACTGTCAACTCTCTGAAACACAGGAATTAGGTGGTAGTCACTTTCGTATCTTCAGCTGGGCTTACCCCATAGTTTCTCATTACTGAGAAGATGCTCAGTAATACTTGTTAATGTTGAATGATGAAGACAATAAGGATAAAAATGTGATTGAAAGAGTGTGATTGAAATAGTCAGATAAGTGTTTATTCTTGGGCGTTTCATCCACCAGCTGTGAGGTCTTGATTGAGTCACTTCATCTCTCAGCTCTGCATCTGTATCATGGGAGATCAATATGTTCCTCCTTCAGAGGGCTGCTGTGGGGGTACACTGGAAAATGTGAAAATGCTTTGAAACTGTGGAGCCACTTATTTCACTTTTGTTGAATATGACTCTTTTTACACTGCCTCATTCCCCCTGTGAATGAGTGCTAGGTTATACAACTGAGGCAAAGAACATAAGGTTTATTTCTGTCATTACGGGAAAACAAATCCTATTATATGGTATTTAAATGAACCACATGCCTTTTCCATCTTCAAGGAGAATTAAAAATGAATTCAGTTCTAAGAATTTATGATACGAATGAAAACATTTTATCCTACAAATGATGAGTAGTACAAAGGAAGGGAATAAACTGGGGAGCAAATTAACTATTGAAATTGCAGTTTATCTCTGAGATGAGGAATTTCAGAAATCTGCCACTGTATAATGAAATGATGTCTGAATTCTAGCTGCTCCCCTGAGATCACCTTAAAAGGCAACAGGTGTTCAAGCCCTGCATCCTAGTGAAGTGAGTAGTGTCAGGGGTCTTAAAAGCTTGTGAGCAGCCATCTAAGATACAGCTATTGGTCTCTAATCGCCAGGAGCAAAAGAGTAAGGAGGTAACTAAAAGCTCAGAGAAGAAACAAGTCTACACAAGCCACGACATCATTTACCTTGAGGCCAGAAGAACTAGATGGTGCCCAGCTACCTCTGCTGACTGTTCTGACAGGGTCACAATAGATGGTCCCAGATAGAATGGGAGAAAAATGTAGAGCAAAACACAAATTCCTAAAAAAGCCCAGACTAACTGGATCAGTTGAGACCAGAGGACTCCCTGAGACTGTCGCCCTGAGACACTCTTTAAACCTTGAACTGAAACTATACCCTGAGATTACCTTTTAGTGAAATAGCAGAATGGCACACAAAATAAAGGATATTACCTGTAAGAACGGTTCTGTACTAAAAAACCATCTGTATGAGACCAAATGGTCAACATTTACTCTAAAGCAAAGATAAGAAGATAAGAGGGCAGGGAAACTAGAGTACTGGAAATGCAACAACCAGACCACAATTAAAGAGAATGTTGACACAGTGTGAAAATGTAACTAATGTCACTGAACAATTTGTGTGGAAACTGTCAAACGGGAGCCGAACTTGCCGTGTAAACTTTCACCAAAAACACAATATTATTTTTTAAAAAAAGGCAACAAGTATCTGATGAGCTGAAAAGTTCAGGTACATAACATCCTTTCTAAAACCTCAAGGCAAGGTTTATAACTACCTCCTCAAGCCCTAAAGAACCTAAAGATGTGAGATCACATAAAAAAGGCAATGTGCTCCAAGCTAGAGCCAGCCCATACCCCAATGAGAAAAATATGGGCAATGTAATGAGTTTTCCATGAAACTATATTTACTATTCAATTTAACCTATCTTTTATTCTGAGGTTATGTCTTCCATGTTTTGGCTTGTTAAAATGTCCTTGCTTTTATAAAATGTCAGTTTTTTTTAAATTGGTGAAATAGATTTTATCAACCACCATGACTCCTCATTTGAATTTATTTATTCAGAGAGACGTGTTCATTTGAGCCAAGTTTCTTATCTACTCAGTCCTCAGTCTCTCCATGTGTAAAATCATAAAGATTATTAATAATATATACAAAGGCCCTAGCGCAATTGCTAATACATAGCAGGTGATCAATAACTGTGGTAGTTATATGAAAAATGAATATCTAGATAAGTAGATATTGCTACTATCTAAAAAAAACAAAACAAAACAAAACCCATTGCTGTTGAGTCAATTCCAACTGAATAGCAACCCTATAGGACAGAGTAGAACTGCCCCATAGGGTTTCCAAGGAGCAGCTGGAGGATTCAAATTGCCGACCTTTTGGTTAGCAGCTGGAGCTCTTAACCACTGCACCACCAGAGCTCCACTATCTAGATAAGTAAATTATATAGTGTCTTGATGATATAAAATTACTGTGTTTTCACTACTGTGTTAGATAAATTTTTCCACTGGTGGCATCATTTGGGACCTGTCCACGCCTTTGCCTCCAGGTTAAGTCCCTAAAGAGCAAGCACGAGGGGGAGTTTCCCTTTCATGTACACAGACTCACACAGCACGCTGTGTTGGGGGTGGGGAGCGTTCCTAAACGAGTAGTTGAGTGGCTGTAGGGAAGATGAGGGAGAAGGGGTTACTCTAAATTGACTGGAGTCAATTATGTGTCCAGGAAGTCTTCAATTAATTGGAATGGTTAGGGAATTGGGGATCCTTGAATTTACTTTTCAGATTAATCAAAAACAAAAACACATCACCTTTTGGTCATTAAAAATCTTTCTAAATACTGGTTTTTCAATTTTCCTATAGGTTTAGAAGAGTTGGAAAAAAAAAAAATCAATGTAATCTACCCACTGAGATTAAAGGAAAAAAGAAATCAAATAATTACCCAAAGGGGAAAAAACTATAAATTATTTACTTCCTTCTTTAGTAGAAAGCTTTCTGTTGCTTGGGTGACTGAATTTGCACCCATGCCTGGTGGGAACCATTTAATACACAGTGCTGGCCTCCTAAACTGCCACTCAGAGATCATTGAACTGATATGATTGTGATGGGGGTATCAGTTTGTAGTGAAACTGGCACGCAATAAGTGCTCAATAAAAACTTATTGAATGGATGAGTGAACCAAATGAATGATTGCAGTTTGAACAAATGAGGCCACTTTTGAAAGTAATTCTTACTGCTAAAAACTCCATAATTATATCAGACTTCTTTGAATGTACTGAGAATTCCTTCCTTAATATGGCCTAGGTTTGATGGCAAAAGGATTAGGAAATGGAATGAAACTAAATTTTACTGAGTGCCTAATACGTGCCAGAGAATTTGCCTGGTGTTTTGTATATTTAAACCTTGTAAAACCTCTGCAAGATAAGTCTTTCCATTTTGTAGATGAAGAAACTAGAGCTCAGAGGGGCTGAATAACTTGTCTATGGCCTCACAGGGAGCCAGTGGCAGAGTCAGGATTCAGTCTAGGTCTGTGTCCAGGGCTCTTTCTCTGACTATGCAACCTTTCAGTAGCCTCATGTGAAAGACACACGAAGCAGAAGTATTAGCTAGAGGCAGGAAGGACTGTAAAGAAGGGAGTGTGGTAGAGTGAAAGATAATACCCTGCTTGTCCTTGAGAAATATGTGACTTGAGGCCTTAAATTTCATATCTATAAACTAGATGACCTATGACTGGGTGACCAGGTGGCCCAGTTTGCCAGGACAGCCCCAGTTTATACTATTATTAGCACCTCCTTTTACCATGAAAAAAAGTGTTTTACTATGGACTATTAATTCTAAGCCCCCTATCTAGAAGGTTTTTTTTTGGCTTTAATTTCTGTGATTTCAAATGGAATCTAATAATATTACTTCAATGACTGAAGCAACGTGAATATTCATTTTCCAGGCATGTAAGGTCTAAGGGGATAGATAGCATGTGAGAGGCCCCTTGTCTGGAGGTTGCTTTGCATTTCTGATATGGACAGCTTTTCTGCTAATGACCCTTCCCTTTAAAAGTACACTAGTAAATTCCTTTCTAGTAGATTTGTTTCCAGTTAATTTGGGATCATTATGTAAAAATTGATTTCCTACTTCATACTAATAACCAGTGCTGTAGAGTCGATTTCGACTCATAGTGATCCCATAGGGTTTCTAAGGCTGTAAATCTTTATGGAAGCAGACTGCCACATCTTTCTCCCACAGAGCTACCGGTAGTTTCAAACATGCTGACCTTTTGGTTAGCAGTCAAATGCTTTAACCACTGCACCACCAGGGCTCCTGCTCATACTAATAAACCAAAACCATTGTTGTGGAGTTGATTCTGAGTCATAGCAACTCTACAGGACAGAGCAGAACTGCCCCATAGGGTTTCCAAGGAGCTGCTAGTGGATGAGAACTGCCAACATTTTGGTTAGCAACTGAGCTGTTAACCATTGCACCACCAGGGGCCCACTCATCCTAACAGTGGCTACCATTTATTGAGTACTTGTCAGTGCTGAGTGCATTATTTCATTTAATGCACAGATTAATGCTATGAGATACTCATTTTATGGAGAAGGAAACTGATACTTAGCAAAGTGACTCGCAAGTGATTGATGGAGCCAGGTCATCCTAACCTTTTAACTGTTATACTATATTGATATGTACTCTCTCTCTCACACACACAGAGTATGGATAACTGAAAAAATTATGAGGCCTCCTAAATTTCCACTGGCTTCTCCTATATTTATCAGTATCAGTTCTAGTCTCTGTAATTTCATCTTCCACTCCTTCCACCATCTTATCTTTACCTTTGAACAGAAGCATCTGTCTCAAGTACACAGACAACAGCTTTTGACTAAGATGCAGGCTCTCAGGAAAAACAAAAAAGAAGGAACTAGAAAGTAAATGCAATGACTGTTTTTATGGATTTTTTTGGGGGGGGGGTTTGTCTTTATTACAGGATAAAGCAGAAAACAGACACTTGCTTTTTCATTTACACAGATAATACTTAAAGAAAAATCACCAGTTGACACTCATATCATCTTGTTTCATTTATTGTCTGGCTAACTTAGAAAGATGCAGATGTCTAGGGTAGACTCTACCCCACCATTTAAACTATGCTGACGCTATATATCAAAATGTGCATGTCTACATAGTGCAGTGGTAGGAAAAAACTTTTTTTCTCCCTTCAATAGTCCCTGACTATAAACAGGAAAAATTTTCACGCCAAAATTTGTTGGGTACTTTAATCTTCCTGTTTCTGCTATTAAAATAACAAAATTGGTATTATAAGGTAAAATACAAAGGCTTAACAGATTTTTTTTGTCCTTTTGCTAATTGCTTTATAATCACAACAAACTAGTACACAGAAGGCCCTGTATAAAACAACACAATAAAGGTTCAAAGATGGAGGTGTTCCCTCAGCAAGGCTGAAGATTTCAGTCTCTGGTATTTGGAATTTAGGCTGCAGTCCTTGTTTCTGGATGGATCACTGGATGTGTGGGCACAGTCCACGCTTTAAATAGATTTGAACAGGAGAATGGCCATTTGGCCCAGGTAGAAGTAGATGAAGTGCTTAGTTTCATGTGTCACATAACTACCGAAGTTTCTCCCCACAGTGCAGTGCCAGGTAGGATTGTACTTCTTGTCAAACTCCTTCTTGATATGGGCCTCAATGCCCTTCTCTATGTTATACTTATCCAACACCTGAGTAGCGCACTCCAGTGAGTTTTGTTGCATCTCCTCTGATGTGTCTGCATTTTTGATCATGGCCTTTCGAGTCACACATGGTTACCATGGAGCAGGGACTGGCTGACTGCTACAGTCTCCTGGGGGAGGAGTTACAGCAGCTCCAACCCTTCGAGAGCTGCCCAAAGGCCTAATGGTTTTTACAGATATGCAAATAATCTGCTACTTAGACATAAAAAGTTGATTTCTTTCAAATCACAAAGTAAGGCACCATTGGATTAAACATTTTTCTGTTTTTACTAAATAAAATGCATAGTGAAATAAATACTGAACACTAAGTTTTAATACTGTAATACATTTCAATATAAAATGATATGTGAATGTTAAAATACTGTATTACATCTTGAATCTGGAAATTTTATGGGAGAAAAACACATGTAAGCTTCAATTTCAGGGAACAAACTAATTTTTATGGTTTGCTACAATTTAAGATTTTAGAATAGAACCTATTCAAAGTTTTGGGTGCAATGAGGTTGCTAATTTTCAAAGAAGGTATGTAGGGGTGTTAATGAAACATTCACTTAAAAAATACATTCAAAAACATCTCTGTTCTGGAGAATGACAACTTTGAGCTATAACCCGGTTTCAAACTTTAGGGTGGTCTCTGCAAAGCCGGGACATACAAGGAAATCGGTCAATTCTTAATACCACTTATAAAATTCAGACCCACTTTCTCTCGGTTAGACTTTTCTCCACGATACTTTGTAGGAAGGCCAAACTCCATCTTTTCTGAAGTGGGTCATTAGGTTTTATCATAGGGATGTTTATCACTTTTGAAGTCAGATCAAAGAATCAAAAATAAAATGATGTTGCTAAATTATCAAAATGCTGAAGATAAAATACATTTTTGAAAATACTTTGCAAAGCTTGTTACACCTTTATATTTCTTGACTCTCTCTGGGATATAAGCCCCAAGTAACTGCATGGAAAATAGATGCGTAATAGAGGATAGGGTGAAAAAAAACATGTTCTCTAAGCATTAAGTCCAGGACTTGGGCAAGGAAAGTTATAAAAATACAATTTTTCAGACTGGTAACCTCAATTTATTAGACACCCCTAAATTATTTTGCTTTTATATAAATGAAACATTTAGTCTATAAATAGGAATGCATTTTTCAAATTTTTCTTTGGAGTAATTTCTTATTATAATCTCCCAGTAATACAAGAATAATACACTGAAACCATGATACAAAGTTTAGATAGATATACATATACATATGTGGCCATGTGCTTGTAAAAAATAATGGTAATTTTAAACATAACCATATAAAACATCTAAGTGGAAATACTGTTTCCCATCTCTAGAGCTAGATTTAAAAGTCCCAGTAAGGTTCTGTAAACAAATCATAAAAAAGGCAAGGCTGGCTCTTCCTATGGTCCTTTAGTGGAGCTTTATTTGCATAGATCCAAGACAAATTATTTTCCTGGATGGATTCAAAATAAATTCCCTCCAATTTCCAGTAGCTATCTCCCTAATTCTCTCAATCCCTTAAGCATCAGATTTAGATTTTTAGAGCGAGCTTTACCAACCCACCCCAACTGAAATCTGTTCCCTTCTTCCATGTTTCTGATTTGCTACCTTTCCCTGACTTTCTTCCTCCCATGATGGAGCCTACCTAGCCTCTCCTGGCCCTAAGTGGCATGCTCGTCATTGGGAGAGGAACAAAGGCTGCTTCAAGTCCACCAGGCTGGAGTCCAGCTGACAAATGAGCACACAAGTCAGCTGGTTCTGAGCCTGAAAGACTCGACAGGCTTTCAGTTTCTTTCTAATGGCTTTATTCCACGTGACTGTAAACCATAATAGATCAATTTCTGACCCTGGTACTGTGAAGCAAAACTCGTATACAGATATTAGGGAGAGAGGGAAAATAAGGGAGCAAAATCTAAGGTCAGGCTATCTGCCAAACAAGGTGTTTGGCCTTAACTTTATTTTTAGTTACCTCTTGAATTACTAAGTTCATCTTATCTTAAAAACAAAAACAAAAAAAACACCATAAAACAAAAAAGCCAAGAGGTTTTTACACCAGCCTCCATCTTCTAGACCTGTGCTGACCAATATGGTGGCCACAGCCACATGTGGTTATTGCACACTTGAGATGTGGCTAGTCCAAATGGAGACGTGCCATAAATGTAAAATACACCTAGGTTTGGAAGACTTAGTACCAGAAAAAGAATGTAAAAATCTCTTTAATAATTTTCATATTGATTATAGGTTGAAATGATAATATTTTGCATATATAGGGTTAAATAAAATATATTAAAATTTTACCTTTAAAAAAAATGTGGCTACTAGAAAATTTTAAATTTTATTTATGGCTCACATTGTATTTCTATTGGATAGCTGTATCCTAGACCCTACCTCAGACTGCCAAAGATTGGAAACCCTGTAACCCCAAAGTGTCATGGGAGCCCTCACTCAGCAACTTGCTTAGGTGGCCTGTGGTTCATGGAAACAGGCAGGAGGCCAAGCATGCATAAAAGGCATGGAAGTAAACAGCTCTCAGGGACTTTAGTAACAATAGTTTTGTAGCAAATAAGCAATGAATGTTTGAATTTGGTGGGTTGAAAGCTGGGCTACAGTTCATATCTGCCTACTTGCCACAAAAACCTATCCACCTCCAAGCAGCCGACACTGGCAGGCTGTAGCTGAAGCAAGCATAGCTTCGAGAATATACACAATATAAAAAGCTAGGTGCATTTCTTTACCGGATTCCCACCCGTCCCCCGCCCCCCATATTTCTACCTCACCCTCCTTTCTTCCCAACTGCCAATATAAAGGGGACAAGGGAAGGAAAAAGGGAGGAGAGCGTGCAACTCTTGGACAGCAACAATAGAAGCAGCTCTTGAGCTCGGGTGGAGAACGTCAGGCAAAGATCACCTTGGGATGGGAGGAAGGGGTGGGGCACCTCGTTCTCTTCGACTGGATCCACCTTGATGGGAAAAAAAAAAAGACAAATACATAATTTTGGTTAGAAAATCTTATTTCCTCACTGTGGAATTTCAGGGATGGTTGCAAAGGTACCCACCCTGTTACCCTCTATGACCAAGGCTGAAAACTAATTGGCATATGTGGGTAAGATGTGAGAGGTGAAAGGCTTAAGCAAGAAAGGATCTAAATAAACATTGCTAGAGAAGGATGACACCCCCCCTCACTGGCTACTGAGTACTTGTACAAAGTTAAGAAAGCTTTTTTTTTTGAATGATTTTCTCTTCATCAGAAACATACCAAACAAAAAACCAAACTTGTTGCCGTCGAGTTGATTCCGACTCACAGCAACCCTATAGTACATGCTTATTATAAAAGATTGAGAAAATATGGATGAGTAAAGTGAAACAAAAAATTCACTCAAGCTTGCACCACCCAGAGATAACCACTAATTACATTAGGTGTATATTTTCCTTTTTTTTTTCTAGTTCCTTTTTTTTCTTCCAGAAATAGGATCATATATAGCCATATATTAGTTTGAATTTCTTTCAAAGCCATTACTCTTTATCAGTGTCATTACTAATGATACACTGCATTCTATTACATGGGTATAACAAACCAAAAAATCAAACCCGTTGCCATTGAGTTGATTCTGACTCATAGCAACCCTATAAGACAGAGTAGAACTGCCCCATAGGGTAACCAAGGAGAGGCTGGTGGGTTTGAACTGATGTCCTTTTGTTTAGCAGCCGAGCTCTGAACCACTGTGCCACCAGAGCTCCGTTATATGGGTATACTATAGTTTTCTTAATCATTCCCTTCTGGGGGGCATTTAGGTATCTTTCAATTTCTAAATAATGCTTTTTTTTTAAGCTATGCATATTGATGGACTATCAGCATTATAACCAGGTTTGAATTCCATTCATGTTCAACTATTTTTTTGATTCATTTATGCCATATACCTTTTTGAGGATCTAACAGGTGCCAGGCATGAAGCCAGGTGCTTGGATGCTGTGAGCAGGTCTATAGGCACACATGTCAGTTGGATAGGTCTGCTATGAGACTCACTGCTCAGAGGCTCAGTTGGGCTGGCATTTGGCAAATTCCTCAGCCTGCCTCTCAGCATCAACCCTAGTAGCCCACTTACGGATTTCCATGATAGAAACAAATCTCTGAGCAAGGAGAGGAGCTAGAGGAAAACCTTGGCAGCTCATTACCTTGCCTCTCCCTCTCACCTTCCCCAAGCAAATTTTCTTGGGCAGGCATCTGAGGAAAGACTCATCTGGATGAAAGTCAGCCATGAAGCCTTGATCCTCCACTGTCACAACACAGGTAGTTAGCAAAACGAAGGCTGGCCTTGGACAAAGCTGTAATTAGGGGACAATGAGTGTGCTCTCTGGAGCCCTGATGGTGCAGTGGTTAAGCGCTCGGCTGCTAACCGAAAGGTTGGCAGTTTGAGCCCATGAGCTACTCTGTGGGAGAAAGATGTGGCAGTCTGCTTCTGTAAAGATTAGTCTTGGAAACCCTATGGGGCAGTTCTACTCTGTGGAAATGGGTTTGGTTTTTTTTTGGTATGAGTGTGCTTCAGACAGCTCAAGGCCATCTGAGGGCCCTACCAGGCTGTGGGCTTTGAGTCTGAGGCAGCTACAGTGACATAATAGAACCACTTGATGTTGTTATTGTTGTTAGGTGCTGTCGAGTTGGTTCCGACTCATAGTGACCCTATGTACAACAGAACAAAACACTGCCTGGTCCTGTGCCATCCTCACAATGGTTGCTATGTTTGAGCCCACTGTTGCAGCCACTGTGTCAATCCATCTTTGTTGAGGGTCTTCCTCTTTCTCACTGACCCTCTACTTACCAAGCATGATGTCTTTCTCCAGGGACTAGTCCCTCCTGATAACATGTCCAAAGTACATTATAATCGCTTCTAAGGAGCATTCTGGCTGTACTTTTTCTAAGACAGATTTGTTCATTCTTTTGGCAGTGCATGGTATATTCAATATCCTTCGCCAACACCATAATTCAAAGGCATCAATTCTTCCTCGGTCTTCCTTATTCATTGTCCAGCTTTCACATGCATATGAGGTGACTGAAAATATCATGGTCTGGGTCAAGCCCACCTTACTTCTCAAAGTGACATCTTTGTTTTTTAACACTTTAAAGAGGCCTTTTGCAGCAGATTTGCCCAATGCAATACTTCATTTGATTTCTTGACTGCTGCTTTCATGGGTGTTGACTGTGGATCCAAGTAAAATGAAATCCTTGACAACTTCAATCTTTTCTCCATTTATCATAATGTTTGTTTACTGGTCCAGTTGTGAGGAATTTTGTTTTCTGTATGTTGAGGTGTAATCCATACTGAAGGCTGTGGTCTTCGTTCTTCATTAGTAAGTGCTTTAAGTCCTCTTCACTTTCAGCAAGCAAGGCTGTGTCATCTGCATATCACAGGTTGCTAATAAGTCTTCCTCCAATCCTGATGCCACATTCTTCTTCAGATAGTCCAGTTTCTCCGATTATTTGCTCAGCATACAGATTGAATAAGTATGGTGAAAGGATACAACCCTGACGCACACCTTTTCTGATTTTAAACCACCCCGTATCCCCTTGTTCTGTTCAAACAACTGCCTCTTGGTCTATATCATTTCCTCATGAGCACAATTAAGTGTTCGGGAATTCCCATTCTTCAAAATGTTATCCATAATTTGTTATGATCTACACAGTCGAATGCCTTTGCATAGCCAATAAACCACAGGTAAACATCTTTCTGGTATTCTCTGCTTTTGACCAAGATCCACCTGACATCAGCAATGATATCCCTCGTTCCATGTCCTTTTCTGAATTCAGCTTGAATTTCTGGCAATTCCCCGTCGATGTACTGCTGCAATTGTTTTTGAATTATCTTCAGCAAACTTTTACTTGTGTGTAATATTAATCACATTTTTTGATAATCTCTGCATTCTGTTGGATCACCTTTCTTTGGAATGGGCACAAATATGGATCTCTTCCAGTCAGGTGGCCAGGTAGATGTCTTCCAGATTTCTTGGCGTAGATAAGGGAGCGTTTCCAGCGTTGCATCCAGCATCACAGCATCATGCCAGCCACCACAACACGACAAAACTGACAGACAAGTGGTGGAGAACCACTTGATAGTACTTTATTTTTGTTAGGTAAATGATCCATTAGCACTATAAAGTATTAAATGCATAATGCTAGAAAGATTTAAAGCAAATCTACAAAATATTTTGGGGGGAGCAGTAAAAATTAATTCACCAATTTAACTAATATTTTTAAATGCCTCCTGTGTTTCAGGCTCTGTGCCATGTGAAGAACATAAAATAGTGAGTAGGATATAGTTCCAATCCTCAAGTTGCTTACAGTCTTAAAGAAAGGAGGATGGGGAGGGAATGTGTTTAGTTATTAAATTAAAAATCTAGAGGGGCTGGGAAGGATGGTTCTGATAATGATTGATAAAAATACAAATAATATTTAAATTAAGAATGCTCATAAGAAGTCAGAAAGCATAGAATCTACACAAACAGCTCCTTCAAGTGAATTCGTTTATTAATGCCCAAGGGGGAGGAAAAATAGCCTGTACTCTTCAGATGGAAGTTCCTTTTCTTATGAAAATAGACACACACACACACACACACACACAGAGAAAACTCCAAGTTATCTGTTCCATAGTAATACTGACTTTTCACCAAAAACTTCAACCAACTCTTATGTGATAATTTTATAGTATGCCTTTTTAAATTTGACATTGTCTAGGAATGCAATATTTTACATAAATGGATTTTTCCAAGAATTAAAACTTTTCCTTTTAAGTAGCAATATTCTGTTTATACTTGGCATTTATTTATTCATGGAAATGTTGCTAAAATACTTCCTATTTTTTTGGAGTCTTCAACAGAGGCTGAAAGCACAATTTGACCTGTTTTTAATAACCCAATAGAAACATCTGTTGTTGTCCTGTGCTGTCATATGTAGCACAACTCTGCATCCCTACCTCCTCCTTTGACCTGAGACTGCACCTATCACTTCTCCCTGATGTCAGTGGTTTTGCTTCTAACCAGCCTTAACTTCTGCTGATATTACTCTGCTCTTGGGCTGGGAACCAACCAACCAACCAAATTATTTAAGAGGTGTATGTTATGTAAGAATTGTGGGCTCTCAGTATGTTTAAGGAGCTCTGCTAGGCAGTAGGGACATGGTGACAATTCTTTGACATGCTCAATAACTTTTTCTCCACACATTTCTGGCTTAGTAGTTTGATTCTGAGACTAAGGTTGCTACGTGTCTGAGCCTCATCAGTGATACGTATGTATTGCATGCTAATTCTTTCTTAGTCCTATACATTTTTGTTGTGAAATTTATCTATTTTCTCTTCTCGTTCACATTTCTTCAACAGGGGAAAAGCAATTTACTTCTTTATGGTAGCATTAGATACATTAGAAAAAAACCAGAAACAATCTAAATGTCTAATAATGATAAACTAAATTATTGTATGCTGACTTAAGGGAATACTGTGAAATGAAAATCGTGGTAAAATGGGGAAGCATTTACTAAGAAATGCTACGTAAACCCCACCATCATGACACTATATAATTATGACTATATAAAAATCAGAATTACATAGATAAAACTGGAAGAGAACCTGGTAAAATGAAAGTATGTTATGTTGAGATAGAGAGATCATGGGTATACTTAAAATTTTCATGTAATGCTTGGAAAAGCTATAATACATTTAAAAGATCAAAGCAGTTACAGTGAGTTTTTGTTATAATTAAGAAGATATTTTGCCGGTCTCTAACTGGCGGGAAGAGAAGATGACTCTATTTGTGCTACCTCAGGAGGATCAAAAAGAGGGAAGATTGTTCAAACAAATAAAATAATAAAATTTAATCTACTAGCAAACCAAAGATATTTTGAGCTGATAATGACATATTAAAATAGTCATTTCTCATATGGATTCTGGATATCTCCAATTTCCTCATCGTGTGTAGAAGGGGAGTAGACCAGAATTTATGGTTTCAGCTGGGGTTTTCTGCCCATTCCAGGCAAGACGCCTGGATTTCCTGTACGACCCATGGCACGTAGCCCACTCTATTCAAGATGGAATCTACCAAATGCCCTTGCTGAAATACTTACTCCGGCTTTCATTTCTTGCTAATTTACTGGGATAACTTTTGGTCGTTGGTACATATGGCTCTGGAGGTGGCAAATCAGAAATCGGATGGAAGTAGAATCTGCTTTCCCACTCATCTAGGGAGAAACAAACAGGATCTTCAGTAACAGACAATCTGCTATGAAGATGTTATGTAATGAAAAGCACCGAATGAAAAACAGAACTTCAAAAATCACTTCTAGTTTCATGCCTAGATGTTTAAGAAGACCTGGAAGTGTTACAAATGTTACTGATTTAGCACATCAATTAAATATACTGGCCTGCAAATCAAAGCAAAGGCAGAGCCAACTGATTATAACTGGAGTGATTAGGATCTAGCCAGTCCCTCTCAGGAGCTGGTGGCCAAGGTCTGGGTCATCTTTCTTCTTACTAGTGGGCCCATGAATAACTGGGACCACTCAGATAACAATGGCAGAGGTAAGCAACTTAATATCTGTAGGTCTCTGGCCTCTTACCTGCAGCAAACTGTTTAGAAATGAAAATAATAAGAAAGTAAGCTACAACAATGGTTCTTTTCAGAATTCTGGAATCTCCAACAAGTTAACCAAAAATGAGACTCAAACAAGGAACAGGTCAGAGAAAAATTATCTGCTAGGAGGTGATTACTGTCTTTAATTTGAAATCATGGTTGCCCCTAAAATGGTTAGTTAGATTAATGCAGTACGGTGTGATGAGAATCAGGGTAATGCAAACCAAGAAACGTTAATGCAAACAAACACATAAATTCACCATTCAATTGCTGCTCTGTAGCCCCGAAAAAGTTCCAAGGAGCGGGAATGACATCTCACCTTCACAGGATGAGTCTTGGAAGCCATTTCTAATTGATGTGGATGGGGGAGGTGGGGGAGGTGCCCCAGCACCAGGCCTGTCAGGAGGAAGAGGAGGCCTAGGCCCACTTCTGGGGTTATCTAGTCCACTCCTGGACGGCAACTGAGGGGTGGCAGGCAGGGCCCGAGACGTGCTGCCATTTCTGCTTATTGGCGGAGGTGGAGGGAGAGGGCCTGGAGAGAAAGAAAAGAAGCGATTTCGTTTGATACCTTATATCCTACATTACCATTATCATCATCAATGTACAATAATTGAGTGCCTGCTGGATACATGCCCTTTAACTAGGGAATATCGAGATACGGGGAAGACTTTCTTGGAGATTTAACCAAGAAATGAGTTGTTGTTGTTGTTAAGTGCCATCGAGTTGGTTCCGACTCATAGCGACCCTAAGTGCAACAGAATGAAATACTGCCTGGTCCTGCACCATCCTCACAATCGTCGTTATGCTTGAGCCCATTACTGCAGCCACTGTGTCAATCCATCTCGTTGAGGGTCTTCCTCTTTTTCGCTGACCCTCTACTTTACCAAGCATCATGTCCTTCTAGTGGATTGGAACTGCCAACCTTTTGGTTAGCAGCCGAGCTTTTAACCATTGTGCCACCAGGGTTCCAGAAGAAATGAGCAGGCATGTATAAATACAAGAATGCACATATGTATACAAATATACGTAAAATGAGTGCATGCTGATAGTTAAATGTCTGTTTTGGCTTTGAATTAGTACTAAGATTGGACATGATACAGTTAAATTGAGAACAGGTGATAATCTATACAGACAGTGGGATAATTTTAAAAAATTTTATAATCCTTTTAAATAGCTACTGAACTAGTTACTGTGACATGAAACTGATTAAATAAATGCTATTTTAAAAAAGAATAAGATAGTTATGGAATTATTTTAGATCTTTAGAAGGACTATGTTCTTTAAATGCAGTATTACTGGTAATTACACAAGCACATTTTTGTGATGGGTATGGTCTGTTTGCAGGCAGAAGTGGCATCAGGTAACCAAATATTAGTTAATCCTGAGAATAGTAAGAATTCCTTCTTGGTTATTCCGCTTTAGGGAGGCAGATTAACACAGAGAGTGACCATTAGCTAATCAAGGTCCATGGCTATAAATGCTAGTGTGGAATCCCGACTCTGAGCAAGCTGGTTACCCAATGGAACTCAACTTACTGTCTATAAAAGAGAGTGTCAAAGAGTCACCTCTCTCACAGCACTGTTGCTGGGAATAATAAGTCAAAAATCAAATAAGAAGTACTAAGTATTTGAGACCACGTTGGCTGCAGGGACCCAGTGACAGCGCGAGAGGATTTAACAGCAAGTTTGTACCATGCGTGAATCTAAGTCATTCTTGGCTCAGGAGGTGTTGGGAAGTCTGCTCTGACCATACAGTTTGTTCCAAGTATTTTTGTTGAAAAATATGATTCTACAGTAGAAGATTCTTATAGAAAGCAAGTTGAAGTAGATGCACAACAGTGTATGCTTGAAATCTTGGATACTGCAGGAAAATTACAATTTACAGCAATGAGGGATTTGTCCATGAGAAATGGACAAGGCTTTGCATTAGTTTATTCCACAGTCCACTTTTAATAATTTGCAAGATCTGACAGAACAGATTCTTCCAGTTAAAGACACTGATGATGTTCCAATGATTCTAGTTGGAAATAAGTGTGACTTAGAAGATGAAAGAGTTGTAGGAAAGGAACAAGGTCAAAATCTAGCACGACAGGGGAACAACTGTGCATTCTTAGAATCTTCTGCAATGTCAAAAATAAATGTTAATGAGATCTTTTATGACCTAGTGCGGCAAATTAACAGAAAAATTCCTGTACCTGGGAAGGCCAGCAAAAAGTCATCATGTCAGCTGCTTTAATATACTAAATGCACTGTAGCTCTGACCCAGGTCTGAAAAACTGTTGTCCAATTCAACAGAGCCAGCATTCCAACTTTGTTAAATCTACAGCATCTTAAATGGACTTTCCTGTGGTGGTACCGTTTAAGAGGCAGATGAAAGCTACTACATCAGTTTGCACATTCTAATCACTTTGCGGTATCGCAAGAGAGATTTTTACTCGTATAATAGCCCTGGAGTATGCAACTAGTAAAGCCAGAGGCTACATCCAGTATTACTGCTAAGAGATATTCTTCATCCACCAATGTTCTACATGTATGAAAATGGTGTATTGTATACCTTAACGCGCCCCATACTTTCTATTGGAGAGTACAATAATGTAAATCCTAAAAGCAACCACTATTTTAGCATAATAAAAGAAAGTCCAAAGAGCTCCTATATAGACTACTCCAGATAACTTTGCTTCTTTGATCCCTGTAGCTTATTGTAATTTTTTTTTTAAGAAATTCAAGGTCATTATCATTGTATTGTACAAAATAAGCACTTTGATTAACATAGCTATATAGTTTTAATTTTTGAAAAACCTATGGAGACAGTGATCTTGTCTTTAAAATATGATAATCCTTTCAGTATAATGTCTTAAAGACGTTGCCTTTAAATCTGTTGGGAAAGAAACGTCCAGACTTTTCAAATCTCTTATTTTATGTTTCCTTTTTTGTTTACATAGGAAACAATGTTTATAGTTGTGTGTACAGTGGGGGTCTACAACAAGAAGTGTATATTTTCAAACAATTTTTGTAAATCATTTTCAGGCTTTTGCAGCTGTAGATTCTCACTGTGAATCCCTTGCTTGCTCATGCATAAGTGTATTTGCAATACCAAATATACAGGTTTAGTATTTTTGACTGTTAGTGATTGTTTCACATGTGTAACATTTTGGTTGAGATGTTAAATGGTGGACTAGTACTGTGGATGTGAAGTAATTTTAATCATGTGTAACTGGTCACAAGGCCTAAGGTGCAGTAACTATTGCTGTTTTATTTAACAATGCCTTGTTGCTTTGTATGCATTAACCTTTGGGTATAATGTGTGTCTATCCAACAGGGAGCCACAGTATTTAAACTGACCAACCTAATGTTACAACTACTTTGAGGTGGCTGAATGTAAACTAAAAGCCTTAATAAAACTGGTGCAATTTTGTATAACTTAGCATCAGTAGTTCAATAAATTTGGATTGCCATGCAAAGACTTCCGTTATAATTACTTTACACTTGAATGTTCTGTGTGATGTTTAACAGTGCTAGTAAATAAATATGGGTTCAACTTCTTTTTAGATGTAAAAAAAAAAAAAAAATGCAGTGCTATGGTATAACTAGAAATTTTTAAGTTCCTAGAAAAAATATTCAAAGTAAATTCTTTTTTTTGATAATCTAAAAGAAACCTATCTTGCTTTTCCTGTCCTCCAAATGCAGAGGCTATTTGGGCAGTAAGAAAATTAAAAAATAAAAACAAAGAACTTCAGCATTTTCTCATGTAAATCAAAATGGCCTTAATAATTATTCCTGATCTTCAGCAGTGTGTTTCACTGTTGCAAGATGCTGGCACTTTATGTAAATATAACATCTTATGGAGGTATAAATATAAGTATTTCTTGTTAACCATAGATTCAGAATCCAACTAGAGGGCCTCAAATTGAACAACCCACCCACTGCAGATTTTCCTGATAGGTAGTCTTAGCTCAAACACTTGATGGAGTTGGGGAGGCAGTGCCCAGCCCTGTTTGGTCTCTCAAGGAGTCTCCTGTACCTCACCTTGTAGGGCTTATTTACTGCCCCATCTGCTTGTCATTGCTGGAGTTCTAGTCAGCAGGAGTTGATTTACTGGGGGAAAGTATCTCATAGGCCGTGGGTGTAACTTCACTGGCAATACCACCACATAACAGCCCCTCGACTTCCCACTATTACGGGGCCTAGTTCTACATAACTGGATCTTTTTTTTTTTTTTTTTTAAAGTAAATGTTCATGTTCTTAACTCCAAACTTCCAGTCCCCTACACCAAACCTAGGCCAGCAGAATAGAAAAAGAAACAGATTTCTATTTCCCTCTGACAGAATAATAATTAAAACTGCCATTTCTTATGCTGGGAAATAAGATAACCACTCTATATACTTGGCTCATTTAATTCTCACTACTAACCTGTGAGGTAGAGGCCACAGAGGTTTTGGAAGGTTAAATAGCCAAGTCCAGACACTAATGAGTGAAAGAACCAGATTTGACTCCAAATCTGTCAAATTCTAAAGCCCACTCCCTTAACAATGAAGCTAAATCATCTCTCAAAATACAGATGGTCCTTGATAACTCCACATACACTCCTGTGGGAACGTAAATTGGTAGGAATTTTATGGAGGGCAATTTGGCAGTACCTACTGAAATTCATAGTTTTCTTACACATACCCATTGACCTAGAAATTCCAGTTCTAGGAATTCATCCAAAAAAATACATACAGGTGTGCACAAATAGTCACTGTAAGGATGTATCACTGTATTATCTGCAATAGCAAAACTCTAGAGATGGCCCAAATGAACAAGTGGAGGGACTGGTCAGATAAATCAAGGTGCATTTGTAGGATCTAATATGATTAATGCAGTGTAAAAGTCATGTTGTAGAAGAATAGCTAATCATATCAGAAAATACTAATGAAATATTGTTAAATAAAATCAAGTTATCAAACAATATATGTAGCATAATATCAATTTTCTAAAAATGCGCATATATGCATTTTAACAAGACTGAAAAGATATACAACAAAATGTTATCAATGACTTTTCTAGATGTGGTAAGGTAGGATTATAGATAATTTTTATTTTCTTTATACTTATCTGTATTTTTGATAATAAACAGGTATGACTTAGGTCATCAAAAGAAACAATAAATGTTACAAACATGACACTGCCTGTCAAATTTTGGGGAAAATTTAATCTGTTGATCCATCCATTTGATAAAGCCATGCAAACAGCTCCTCAACCACTCTGTCATGAGGGAAAAGACATAGCTGTTGGATGAGAAGAAAACGTTGCATTTCACTAATCTGAATACTTGTTCTCTTTAGTTCACTGAAAATACTTAATGAAATGATACTATGTCTCGGGACTGGAAGACTCAAAAGGCTTATAATGGACTAGTAAATTTTTTATATTTGCAGTCAACTCCCAGTGGAAGAGTGGTTTAGAGGAGTGGTTCTCAAACTCTGCTGCACATTACAGTCACTGGGAGCTTTCAAATACGCTGATATCCAGTCTGCACCCCACCCAGCAACTAAAGCAGACAACCTGGGAAAGGGATTCAGGCATCCATGGCCTTTAAAGCCAATGCTGTTGATTAGGATCCTGAGGTCACAGGGTCAAAGGCAAGTTAAATACTCCTCAAGAAAAAAATACCTCATTTGCAGACATCTTGTATTATTAAGGTAAAATAAGAAAAGTGGATGATTCTGCTCAATCATCAATAACCACTATAAGTCAGTGTGTGTATTCTACTAAAAGTGCCTATTATAATTGTCTGCCACAGACAGGACAGAGCATGCAAATTCTAGAGAGTCCTTACATTTCATGCTCTGAGAGTTCTTCCCTTAGAGGGTTTCTCAATCCTGGGGGTGGGGCACAGATGAGCTGCAACAGGCCCTTCAACCCATGAAATAGCACGCAAATTTTGACGTTATGAGATTTTTTTATGAAGAGAAGGCCTCTATCTTTATTTGATTCTCCAAGAGGTCTCTGCGCCAGAGATATTAACAAACAGCAAAATGAACTCTTTTTAATATTTGTCCTTAATGAGTAGGGAAGGGGCCTCAAAGCTTGACAGATGACGAGAGAAGTACAAGAGAAGTTCATTAACTCTTAAAAAACTGTCCTTCTCCTTGAATAATGAAGGCCTCCTGCAGGATATGGAAATTTATTTCCTCAGTTAAGATAGCTGAAATTCATTTTAGGAAGGCAGGGTAGTAGCGTGGGGAATATACTGCAGAGATGGAAGATCAAAGTTCTAGCCGCTTCTTTATTAACTAGCTTGGAACCAATTAACTGTACTGGTTATGCAGTCTCCTTATCTCTAAAACATGGACAGAAATATTGGTCCCACTTTCCTCAGAGGTTTACATGGGGTCAAGATGAAATTACACATATTAAGTGTCACTCAGAAGCACAAAGCATTCTGAGAGTGTACTTATGCTTTTGTTTGAGTCTACTCACTTACATGGTTATTAGTGACATTTGATGGGCTGGGTTTTAGGGAGACAACTCACCCATGTCTTGCCATACCTGATCTGCCTGGTGGATCCCTCACTGGAGGAGGGGGTCTCTCACTAGGTGGGGGAGGAAGAGGGCCTGAACGTCCTGGTGCAGGTAAAGGTGGTGTTGATGAAGTGAGGGACAAATTCCGCTGTGGAAGTCTTGGGATTTCATCGTTGCCACTGGAACCCGGAGGCAGGGGAGGAGGGCCAGGCCTGTTGGGAGGCGGCGGCGGAGGCGCAGCCTGTGAGGAGGAGGAAGGTCTCGGGGTGGAAGGCACTGGAGGCTTGTTGTTCTGAGGGGGAGGAGGTGGACCAGTTTCTCTGTGGAGGGAGGGCCTGTTGCCCATTGGAGGAGGTGGAGGAGGGGCCCTGTCATCTAACGCCCTGCTTGGAGTAGGGGGAAGGGGAGGCCTGTTGGAGAAGGGTGAGGAGGAGCCTGGGGGTGACTGGCGCATGGAGCCTCCTCCAAAGGCAGCACCTCGGCTTCCAGGGAAAGGGGGAGGGGCAGGCCCAGAGCTGGGCTGCCTGGGTGCCCCAGGCACTGGTGGGGAGCCGCGGTTGTGCAGGCTTGATTGAACGGGTCTTGGCGTATTAGGTACTGGGGGGGGAACATTATCGGGCTTTGCGCCCACGTCAGGCCTTGGAGGAGGCATACGGTTCCTCTGAGGCTCTGGGGGACCACTTCTGTGGCCTGGAGAAGGCACTGGAAACCTCCCTGGGCCACTTGGGGGTGAAAAAGATTTTGAAGATGTGGGTCTTCCTCCTGGTGGCAAAACTGGTGGTCGGCTTCCTCCGGAATCTGAAGAACGGGGTGGGGGAGAAAAGTCAGTTAGAAATCAGGAACACCAAAGGAAATCAGAGTACTAGAGTATATTCCCAACTACTGGAAGACTTTTCTTAGAGCGCTATAAAATATAGCTAACTATTCATAGAAATTAGGCTGTGTGTGGTCCTTCCTGAAGGTAGAGGAATAGACCATAAGCTCTCTGGGAGTGTTCTAGACCCAGGCTCTACAACCTATGAGCTTTCAAGACAATTTTGGAGAGATCTCTTAGCATTATGTATGGACAAGAACCAGGATGAAGTCTGTAAGAGTTCTGGAGGAATCCCTTATCACTCTGAGAGTACAAGAACAGGGTGGTGTTGGCACATGGGATTTCTGGTAATATTTACCCACCCTCCCCAACCCCGTACTCTTTGTACTTCTCAGGTTTGAAAAATAATTCACTCCTCTTCAGTATAAAAATTAGTTATCCCAATATAAAGCTCCATATGCAAGGGTTTCCTATTCAACGAAAAAAATATGGAGAAATACAATAGAAGAGTTAGGATTGCAATAAGAAAGAACTAAGAAAGGAGTTAATCACCAGTGGACTGTATTAATCTTCAAACGAGTAGGCAACTATACAATTTTTTTTCCTCCTGGGTCAACTTCCACTTCAACATTGGCAGCTAGAACAACACTATTATGTAATTCATATGAAATTGATTTGGTTTAACAAAGGGGGAACCAAAGATATGGAAAAATTGAAACTACCACCCCAGAATCTCTTGGAACCCAAGTTAACTTT
Organism: Trichechus manatus latirostris; assembly: GCF_000243295.1. Taxonomy (NCBI): domain Eukaryota; kingdom Metazoa; phylum Chordata; class Mammalia; order Sirenia; family Trichechidae; genus Trichechus; species Trichechus manatus. The sequence continues at coordinate 9,814,355 of NW_004443973.1, read as the reverse complement.
CAAAAAACAGTTAGCCTTAAAATTTGTCTACTACTTGAGCCATTAGCTAATTAATGCACCAAATATTTACTGAGCACCTGCTATGTGCCAGCCATTATTCTAGATGCTAGTTAGATGAGTAAACAACAGAAAAGATCCTGCTCTCCTGTAGTTTACATTCTTATGGGCGAGGTAAACAATAACCCAATAAACAGATATTTTCAGTACTTAGTCATAAGTACTAAAAGGAAACTAAAATAAGGTGATGAGATGAAAAGCGCCTAGAGAGACCAGGACAGACAGAGTGACTGGGGATGGCTCTGATGTGACATTTGAGCTGAGGCATGACAAAAAAGAGCCAGACATGGAAAGATGAGGAAGAAAGGTGCTTCAGACAGAGGGGCCTCCAGGTGCAAAGGCTCTGAAGTGGGAATAAGCTTGCAAATTCAAAAACTGGTGGCCTGTTTGCCTGGGGCATAGCATGCATGAGGGAGATGCTTGTCAAATGAAGTCCGAGTGGGCAGCAAGGACTGAGTCATACAGAGCCTCCCTGTAAGCCATAAGAAGTTCAGATTTTACTCAACATGCAATGAGAGCATTTGGAGGGATTTCTACAGTGGAGTAACATGGAATAGAGATAATTTTTTACTTAGACTTTAGTATTGGAAAAGGCTGTTCTTTCTTTGAGTACGTGGTATATTTCTCTGTCATCAACTTGTGATAAGTTTTATCTTCCTCTTAGCTTTGGTGACAAAAAAGTTCAGATTAAAGCTGCAGTTACTGTCCACCTAACAATTGTACGGGATCTTCCAGCACATCATTTTGTGCTCTAACTTAAATTCCATCTTCGTTTTAATACTTTTATTTTTCTTTTACCTTAATTTCTTCACTTATTGTTAAACTACTGAAGTATGCATTTATCAGCTGCCTCAAATCCTTTTGGTGGGTTTTAAATAAATACATTTGAATTTAAATGCAGGTCTGGCAAGACAGAATCCCTTTTATTATTGAGTCTCTTTCTAGATTTTGACTACCCAGTGCTAAAATAGTCAGCTGAGCCTGAGGATTCAGTGACCTTATCTTCATATGAGTGTGAGCATTTCACATTTTCCCAGTGGACATTTTAAAAGATTTTGCTGGTTATATAATTAGACATAAATTCCTCTAACCACGATAAACATTTAAAAAAATAACTAGTTTTACGGTAAAAGTTCTTGAGCTAATGTTGTAGTCAGGAGAGAGCTCCTGCACTTAAGTCTTGTATGTAGCCATGACCAGGCCCGATTTCTCTCTGCCATTAGGTTCACGGACAATCTTGTAGGACTCATTTCCATGGCTCCATGCAGAGAATACTTAGAATCACTGGCACTGAAATACCAAATATCTGTCACACAAGACACCATTTTAGATTTAGTGGGATTTGTAATTATATTCCACATGAAGTACTACATAGTGTTTTTGGAAAGTGGTTCCTAAGTATTTACTGTACTAGCCAGAATGCTCCTTAGAAGCAAGGATGGTGAGACTTCGTCTCACGTACTTTGGACATATTATCAGGAGGGACCAGTCCCTGCAGAAGGACATCATGCTTGGTAAAGTGTAGGGTCAGCGAAAAAGATGAAGATCCTCAGCCAGTTGGACCGACATACTAGCTGCAACAATGGGCTCAGACATAACAATGACTGTGAGGGTGGCACAGGACCAGGCAGTGTTTGTTTTGTTCTGTTGTACACAGGGTTGCTATGAGTTGGAACCAACTCAATGGCACCTAACAACAACAAACAGCTGGATCAGCTACCTCACAAAGAAAGATGAATTTGCTAGGCCACCAGGCAGAGTTTCCAGTGGTAGCAAGTTCCTTTTGCTTCTTCCTTTTCTTCCCACTCTAGCTTAGCCTTTAGAAAAGTTCAAAAAGGTACAGGTTACCCAGGGTAACTGGGCAAATATGTAACAGCTCTATGGAGTTGCTAACAAAAAAGAACAATGTTAAACAGAACCCACTGCCATCGAGTCGATTCTGACTCATAGCGACCCTACAGGACAGAGTAGAATAGCTCCATAGAGTTTCCGAGGAGCACCTGGTGGTTTCGAACTGCCAACCTTTGGTTAGCAGCTGTAGCTCTTAACCACTATGCCACCAGCGTTGTCTCTTATAAAATAATGTTAACATTTAAAACAATAAATGTTTTAAGGGGTGTAGTGCCTTAGAGGGTATGCTAAGCCTCCAAACCACCAAACTCTGCCCATCTTCAGTAACTGAGAAGGAAACTCTTGTTACCATTATCTCTGTTGGCCGTGGATCTCAGCTTGGGCATTCCAGCCTGGAACAGTCCTCCCAAACCAGGTGGTCCGCCCCCTCCAAAACTTCCACCGCCTCCACTACTGCTGCCACCTCCTCCACCAAATCCGCCGCCTCCACCAAAGCCACCAGCGCCACCAGAGCCACCAGCACCAGCTCCTTTAGGTTCTGCAATTGGAAGAAACCACACTCTTTTTACATGTATGAAAACACTCATCAGTGTACTTCACCAGTGTAGCCCAGTTAAACAATATAATAACTATAAAACAGGGGGCTGGCTGAACCTGGGCCTAGGGTGGACAACTGGGATTTCTTCACCAAAATGCAGGGTTTTAAGGGCTCACCCTACCCCAGCCAGATATGGAAGAACTTTCTCCACTTCAGGGCAGCCACAGATGCAGTAGTGGAAAAAACAATAATAGATGGTGACTTGTCCCCACACCCACTAGCTGCCATATGGGTTAATATCTGTTTGTTCTACATCCTAAGATATGACAAATAAAAGAATCTTCAAAGAATGAAGGTCATTCTTTGAATAGATATGGATTGACACAGTGGCTGCAACGATGGGCTCAAGTGTAGCAAGTATTGTGAGGATGGTGCAGGATCAGGCAGTGTTTTGTTCTGTTGTGCACAGGGTTGCTATGAGTCAGAACTGACTCAATGGCACCTAACAACAACAGTATTTTTTTCATATATGTATTGTTTTTTCTTAATTTGCTGTGTAAACTCTCATCTTAAACACAATAAAATATTTTTTTTAAAAAGTATATGAAAATGATTATTTTTAGTATACTGTCAACACTGGGCTTTAACATCTTAAAAATTCTTTGCAATTTGAGAAGGTTCAAAGTTTTTTTTTATTTTGCATTTATTTTGTCAGGAAAAACTGTGAAAGATTTTTAGATGGACAAACAAAACAGGAGGAGGAGGAAAAGGAAAAGATTACTAAGTATTTTTTCTAGCCGTTGTGGTTATTTCTGCCTTTCATTGTCTTTGAACTATTTTACAACTCCATAAGTTGCAGAAAATTGATAATAATGTAAATGATCTTTGTCCATAGAAATGCAAAGTAGTTGTGTCCAGTGAAATGCAACTGATTACTGACTTGTTTTGCACCTATCTGCCTTTATGTGTGGTACTCTGAATTCTCCTTTGAGTTGATTATAACATCTTAATGGTTCCCTCATTAATTAATAAGTTAAATAAAATCTTTTGTTACTGAGTAGAAACCCCAGGTTCTAGCTCAGCATGACTCGTATTGGCCAATAAACGAGAAACTGAGGTGGGAGAATAGGAAAGGCACCTTTATTTTGTTTACAAGGAAAAGGAGTCAGTTGGAGCTGCTGCTGCCAAGACTGCTCCCCAAGGGCAGGCAGGCAGGCAAGTTACTTTTAAGGGGTTTACAAGTAGGGACTTCATACAAGTTACGTCAGGAACATTCTTAATCATACCATGCAGGCACAATGGGGTTAACGTAAAAGCAGGATTCAAATGCAAAGCGGGGGGCAGGGGGAGCCAAGCAAAGAAAATAGGATTTTTAATACAGCACTGTGGGGGCTGTCTCACTCCTTCCATTTCTTTTTGGACATTGGTCATTCAAGACCAGAGTCCATTTTGAACTATATAGCCTGGCTCAGAATTATTTGGCATATTTTTGGGGAGGGGCAAATATTGGACCTAGGCCTTTCATTGTGGCTACTGACCTCTTGTTGGTTTATGACTATTTACTAAATATTAAAAGAAAAAGAGTGGCTTTTATGCCCTGTTTATGTGACTGTTCCCATAAAAGATTTTCTTTTTCTTCAGATTGTCTTAGCTATCGTCTTTATACCTCAGGGCCCAGTTGATGTGTCTTTATGAGTCCTTGAGAGCCCAGCTCCAGCTGGGTCACATTCTTTATGCTCAAGGACAGGGAATAATGGCTCCAATATTATCTCCTAAATAATTCTTTTCTTTTGATCGAAGATTGGAGGTAACACATTGATGATAATACCTGTACTCAAGCCCTTAGATGGTGGCCATGGCAGGCTTTTTAAACTCATGGTGCTGTTTTCCACCAGATACCATCTGATTCTTCACCAGGATCTTAAGTAAGAGCAATGTTCCCATCAGTCGCATTGCTGAAGTGAGTAGACTCAATGTACAACATTTTAGCCTGAGGCTTTTTAAGTGTAAGACAATAGAAGATAAGTTTTATTATACCTAATATTATCAGGATGCAGACTAAGAATATTATTATTTCTTGCAATAGTGATTTAGCTCATGTATTTATTCTTGATGGTAACTAACCAAATAAATCCGGTGTTTGTAAGGGTGTTATAGGGAGTACCCAAGTAACTTGTTTTCTAATTCTATGTATATCCTGTTCTACTTCTCCTGTGTTATTTATCCAAATGCAACAAGAGGTCTTCGCTACAGCACAGACTACACTTTCTTGGGCTCATAAAAAAAAATCTAAGGCTATTTTGTTATCTCATGTCACCTTGGCTAATGAGGTCAGAGATCACTGTTGTGTTTTTATCTCATTAGCAACTTCGTCTGTTATTTGTCCCGTAATGATTGATAAATTTCTTAAAGTTTTTTTTCCACTTTAACTATACCATAATAGGAATTTTAAGCTACCAACCTCACCCTGAGTACTGGACCACTGGGTTTCTTTTTTTACTCTCATTCTAATAACAATTTAACATTACCTTTTCAATATTTACTAGCATCATTACTATGAATATCTAAAGGTAACCTTAAAATTCTCAAAGTGTGTTGCCCATGCATTCACCAGGAATCTAAACAAGAGATTGCCCAAGTAAACTCACTGTCAGTTGGAAAGGGATCATTTAAACTAGCATAGCTGGATCCACCACACAGAAACATATATCCATAAGGAGCACACAAAGTTTGTCTAGAGGAAACAGAAGGTATAGAAAAATTCACATGTGACAACCAGATTTTCATTAGAGAATATATGATTAACAAGATATACAGGATGGACCTCTCCTGTTGGAGGACTTCAGTTAATCTGTTTAAAACAAGTGTTCTTCTCGAGGGCAAGCAGCCCCTCCTTGGTTTACCTATTAACAGTCATGGCTCACTTTCTCAGAAGCAGAAGTGTCACAAAACTATTTTTATGAGAGAAGAACTTCTAATTCAAGAGTTACAATATCTAAATCCATTAGTTACATAATTTAGGAGAAAGGAAAAGGTTTCTTATATCCAGAAAGTAGGACCTTGAAACATCAGTAATATTCCCACATAAAACCCATAGTATTCCTTTACTCAGTCTTAATAGTTAATTTCTGTTCCACATGATTCTAGATCAGCTGCATTCTGTGAACTCATCAGCTTCTACATAAGAGTTTTTGGACATCTTGATACAGTCTAGTCATAGTTCTTTTCATAAGTCTAATAATAGTCCATCTTTTTGTTGAGGTATTTTGGTCAAATGTTTTCAGCAAATCAACAAAGTAAAAATTTAACTGCAGATGACAAATCTTAATATGGCCATGATTAATTTATAAACATAATACTCCTAATTATAAAAAATTCAGAACCAAATAAAGTTAGTTTAAAAAAAAACTTCGACAAAAATATTTTTAAATATAATGATTAACCTTATTTTTAAAGAGCTTCAGATATAATACACTATATAATAATCTTGAGACATAATACCATATAGTCAGGATATGCCAAGATTATCAAGTCTCTAAATACCTGAATAGTAATAAAAAGACTTCACAGGTAAACGATGTGAATGCCTCAGTCAAACCATTGGATTTGGTGCTACCCATAAAAAGCCAAACCCCTTGCCACTGAGTCGATTTCAACTTATAGTGACCCTATAGGACAGAGCAGAACTGCCCCATATGGTTTCCAAGGAGCACCTGGTGGATTCGAACTGCCGACATTTTGGTTAGCACCCGTAGCTCTTAACCACTAAGCCACCAGGGTTTCTGGCTAGATTAAAAAAAATAAAGTTGCGGCCAAGTTAGCAATAAAGAAAATATAATAAAATTATGACATAATATTATGCATTTGCTGTCTAATACTAGGCAAAAACATAAGAGGAAATACTAACATATAAACTTTGACCCAAAGAGAATCAGGTGTTTCTCTTGATTTTGACTACACATACCATGTAATTTATACATATTAAATAAACCTTTCCTTTATATAAAAAAAAAAATTTTTTTTCTCAAGCCATGCAGCTTGGTTTTTGACTAGGAATTTTATTTTAATGAGCGGCTGAACTTTTGTCCTCAAGGCAGATTACACGAAGGATAAGTTAACCCTTTAACTCAGAAGTCAAAGAAAATTTTTGTTATTTTAACAGTGACAAACCCAGTTCTTTGTTTTATATATTATTTAATGTCAAAGCTCCTAAAAATTTCATAAATTAAACCATTAAACTTTACTCAGACAGATAAAACTTTTGACCATATTAAATAAATTTCTTTTTAATAAACCTCTTAAATGTTGTCTTTGTTGTATCTCTTATAGTACATCTTTTTAAAATGGCAAAAATGAACACACTCATTAGCAGACCCATATATATGTGTATATATATATATATATATATATCTTTTTGTGTGTATGTGTGTGCTATAAAAAGCAAAAGTATATAAACTTAAATTATGACGAATATCTATTTAGTCAATTTAGTATCTGAAAATTACCTAAAAGGTCTTGGAAATTATTTTAAGCTTGTATACCATAAAACATAATTGTTGAGATAAAGTTTGTGCAAACAGTCCAACTTTTTATTTAAATTTTATTATTTTTCTCAATCTAATTTTAGCCCTAAAAGATTTTATCAACCAGCTTTGGAAATCACAAAGTTACTGTTCAACTGACCAATTCATTGAGATGGATAGAACCTTATCTCTAGCTAGGGGTGGAAACATTTTTTTTAGGCTGTTTTAGTTGTATCTCATTGTGATTTTTATTTTTTGCTTTTTTGAGTTCTCTTATGATAGAGAGAACTTGTTTACAGTACTTTTATGATTGTGATCTCTCTAATTTTTGATTAGTAAAGCAGCAATTTTTTTCTTATTTTCCTTTGTCTTAAAAGAGTCTCCACTCAGTTGGAAGGCTTCTTCCAAAACCTTCCCTGGAGCTATATGGCTTCAGAGACTGGAGGCTGGAGAGGCTTGATCGTGTCCCCCCTTTACTCTCTTGACTCATCGGAAGACAAGATTGGGTCATCCCAATTCACTTACATATGTTTAAGTGGGCCTAGGCATTTGGAAAGGCTGTCTACCCAGTAAATACCAAAGTTCTTTAGCAATTGTGTGAATGAATCCATCAATTCTTGGCTAGCAAGACTGGGGGAGGGGCAGGGAGGTCTGATCTTGCCATGCCCTCACTCTCTTGACTCAATTCACAGAAAAGAACAAAACAAAACAGGTTTTAGATAAAACTTTTTAACTTGCCAGAGCCTCAGATGGAGGAATATTACACCTTTTGACAAAAACTGAGACTCAAGCAAAAGTTGCCCCAAAAGGAAAAGACAACACAAATGAAAGCTCATTTTCCCAAAGTAGCACTGCAATTCCAAATTACTTCTCGTATATTCAGTTTATAGCATTTTTAAATATGAACCCCAAATCATGTCTTGGTAGCAGGGGGGAAAATCCAGACTCATTTATCAAAGATGTTAAGCTTTAAGGTTCAAGCTTTTGGCTTCCTTCATTTTGAACTTCATTCATTCTGCTGACTAGAGATCTAGTCTCTTATTTTAGACCTTAAATAGACTAGTTCCTCCAATTTGGAAAGTACTTTAAAGTAGCTACTGATGATTTTAATTTTAACATTGTTATTCTTTATTGAGAAACTATATCATAAAAAAGGTATGGGGCTACCACTTCTCCCTTCATATTTGATAACACAGCCAGGAGCTGCCACCTTCCCCTGCAAATCTGGCAAAACAGGGCACTACTTACCAGATTTTCTGAGTCTCAAAAAGAACTCTAACAAGAAAGGCCGTGCGACCACCTCATCCTGTCATGGAAGTCTTTAAACTTTGTGGCGAACACCCTAATGGCTTTTACTGGCCAACCCATGCCTGAATTTTTGCGGCTTATTGTGGCTCAGAGCTCTTTGAAAATAGAATTACCTCTTTAATGTTTCAAATGTCTGAATCTGGACACTGAACGCAGTTCACCAAGTTACTAGATATCACTCTTAACCAAACAATCAAGGAAAAATCTAAAAAAGATTCTCCTTAATCAAATCAACTGGTTTTCAAAACAAATATGCCAAACAAAGCTTAAGAAAAGATGAAAAAGAGAACAAAAAGAATAAGCAAAGGCTCATTTTCCAAGGGCACTCACCCCATCGGTGTCGAAGGGACATGGAGTGCGAATGCGTGGGTCCAGGAGATAGGACCTCTTTTTTTTGCTGGCTTCTGCTCCGCAGTCCAGGTCTCCTCGAGGGCGACTGTATTCATGGTTTTAGAATCCCTGCAACAACTACACCATTAACTCTTTTTTTTAATTGCACTTTAGGTGAAAGTTTACAGCTCAAGTTAGTTTCTTATACAAAAATTTATATGCTCATTGTTATGTGACCTTAGTTGCCATCCCTATAATGTGACAGCAAACTCCCCCTTTCCACCTCAGATTTTCCATGTCTATTCAACCAGCTCCTATCCCTTTCTGCCTTCTTATCTTGCCTCTGGACAGGAGCTGCTTATTTAGTCTCGTGTATCTACTTGAACTAAGAAGCACAGTCTTCATGAGTATCATTTTATGTCTTATAGTCCAGTCTAATCTTTGTCTGAAAAGTTGGCTTCAGGAATGGTTTTAGTTCTGGGTTAACAGAGAGTCCGGAGGCCATGTCTTCTGGGGTTCTTTCAGTCTCAGTCAAACCATTAAGTCTGATCTTTTTGTGTGAATTTGAGTTCTGCACCCCACTATTCTCCTGCACCGTCAGGGACTGTCGTGTTCCCTGTCAGGGCGGTCATTGGTGGTAGTTGGGCACCATCTAGTTCTTCTGGTCTCAGGCTGATGGAGTCTCTGGTTTGTGTGGCCCTTTTTGTCTCTTGGGCAAATATTTTCCTTGTGTCTTTGGTGTTCTTCATTCTCCTTTGCTCCAGGTGGACTGGGACCAATTGATGCATCTTAGATGACTGCTCACTAGCTTTTAAGACCCCAGATGCCACTCACCAAAGTGGGATGCAGAACATTTTCTTAATAAACTTTGTTGTGCCAATTGACTTAGATGTACCATGAAACCACGGTCCCCAGTCCCCTGCCCCTGCTATTCTGTCCCTTAAAGTGTTTGGTTGTGTTCAGGAAACTTCTTAGCTTTTGGTTTAGTCCAGTTGTGCTGACTTCCCCTGTATTGCTACACCATTAACTCTTGCAGGGTGAAAACACCACAAGCAAAAAAAAAAAAAAAAAAAAGGTTTTATTTGGCATATATTTAAAGAGGCAAAAGTAGGAAAGGGACAAGCCTGCTGCCAGAGCCATGTCTGTCGGAGTCTCTGTTCCCAGTTCTTAAGGATGCATCTTAGCAGGCCACATTCTGGGATCCCTTGAACGTTCCTCATTCTCTGGCTACACACACTTACACGCTCACACAACCTAATCCGGTGCACCAATTTAACAGGTACCTGAGCCTTTTATGCCCTCAGCGGTCAATTCCTCCCGCTTCTTGGGACTCGTCTAGGTATTTACCAAACAACCCAAGTGCATTTTGTGTCTCCCACAGAGCCATCGTTTGGGTCCCAGGGGGACTGGCTTTCAGAGCTGCTCCAAGGTCTCCAGGAGAAATTTCCTGATGGTACCAGATATCGGGGCCGGGCTGTTTTCCAATCCACCTCAGGAACCAAGCAGATGGCTCCTGGCTGGCTCGCCAGAAATGTTACCAGGTGGAAACCCCAGGTTCTTGCTTAGCATGACTTGTATTGGCCAATAAACGAGAGACCGAGGTGGGAGAACAGGAAAGGCACCTTTATTTTGTTGTACAAGGAAAAGCAGTCAGTCGGAGCTGCTGCTGCCAAGACCGCTCCCCAAGGGTGGGCAGGCAAGTTACTTATAAGGGGTTTACAAGTAGGGATTTCTTACAAGTTACATCAGCAACATTCTTAATCATACTATGCAGGTGAAATGGGGTTTACATAAAAGCAGGATTCAAATGCAAAGCTAAGGGGGAGGAAGCCAAGCAAAGAAAATAGGATTTTTAATACAGCACTGTAGGGACATCTCACTTTGACACATGAGCATGTTATATCTGTATGACAGTCATAATTATACTCTTTTAAAAATGATCTTTTAACAATTTATGTATGTCTGTTTGTATTTATGAGGTTAAGTGCTGTTTAAAGTCTTTTCCACCCCTCAAAAAATCCTTTTGAGTCTTAGATAAGTATTACATGAAAACTACAAATTAATCTGGGAGAACTGACACCTTTATGATATTTAGACTTCATGTTTGGGAATGTGGTGTATTTTCCTATTTACTTATGTCTTCTGTATTTTTCAGCAAAGTTTTGTACTTTTTATGATATAGGTTTTGTTAGGGTTACTTCTAATAAATTGTTGTTGACATTGTGAAAGGGATTTTTTTCCTACTATTTTTTTCTAATTGGTTATTATTGGCATCAGAAAATTTAATTTGGTATCTAATACGTAAGCCATTTGCTGGATTTTCTAAATCAAAGTTTCTAAAAAATTTATTACCTTGGATCTTCTAGTAGATATATGGTCTGCAAATAATGAAGGTTTGTCTCCTCTTTTCTAGTAGCTGTGTATCTTATTTCTGTTCTGTATAAGTAGTTAATTACTATGGTGGCTGAACTTCTATAACAATGTCAATTATTAACGCTGCTAAAGGCAATCATGTTTTGTTCTAATTTGAATGAGAATGTCTCTAATGTTTCAATATTAAATATTGACTATTGGTTTGAAATAGTTTTGTTGTTGTTGTTATTGATTTGAAAACATTCACAATCAGGAAGTACCCTTCTATTTTAGGTTTTTGGAACTCTCTGATGGTGTTGAATTGTACACCAAATGCCTATTTGCGATCTAATGAGATGATTATATGGTTTTTCTTATTTGATGTGACAGATTAATAGACTTTCTAATGTTAAAAATGGGATAAACCCTGGTCCTGCTGAATTATTCTTTTAGTATAGTATTGAACTAGGGTTTTTTAGTTTTGATTTTATTTAGTATCTTCTCATTTATGATCATAAGTGATCTATAGTAGGGTTTCTTAACTTGGCACTACTGACATTTTGGGTCAGATTATTCTGTTTGGAAGCCGGTGCTATGTGTTGTAGAATGTTTACAGCATCTCTGGCCTCTACCCACTAGATGTCAGTAGCAACCTCCCCAGGTTATGACAACTAAAAAAGTCTCCAGACATATCTCCTGGGGGGCAAAATCACCCTCGGTTGAGAACCACAGATCTATAACTTTCTTTTGGTGTGTGCTGTCTGTCATGTTTTGGCATCAGGATCGTGTCAGTTTCATTACGCCTATCAGATAGATTTCCCTCTCTTCCTATGTTTGGGAACCATTTACACAGCATTTGAATTAGCTGTTTTTTTAAATCTGAAAGAATTTACTGATAAAATCACACGGCTCCAAAGCTTTTGGGAGAGAAAATAATTTGATACAGTTTTAAACTATTTCCTTGAGTGAATTTTGGTAAATTTATATTTTTCTTAGAAAAGTAGTTTCGTTAAGATTTTACATGTATTAGCATATAACTTCCTACTTCTTGTCGTTAGCTACCATCAAATTGGCCCCTGAGTCAGGGAAAGCACTACCTAGTCTTGTGCCACACCCATGACTGGTTGTGTATCAGACCCTTGTAATCCACAGGGTCTTCACTGGCTGATTTTTGGAAGTATACCATCAGGCCTTTCTTCCTAGTCTGTCTTAGTCTAGAACCTCTGCTGAAACTTGTACAGCATCATAGCAACACACAAACCTCCACTCACTGACAGGCAGTAGCTGCGAATGAGGTATACACTGGCCAGGAATCAAATCTGGACCTCCTGCATGGAAGGTGAGAATTCTATCACTGAACCACCACTGCCCCTAACGTCATAGTAACCCATCGCCATCGAGTCGATTCTGACTCATAGTGACCCTATAGGACAGAGTAGAACTGCCTCATAGGGTTTCCAAGGAGCAGGTGGTGGATTTGAACTGCCGACCTTTTGGTTAGCAATCGAGCTCTTAACCACTGTGCCACCACGGTTCCAACTTCATAGTAGTACCCTTAATTTTAGAAAATCTCCTTTGAGTCTCTTATTTTATCTGCTTCTAAGATCTAATTTTATTCATTTGTGTTTTCTTTTTTGATTAGATTTATCATAAGTCTGTCTGTGTTAGTGCTGGCTGTATCTTCTCTAGGTGTGGAGCTTTCTGGGATACTTATGGGAGCTTTGAGGATAGAAGAAATAATCTGATTATGAACAGACGAGAATGACTTTACCTAACAGGATAAATCAAATTGGAATAACAATTTCTGGAGGTGTAATGCAAAATTGCTTCTATATAAAATTTAAAATTTTTACTAATTTTAATTATTACCAATACTATTAATAATGTCCTTATCATTCATACATTCTACATTAATTAATGATACACTTTGGAACACTGCATTGATAATAGGACACGTTTGCATGGTGATGCAAATTCAAAGAGATCAATTCACTTTCAGAGGTTATCCATTAGTTCTTTACCCAGAACGTCTGTCCACCTTCCAGATAGAGAAGCTGAAGTGGAGGATAGTTAATTGGGTCCAGGTAATTTAGTCAGTAATTAAACTGCAGGATGGGGCTAAATTCAAGAGCCATCATATATAAGCATGGTCATCATTTTGACATACAGCCTAGCGAGGTTTCACCTGCAGACGTATGCATAACCATGGATAGGCTTTGCGAGGAGCTTGTGACAGTAGATTGCTGTTGTTGTTGGCTGCCTTCAAGTCAAGTTTCAACTCACAGTGACTGTATGTGACAGAACAGAATTGCCCCATAGGGTTTTCTTGGCTGTAATCTTTACAGAAGCAGATCGCCAGGTCTTTCTCCTGTGGGAGTTGCAGTGTGAGTTTGAACTGCCAGCCTTTCAGTTAGCAGCCAAATGCTTAACCATTGAGCCAGCAGGTCTCCCTGACAGTAGTATAGGTACCCAATTAGGTGCATGGACAACAAGGGCATGCCCTGGGTTGCATCTTGATTCCACCAAGCAGAGTGTATTCTTAAATATCCCTGAGCTGCTGGAAGAAAGACCCAGCACTGTTCCCATTTAATGGAAGGACGTGGGAACTTGAAGAGTACAGAGTTTCCACTAATGGATTCAGGAATAGGCCCTAGACTGTCTCTTCTCCTTCAGTGTTGGTGGGGATTTCACACCTACCTCTCCAGAGCCCCAGGGTTCCTCTCTTGGTGGAGAGAACCTCCAGCCTCTGTCGTAGAGGCTGGCAGTTTGTGGAGCCCCCTGGCCCCATTCAGGGCACCATGACTCAGATGGCTGTTGGACCAAGCCTCCCCAGATGTAAGTGACTCTGTTGGGCTCCCCAGTGAGCAAGTCTTGTGCCACTGATCAGAAGGACTAAAGGATTATATAATGACCACATCAGTTTTGTGGGCATTTGCTGTAGAGGTCAGATTCTCTCAAGTCAAGGGTCAAAACCTCATATTCCTTTTTGATGGGTGGTACAGTCTCCTTTGCACCACCTTGCTGGTTACAGGGTAACCAGTTCAAAATGCTGGTTCAAAAGCCTTTATCTTGGCCTTCCTCTTTTCCATTTTTCTCCCACACCAGCGTTCCCACCTAACACTGGTCCTTCTTCCTTCTCTATCCACTAGGTATTTCTCTTGTAAATTCTCCCTAAGCACTTCTAATCCTCCACCTTTGCTAAAACCCTGCATCTTTATTTAGGTATTCATTTGACCACAAAATACCCTCTGGTGAGGAGGTGGAAGGTCACTATTGAGTCCAAATGGGATCTGTGATCCAGGATGAATTCTGGGAACATCTGGCAGGCAGGGGAAAGGTCTAGCAATGTGAGGAGATTCTCAAGGCCCAATTATGAATTACCATTAGAGTCTAGTCATAGATAATTTTTCATTCTGTGTAAATGTTAGTAAGTAGCCCTGTATTGTGGGTACTTGTCTGTTTATACATGTTCTACCTTACTCCAGAAAGCATTCGGATGGATAAAACTTCGCTCATTTCCTTTCTCTCCAAACTCTTAATAATCATCTTATGTATCTTGAATTACACATTCCAGACTACAAAGCAATTTTCACAGGCGTTATCTCATCTGATGCTCACAACAAACTTGTGAGGTCAGTAGGACAGGTATTATCATTTCCATTTTACCAATGAAGGCAATAAGGCTTGAAGATGGTAAGTGATGGATGTCCCAGGACTTGAACCCATATCTTTTGATTCCAAGGCTGGGCCTATTCCATATTTCATGCTACCTCCTAATCTGCAGTACGAGGAGCCATGAGTTAAATTTTAGAAAGTGTTGTGAGCAACTCAGAGAATCGCTGCTGTGTGTCTTGGACAAAGAATTATTATACTGGCTTCCTGGAGCTTTAGAGGGGAACCCAAGCCAGAACTCTGGCCTACAATGAGTGACACAGTCCCTTATTCTGCTAGCTCTGCAGCTGTTATTAACAAAAAAAAAAAAAAATTTTTTTCGGAGAGGCAAGGTTGATTGTTAGGCCATAAACCATTTATCTTTGTGGAAAATAACTTTTTCACTTACTGTCCAAAATCGGTGCACTTCTGTCATTGGTGACTGTCCGCTTTAGTTTCTTCCCTTTGTTGATGTCTGAGAGAAGAGCATTTCTCCCAGCCTGCTCTGCCTTATTCAAGGTAGGCTTTTCTGTATTGGCCTGAAAGGAAACCATGCAAACTCACATTCATCTCTTGGAGCAAAACCATGTACTACAACATTCAGCCGGGGCAGCTAGAGCATTGGAAGCTTGTTATTAAAGTTCTTGGCAATAGGTTGTAAATTCCCCACAAGTTTTAGACCCGATGTCATTCTTTTTAAGACCTAGACGTTTGGGAGCAGATGCAGCAATAAATTACATTCATTTTTAATGCAGGAAGAGTCAGTGCCTGACAAACGTCTCTGAAAATTCAGACCACAATCTGGCTGTAATCAACAGAGGTAGGGCTGGATGGCTACAAACGAGAAGTGAATTTTAAGTCTGGGAGGATCCTGCAGGAGACCACAAGGCTTCCTACTCCAGAATGTGTCCTGAAGAACTGCTTCCCTTTCTTATCTGTTAGAACTCACCCTGGTGCAAGGGGAAAATCATCTCTAGCAAAAGGGTCAGCTGTAAGTATCTTTAAAAAAATCTGCTTAAAGTCTTGGAAAATAATTCTTCTGTCTACATTGCCAAAGATGTTTTTCTTTTTTAAATTTAAGTCAGATTCATTAAGATATCATTACACACAGTGAAATCATCCTCTTAATGTACAGTTCTATGAGTGTTGACAAACATACAGTCGTATAACCACCACCACAATCAAGAGAACAAATATAGAACATTTTCCATTACCTGATAAAGTTCCCTCATGCCCCTTTGGTGTATGATGTTTATGATGTTTAATCCCTTCTAAAGCTTAGCTCACAGAAGGCTACAAAGTGGCCAAAGGCACTGCCTTAAAATGTTTAGGTATTATATACCCAGAATTCCTGGGAAAATTCCTTAATATGAAATTGCCATCTCATTTCTTCAGCGTTGTTTTAGAGAGTGGGGATGACAAGAGCCCACACACAGACTAGGAAGTAGGCATTTGCCTGTGTCTGTCATTCTTGGAAACTGCTGGTCTTACCCAACAGCCTCTGGCTGCCCCAAACCCAAAGGTCGGTCCAGCAGTCCTGAGTCTTTCTAGCCTAGCCTCAGCCCTTCCGGAAGGGATGAGAATTCAGATAAGCCAGTGATGGCCATGGGAGGTAAACCTGGTGAGGCTTATGGCTTGATACCCCGAACAGTGATTTATCATGAGAGTTAGAGGCAGAGTGAGAGCTAAGAAAAGTTCTAAAGTAGGCTAAAAATAATTACTGTGGTTAACCTAAAGTATTAATACGCTCATGACAGTAACAGTTAACATCTATATAGCTCTTACTAGTAACAGTTAACATCTATATAGCTCTTACTATGGGCCAGGCACTATTTTACGTATGATCTGGGGAACAATATTGGAGCCATTATTCCCTGTCCTGGAATGTGACCCAGCTAGAGCTGGACTCACAAGGACACATCAACTGGGCCCTGAAGTATAAAGACATTAGCTAGGACAACCCTGAAAAACATCTTCTAGGGAACCTGTCACATAAACTAATAAAACACAGCACTGAAGACCCACATACTTTCTACTTTTATCTTTTTCTATTAGCATTTAGTGAATAGTAAGATTTGCTGGACCAGAGAAGACCCTCCCAATTGTTGTCACTGAAACCTGTACCAGTGATTGTTGAGAAAGACAATTCAAAATGTAGGATCAGTTTCTAGCCAATCTTTGAAAAGGTGAAGCTTTCAATGGTGCCCATCTGTAATGTGAATATATACTGATGACTCTGTAACATTCCTCATGCTTGTCTATCTTCCCATTCTTGCCTATTCTGTAATATTCCTTCGATTCGGGCAGACATTAGCTCTGGCAGCATGCTTGTCCACTTCCCACTTTTGCCTTTTTGAATACATGCCAAATAAAACTTTCTTTTTGCTTTACTAAACTTTGTGATGTTTTTACCCTACAACACATATATTAATGCTTTTGGTCCTCATCAATCCTACAGCTGTCATCTCCATCTTACAGACAAGGAAACTGAGGCACAGGGAGATGAAACCATTTGCCCTAGGTCACCCAGTTAGGAAGAAGAGGAGCTGGGACTCAAATGGTGGCAGTCTGATTCTAGAACCCTCCCTATAACCTGACAGAAGGGTAACTATGGGATATAAAATGCTCCTTCCCCATTAGCCCTCACCACTCTCCTGAAGCAACTTCGTTAAAAGCTTCTTGGCTATCATTCCAGGAATGCTCTTTGCATTTATACTTTACTTTTGCTAATGGGATCATCTTTTATTAGAGTTTAGAAGGAGCTTTTAAAATTACCTACTGGCTTCATCTTAAGGAAGAAAAAACCTGAGGTTCAAAAGGTTAAGTGACATGTCCAAACTGGATATCCTACCAGTCTGGGGTCAGCAACCTTCAGTGGCCTCCTGTTCTGCCTCAGAATTAATTCTGACACCTGACCTCCTCGGATGCTAACTTCTTTCAAGCCCAGGGCCCTTAATTGCATAGTTCCACTAGGAAGGTGTCTTGTGATATGCACCAACTCCCCTTTCCCTTTTCTCATTTTTCTATCTGACTTCTCCGGGATTTTGCTTTTGTTAGGTAGTAATAGACAGAAATGAGTTGATAGGATAAACCAGCGTTTCCCAAGCTTCAGTCATTTTGTATGACCTTCATGATTTCTGTCATCTTCTCATGCCACCTGTTATTTAATATTTTCATTAAATCAATTCACTATATTATTTATTATACTACTTTTCATTGGCTATTCTAAGTTAACTTATTCTTAAATCCTGAGTTTGATGTGTTGGTTATAATTTTTAGAACACACATTAAAAGAAATACATGAATATTAAAATTAAAAAATATTAATCCATGGACCACCCAACAGTGGTATACAATTCACACTTTTGGGGAAATACATATGAACTAACCCTGCTATGTCAGCCAGATCAGGGCTTCTCAAACCATTTATGTGAAGGACTAGTACTTTAAAAAACTTTTCCAATCCATCAAAGATTGGCACTTTTGCAAAATAACAATGAATCATTAGAAAAATGAATTTGTATTAAGAAAGATATGCAAGAGACAATATTATTAGAAAAAACATATACAAATACTGTCAAATTACGATAAACGTTTCTAAATGCTAACTCTCAATTTCTGTACTTATTTCTTTAGAAACTCTAACAAGCAGTCTGAGAACCACACTTTGAATAGCACTGAGCTAATTAATGGTCTGTTCTTCCTATCTAGTTCCAACCTCAGATAGGCTATAAGTGTGTCCCATGAAAGCCTGGGGCAAGAGACTTGCCTTCTATGGACCTCAGGTTCCCCATGTGAAAAATGAAGGGACCATCACTTTGTGAGGCTCCTCAGCAGGGAAGGCTGGAGGAGACCTTTGTAATGAAGTGTCTTGGAGCCTTTCCATATCACAAGGTGGGAGGTGCCTGCTTCCAGGCGAGAGGCGCTGCCTGGAAAAGGGGGCACTGACTTCTGAGGAAGGTCTATCAAGGAACCAGGATGAGTCCAGTCAAGAAGTTCCTTTGGAAAGTAGAAATCTAGATGCAAGGATAGATTTAAAGAAGGCTGTGAGTGTGTGTGTGTGTGTGTGTGTAGGGGGTGGTGGTGATGGTGGGGATGACATCTGTCAAAAACAGAGAGTGGGAGAAAGGGGGAAAAAGAAAGAAGTGAGACTGGAGGACATTTTAATGGACAAATTTTCAGATGGAACAAGACCCAGGTTTCTGGACCGTCCTGCCCAGAAGTTAAAGGTTAGAAGTTAAAGTTCATTTGAATAGAAGCGGTGCATGTATGTTTCAGAACTGCTCCTGCGAACCCCTGTGTTGGGTCAGCACATGGGAAATGAACAGGATGTTTCCCTTGGTGGACACAGTAGAAAAAATCTAAGTAATCCACATTCCACGCTTGTACTGTGCATTGCATGAGACCTTAGACAACAAGAACCCTTGGTGTTTGTGTTCACTAGGTCTCAGGGTATGGCTTCCTCTGGGCACCTGGAAAGCCTGCCATATCATACTTAGGCCAGAATGCAAATACACTTAAAACAAATATGCATATGGCAGGTTTTGACATGCTTTATGCATAGATAATGGATGGTGAGGGAAACTCACCAGTGCAAGTGTTGGGGGCGGAGGGGGTGCTGGAGGGGGAGGGACGGGCATCTTGGATGGTTAAACTTTCAACAGTCTTGCTGAGAAATCTGTAAAAACAAAACAAAGTCATACATTAGACATTTTGGTAATACTCTGTCCTAATATGCCTTCCTTATCCCCTGTCAAAGTGACAGCTATTCACACAGGCCAATTCTTTTTATTTATTTTGTTGTTTATGTTGTTGAGAATATACACAGCAAAACATACACCAATTCAGCAGTTTCTACATGTACAACTCAGTGACACTGATTACACTCTTCGAGTTGTGCAGCCATTCTCACCCTCCTTTTCTGAGTTGTTTCTTCCCCATTAACACAAACTCACTGCGCCCTAAAGTTCCTATCTAATCTTTCAAGTTGGTGTTGTCAATTTTATCCCATATAGACCGTTCTTAAAACAGTATAATACTCAAGGCAGACATTTTTTACTAGGTAAGCTAAACTACTGTTTGGTTTTAAGAAGACTTCAGGGGATATTTTTGGTTTAAGGTTTAAAAGATTATCTAAGGATAATAGTTTCAGGGATTCATACAGCCTCCATGGGTCCAGACAGTTTGAAGTCCATGAGAATTTAAAATTCTGTTCTACATTTTCCCCTTTTTGATCAGATTCTTCTATAGAATGTTTGATCAAAATGTTCAATAATGACCACAATATAACTACACACCAATAGCTCTTATGAATATAAATGCAAATATCCTCAACAAAATACTAACAAACCAAATCTAAAAGCATATTAAAAATATTATACACCTTGATCAAGTGGGATTTATCCCAGGAATGCAAGGGTGGCTCAACATTTAAACATCTATCAGTAATACCTGATATCCACATTAACAGAACATAGGAAAGAACCACATAATCATCTCTAACGATGCAGAGAAGGCATTTGACAAAATCAAAAACACTTTCATGATTAAAAAAACACTCAACAGCTAGGAACAGAAGGGAAGTTCCTCAATCTGAAAAAGGTTTTTTTAATGAAAAACCCTGAGCTAACATCATAATGGAGAAAGACTCAGACCTTTCCACTTAAGATAAGGAACAAGACAAGGATGTCCACTCTCACCACTGCTATCAATATTGTATTAGAAGTCCTAGCTAGAGCAATTAGGCAAGAAAAAGAAATAAAAGATATCCAAATTGGAAAGGAAGAAGTAAAATTATCCCTTTTTGCAGACGACAAGCTCCTTCTGGGACATGATCCCCAAAAAATCCACAAAAAAGCTACTAGGGCTAATCAATGAATTCAGCAAAGTGGCAGGATACACAATAAACACAAAAAATAGTTGGTTTCTATACATCAGCAATTAGCATTCTGAAAAGGAAATTAAGAAAATAATTCCATTTAATCCCAACAGAATTTAAAGAATAAAATATGTAGGAATAAATTTAACCAAGGAAGTAAAAAGACACATACACTGAAAACTATAAAAAAAAGTTGAAAGAAATTTAAAAAGATAAATAAATGGAAGGACATTCCATGTATGTGGATTGGAAGACTTAATGTTGTTAAGATGTCAGTACTACCCAAAGCAATTTATACATTCAATGCAATCCCCATCAAAACTTCAACAACCTTCTTTGGAGAATTAGAAATCCTCAAATTTATATGGAACTGCAGGGGCCCCTAACAGCCAAAGCAATCTTGAAAAAGAACAAAGTAGGAGGGCTCATATTTCCCAGTCTTAAAGCATACAATAAAACTATACTAATCAAAACAGTCTTGTACTGGTATGACAGACATATAAACCAATGGAATAGAATTAAGAGCCAGGGATAAACCTGTATGTCTATGCTCAATTGGTTTTTTATAATCGTGCTAAGTCCATTCAACTGGGGAAAGAATAGTCTCTTTAATAAATAGTGCTGGGACAACGGGATTTCCAGATGCAAAAGAATGAGCCTGGACCCATATCTCATACCATATATGTAAATTAACTCAAAATGGATCAAGGACCTAAGTGTAAGAACTAAAACCATAAAATTCTGAGAAAAAACTTTGGGGTAATGCTTTGGGACCTAGTTTTTAACTATGGATTCTTAGATATGACACTGAAAGCATGAGCAACAAAAGACAAAAATAGATAAACGATACTATATAAAAATTTAAAACTTTTCTTCATCAAAGGACTTCATCCACAAAGTGAAGAGACAACCTAGAGATTGGGAGAAAAAAATTGGGAATCATATACCTGACAAGGGCCTGGTATCAGAATGTATACAGAACCCCCAAAACTCAACAAAAAAAGACCACAACCCAATTAAAAAAAATGGGCAAAGGACTTGAATAGACATTTCACCAAAGAAGAAAGACTAATGGCCAATAAGCACATACAAAGATGTCCAACATCATTAGTCAGTGACACTGGAAATGCAAATCAAAACCAAAATGAGAGATTACTTCAGTCGCACTAAGATGGCTATAATTTGAAAAACAAAACATAACAAAAACAGGAAACAACAGGTGTTGGTGAAGATATGGAGAAACTGGAACCCTCATCCACTGCTAGCGGAACTGTAAAATGTACAGCCAGTGTGGAAAACAGTTAGGCAGTTTCTCAAAAAGTTAAATATACAATTACCACATGATCTAGCAATTCCACTCCTAGGTATATAGCCAAATAATTAAAAGCAGCAATGCAAACAGATACTTGTACACCAATATTTACTGCAGCACTATTCACAATAGCCAAAAGGTGGAAACAACCTAAATGTCCATCAACGGATGAATGGATAAACAAAATTTACATATATACAATGGAATATTGTTGTTGCTGTTGTTAGTTATCTTTGAGTCAATTCCGCCTCATGGTGATCCCACGTATGAACAGTAGGACTGCTCCATAGAGTTTTCACGAGGCCTGTCTTCCAAGGCACCTCTGGGTAGGTTAAAACTGCCAACCTTTCAGCTAGTAGTCAACCACTTAAACGTTTGCACCACCCAGGGACTTCATCAATGGAATATTACTGTACCATAAAGAGAAATGAAATCCTTATACATGCCACAACATAGATGGATCTTGAAAACATTATTCTGAGTGAAATAAGTCAGTCTTTAAAGGACAAATATTGTATGATCCCACTTATACGAAATAGGCAAAAGTACAGAGACCAAAGTTTATTAGTGTTTTCCAAAGGCGGGGGGATAATAATAACAATAATGATGTTGTTATTAGGGAGCACTGAGTTTCCGTTAATGGTGGTGGAATAATTCGGAAAAGGATAGTGGTGATGGTTGCACATCATGATGAACTTAATCAGTGTCACTGAATTGTACATGTAAAAATTGTTGAATTGACAAATGTTTTGTTATACATATTTTTACCACAATAAAAAGTGTTGAAATGGAAAAAAAAAAAAAAAAAAGTTCAATAATAGTAGCCAAGCACCATGCAGTTCTGGTCTCATGGCAAAGGAGGCATGTTCATGGAGGCAATTAGCCACATATTCCATTTCCTCCTCTATTCCTGACTCTCCTTCTTTCTCTGTTCCAGGCGAATAGAGACCAATTGTTGTGCCTTGGATGGCCGCTTGCAAGCTTTTAAGACCTCTAGAGACTACACAATGAACTAGGAGGTAGAACAGAAGCATTAAACACGTTATTAGGCCAGTTAACTGGTATGTCTCATGAAATCATGACCCTAAACCTCCAAACCAAGGAATCAAATCCCATGAGGTATTTGGTTGTATATAAGCAGACTCAGAAGTTACTCTTTTTTTAAATCATTGTTTTACATATGTCTATCACACAACTTTTGCCAATTCAACTTTTTACCACTGTGCAACTTATTGACAGCACTTACAGCAATTGGCTGTGCAACTTCCCTTAATCTATGCAATTTTTCAATCACTGTAAACTGAAACTCAGTATTCTATAAGCAATAACCCCTACTTTTTCTCTTCTCTCTTGCCCCCTAATAACCACTAATAGACTTTGGTCTCTATACATTCACCTTTTCTTGTCTTTTTATACAAGTCAGCATACAATACTTGTCCTTTTGTGACTGACTTATTTTACTCAGCATAATGTCTTTAAGCTCCATCCATATCTTAGCATATGTATCAGGACTTCATTTCTCCTGCTGGCTGAGTAGCATTCCATTGTATGTATGTACCACATTTTGTTTATCCATTTATCTGTTGATGGGAATTCAGGTTATTTCCACCTTTCGGCAATTGTGAACAGTGTGGCAATGAATACTGGTGTACAAGTCTCTATTTGAGTGTCTGCTTTCAAGTCTTCTGGGTATATACCTGGGAGTAGAATTGCTGGGTCATATGGTAGTTCTATTTTTAGTTTTTCCACACAGGCCAACTCTTAAAAGAGGTAGAATTAGCTTTACATCATTCCTAAAAGGTTTACTATTTTGGAAAAATCCTGGCAGGAGAGGCTTTTGAGCCAAAGTGCCTGAAGAGATTGGAACTGAAATCTAGTGCCTCATGCTGCTCAATTCCACCACGCCAAAGCAGGTCACCACATAATGAAACAGTTAGAAATGTACCCTAGCAAAGTCTGATGGAAAACAAATTTGCTTCAAGTGGCTCCTCTTATCAATTCCATAACAAAATCCTTTCTTGCTCTCCCAACCCAAAACCCATCCCCAGCCCCTCTGGTTTTTTCTCCATTTCTCATAAGCCTTCCTGTAGCCCACAGCCTGTTTCTTGTGATGAGATTCCTGACTGAGTATGCACTGTAGGAATGTCGTTGCGTGCTGTCGACTTATAGTGACATTATAGGATGGAATAGAACTGCTCCATAGGGTTTCTAGGCTGAAATCTTTATGGGAACAGATTGCCAGGTCTTATCTCCTGTGAAGCAGCTGGTAGGTTCAAATCATCAACCTTTAGGTTAGCAGCCAAGCGCTTAAGGGCTCTTTACTGTAGGAATACAACTATAAATCTTTTTTCTTGACCTGCCCTCAAAATTCTTACAGCCCAACAACATTGCTTCTACAGAACACATCCCAAATTTTAATCAGCAAAATTAATTTTATTTTCAATAGTTTCTTAATTGTAGAAAATAATTTCTGAGAATTTAAAATATTTAGTTCAACCATTAAAAGTTAATGTGGACAACTTATACCTTGAAACAAGCACTTTGTATTACAATATTGCTAGATGGCTTGCTTTCTGTGAGCAAAAAGGGAATGGAAAAGCTATAATGACATTGCTGGACTTGTCACAGCTGTTGGAAAACAGGAATTAAGACAGGTTAGAAAACTGTTCGGTTCCAAGTGGGCTGTTGAGAAAATGAAATTTCGTAAAACTCCACAGCAGCAACAACAGCTCTCATGTGTAAAGAACCAACTGGATCCAGGGTGTTTTACTTGCACTGTCTCTAACTCTCACAACACTGAAATTAGCATGATTACCCTCATTTTATAGATAAGGACACTGAGACTCAGAGAAATTAAGTCACGAAAAAGATCCACAGGAATTCATTCAAATCAGGTCCTTTGGATTCCTGCTCTTTCCATTGGATTACACTGCCTCACTACCCCATCCCCCTTCAATGACCTGATAAGCATTTTTTAGGCAAGTAAAGAATTAACAAGTGCTACAGCTCACCTGTAAACTAGGTCGAAACCTGCTTTCAATAAGGGATTGTCTCAAATAAGGATCCTTTAAAATGTGTTCCTTAAGTTGATCTTTTCTGCATGATACCAACTAGTAACCCATGGGTCCAAGTGGGCACTGTAAGGGGGCGGGGGGGGGGAGGCGGTGTTAAGAGGTCCCTTATAAAGGAGGTTCTCCAGCTGCAGAAGGCATGCTCAGGGGCCTTGGAGTCGATTGTCTCCTAGGACCAGGAGGAAGGACAAGGATCCAAAACTCAATTCAGGCCTGAATACCTGTGAAGGATGCTGGAGCCAAATCAATTGTATTGACAGAGCTGAAGAAGGCGGCTTACCAGGGAAGAGTGGTAGCCTGTTCTGCTCAGTGGGTCCCAAAGATGAACTCACTCTGTAAACAGTTCATCCACGTGCTTGGTGGATGAAATGTCCCCCAAGACTCTATTTTGTCTGATTCCAGGTTCACCAAGTAACCTTCTGTCATCGTGTTATCCTAATACCCAGGAAGGAGTGGATTCTGGTCGGCTAACAGGAACCTCTTATGAGTTTGGTTTTCATGAGTCAGTCCCTGGCTGCACAGATCAACTTGAACTTCTGTCTTACACAGCTTAGGGGTCAGACCGTGGAAATGTGGACCCTTTCAGAGAACTGCTACTCTGAAAGTCCTCTTTAATCTGGTATGTTACAATTTTCAGTTGTTGCTGTCATGGTACTGTCTGCACTAACCGACTTACAGATAATCTGCTGGGCCTCAACTCCAGGTGGGGTTGTGCTAAATGCGTGGTCCAGATGGCTGGTGTGGGAGCAATGGAACAGTCGTGGTTGAGCAATATTTCAGGGCCAGGGCAACATTTCAGAAATGGGCAGGCAAAACCAGGGTTCAAGGAGCAAGAAGGTGTGAAAGGCTTCAGAGTCCTGCAAGAAGAGCGGCCCTTCCCCTCCTGCCTCCTTAGATAAATAATGGGAAGAAGATCTGCGGTGAGCGATCTTACTTTCCCTGGGTGACGCACACCTAAGTTCTCTTTTCTCTCCACTTCTGCAAAGGCTTGGTGCCACTCACTCTGCCCCATCTTCCACTCCCCTCCAGATAAACTACTCCCACTCCCACCTCAAGGCTGAAAGGTGATTAAAAGGCTATGATGTACTCTCTGTTCCTTCCTAGTTGAACAGCTGCTAGGCGTTATCTGGACTTAACCAGGCTAAGGCCTGAGGGTAGTTTGTGAGAAACCCGACTCCAATCCTGCCACCTCGTCACATGGTCACACGGATCAAAAGAAGATCAATCTCATGTCCCTCCTTGCCAGGCTATCGGCCAGGCCTGTTTCTTGGCTGTCTTCCCACCAGACTGTGAACTTCGTCCGAGGGGTACAGGCTTGTTCACCATGGCCTCCCCAGTACCTAGCACCAAGTGTTGTTAGTTGCTGTCAAGTGGATTCTGACTCATGGAGACCCCATGGTGCAGAGTAGAACTACTCCATAGGGTTTTCAAGGCTGTGACCCTTCTTTTGGAAGCAGAGTGCCAAGCCTGTCTTCCCAGGTGCCTCTGGGTAGGTTTGAACCAACAACCTTTTGGCTATAGTTGAGTGCTTAACCATCTGTGCCACTTAGGGACTCCCAGCACCAAGCAGGGCATAGTAACTATCTGTGGCATGAAAGAACCAGGTATCACACAAATAAGCAATGTACTTCGCATTGAAACACACGGTCTCCAAGCATCACCCTTAGTGCATTCTGAGGTTTGGGCAAAGAATCAACCCTATTTCAGGAGGGCTTGTTAGCATTAGGAGTCCCTGAGTGGTGAAAATGGTTTTAAGTGTCTGACTGTTAACTGAAAGATTGGTGGATCAAATTCACCCAGATGAACCTCGGAAGATAGGCCTAGCAGTCTACTTTCAAAAAAATCACAATTCTACTCTGACGCACATAGGTTGCCATGAGGCAGAATCGGCTCTACAGCAACTGTTCGCTACCCACCAGCACTGGGACTTGCTTTCCTGGTAGTGCCCAACTCCCCCACTGAAGTAGAACCCCAAAGCCTTGGAAGAGTAGGGGCATCCGTCCTCTCATGGAGTTAACAGCCCACATCAGAATCAGAACTGGGACTTGCTAAAGCGCCCCGGCATCAGAGCATGGATCCTTATAGATCAGGCATTCCTAACCTGTACCCTGGTAACTGCAAGGGTCCATGGACAGAATTCAGGGGTCCATGAAGTTGGTGGAAAAAGTACATACTTATTTTTACTAAGCTCTAACTGAAATTTGGTATTTCCTTCAATTATGACTGTAGACCACAAACCACAGTACCTAAGAGTTTTTCACCAATAGGTATCTTCAATCATATTATACTGTTGCAGATCTCCTTTGAGATTATGGCAATGTTTAGATCTTATTGTTTAAACCATTAATTAAGAAGTACATATTTCCACAGTTAGTTTCCTTTGTAATCCTTTGTACTTTATTTTATGCATTTAACAACAGTCAGAGAAGGAGTCCATGGGCTTCACCAGACACCAGTGTGGTCTATGGAATGAAAAAGTTCAGAACACCTGGGAGAACATGAGCCTGGGTCCGACAAATTTGGTTTTGAATCCTTGCTCTGCCACCTAATACCTCAGGAAAAGAATTTAGCCTTCAAAACTCACCTTTCCCATCTGTTAAATGGGGAGTTTCTGGGAGGATTAAATGAAATGGTGCACACCAAGCTGTAAGTACAGAGGAAGCAATTAATAGATGGGGCCTATGGTCTGTCTTCTAAGGGTGAGGTCAGGGTCCTACTGGTTTGGTACTGCTCGAGCAAATGGCAGAGGAGGGGGTAGCTGGGGGACTGAGCAGAGGGGCGCTGGCTTTGCCCAGGGTCATATGAGATTAGCGCTGCACTGGGTGGGAATGAGGCAACCTGATGACTTGGTCTCTTGCACTTGGTTCTGCGCTTGGGATTTGGGGGCACATCAGGAAAGACAGCTCTGTTCTGGGGCCAACAGGGGCCCTGTTGTTAGGCGCTGTCAATTCCAGCTCATAGCGACCCATGCGACAGAGAAGAACTGCCTCCATAGGGCTTCCTAGGCTGTAATCTTTACCCGTGCTAATCGCCAGGTCTTTCTCCCGCAGAGTCGCCGGGTAGGTTCAAACCACCCATCTTTCCGTCAGCAGCAGAGTGCTTCATCTTTGTGCCATCAGGGATCCTTAGGAGGGGTGCTAGGACAAGGGAAAGGACGAGGGCAAGGTTTCCCAAAGTGCCATCTGTGCATCTCCTGCATCAGAATCAGCTGTATGCATTTTGAGAGCATGGAGTCCTGGTTCCCACCCTAGTTGGGACCCCTAAAGTTTGAGGCCACTGGACTAGAGCCCAGGACTGAATCCTCATTTGCTGATCCTTGCCCTCCCACCCAATCCCCACCCCAGGCACTGATCTTTTAAGAATAGATACTTTTGAAAACTGATTTCATTTAAGAATAATATCTTTTAACTTCCATGTTTAAATAACTTTCATTACAGGAAGAAACATCAGACTTTTCTAAAGGCTTTCCTTCAATTCTTTGTTAAGAGAAAGTCACAGAGATGGAAGATAATTTTGTTTTCACACACGGTTTAAAAAATTCATGTCTGCCTGTTATGCACTGTGAACATTACAAGATAATGGCTTTTAAACAGAAATACTCATCAATTTATTTCTCACCCAAGAAATCTCTGAATTGTCATGCATTAAGAAATAAAAAACTAGCTTGAATCCTGGGGTATGTGAGTTGTTGCAAAAGTTTTAACTGAATGAATCATTTAGAAATCATCAAATTTTAGGTGAAAAATGGTTGATGGGGAGGAAAGGATCTACCAATAAGCCTTTCTAAAGGAATTTGCACTATAGGTAGAGAGAACAAAGCATAATATTTTGCATAAATGACCTAAATATTCAATACTTGCTTATTCCTTGCTACCTACATACACAGACACCCACTCATCCATCTATACACACGCACAGAAGATATACATCAACATTTAGAAATCTGGAATTGTATTAGTTCTGTGATTGACATGGTTAGCTTATTGGCTCTGTGGGTTGAACTGTGTCCCCCAAAAAGACATGCTGAAGTCCCAACCCCCGGTACCTGTGAATTTACCTTATTTGGAAGTAAGGTCTTTGCAGCTGTAATCAAGGTAAGATGAGGTCGTTAGGGTGGGTCCTAATCCAACAGACTGGTGTCCTTATAAGAAGAGAAGAGACAGACGTAGGGAAGCTGGCCATTAGAAGAGGAAGGCAGGACTGGAGTGATGCTACCACAAGCCAAGGAGCACCTGAGACCACCAGAACATAGAAGAGGAAAGGGAAGATTCCTCCTCTAGAGCCTCCCGAGAAAAAATGGCACTGCCAACACTTTGATTTTGGACTTCGAGCCTCCAGAACTGGTGGGGGGGATAAATTTCTGTTGTTTCAAGCCACCCAGTTGGTGGTAATTTGTTACGGAGGCTCTAGGAAACTAATACAGTTGGCTTTACTATAATTCTATAAGGTCAATGTCATGGTTCAACACTCACATTAGACACAACGATCCCAGACCAATGAGAGCATCTTCCAAGCCTGGACCCACTTGCTGAATAAGTAATGTGGGTTACAAGGGACACCTTGCGAGAAAGTATGAATTGCTCAGACCGCTACTTAACCCTGCAGGGGAAATATCCTCCCCAATGGCACGGCTAACCAGAGGCTCAACCACAGCCCACAGTTGTCCAGACCTGCTGAGGAAACTCATGCTTTCTTCTTCAATGTGCCCATCTAGGAAACCAGAATTATCTCTGAATGTAAAATTATCAGTCTCCTTAGGACCAAGAGAATTGATCTGTTATTTAAATAAACTGTTCCTTAGTTTCTCATAGTCATCTTCAAATTCATTCGAGATCACAATGTGTGAGGCTCACACTACAGAGTGACATGGGAGGAGAGAGATATCCAACATTCCCCCAATGACACAGCTGATAATCCTCAGAAGGCTTGTCTCCAACCCTGAGGGGTGGGGGCATCCGAATCGGCCAAATTCTATTAGGTAAGAAACAGGATTATCCAGTTATGTTTTATTACTACTTTGGAATATTCAAAAATATAAAGCATTTTGCTCTGTAAATCTTGCCAAAAGTTACCCTTAAATACTATCTTGTGTGAACAACACAAAAATGCACAAAGATGCCCATGAAAAAGTTCACACACAAAATGTAACCACCTTTGTTGGTTACCAGGGTTGGGAGGGGTGGGGGGGGGATACTAAATAGGCAATAGATAAGTGGTATCTTGGGTGAAGGGTGAGACAGTACACAATACAGGAGAAACTAGCACAACTTGTACAAGGTAAGGTCATGGAAGCCCCAAAGACACATCCAAACTCCCTGAGGGACTGAATTGCTGGGCGGAGGGCTGTGGGGACCATGGTCTCAGGGAATATCTAGCTCAATTGGCATGACACAGCTTATAAAGACAATGCTCTACATTCTACCTTGGTGAGTAGTGTCTGGGGTCTTAAAAGCCTGTAAGCAGCCATCTAAGATACTCCACTGGTCTCATCCCTTCAGGAGCAAGGGAGAATGAAGAGAACAGGATACAAGGAAAAGATTAGTCTGAAGGACTAATTGTCCACAGCTACCAAGGCCTCCACCGGACTGAGTCCAGTACAGCTAGATGGTGCCCGGCTACCACCACTGACTTTTCTGACCAGGATCACAACAGAGGGTTCTGGACAGAGCTGGAGAAGGATGTAGAACATAATTAACTCACACAAAAAAAAGACCAGATTTACTGGCCTAAAGGAGACTGGAGAAACCTCGAGAGTATGGCCCCCAGACACCCTTTTAGCTCAGTGGTGAAGTTATCTCCGAGGTTCACCATTCAGCCTGGGAGTGGACAGCCCCGTAAAAGCAAATGAGACTAACGAGGTACAGTAGCCCAGTGACAAGGGCCAGAAGGCAGAAGGGGACAAGGAAGCTGGTGATAGGGAACCCAAGGTTGAGTAAGGATATTGTTGATGTGTTGTGAGATCATTAACCATCGTCATAGGGCAACATTTGTAGTAACTGTTAAATGAGAAACTATTTTGTTCTGTAAGCCTTCATCTTAAGTGAGAATAACAGCACAATTGGAAGAGCGTAGTCAATGTCACTGAACTGTGCATGTAGAAATTTTTGAAATGGTGTATCTTTGGCTATGTGTATTTTCACCAAAAAAAAGGTTGAGAAGTTAGAGGGTTCACATGTTGTGGGGTTGTTAACCAATGTCATAAGACAATATGTGTACTACTGTTTCATGAGAAACTATTTGTTCTGTAAGCCTTCACCTGAAGTACAATAAAAAACAAACAAAAAAAATGCACAAAGATGAAAATAAAATACTAACGTTGTGTTTAGTAATGACTGAATGAAGCATCTGACAATAACTGAACTTTAGGTGAAAAGGGTTGGGGGTTAATAATACCCAGACATATCTACTGTTAACATTTTGATGTATATCCTTTCAGCTTACAAACACACACACACTACGTATATATACACAAACACACAATTATTTGACCAATAAATATTAACTGAAGGAAATTTATAATTCATATAACTCAACAGTGTTCTAATGAGAAAAGACTCTTAAATTCATAGAAAATGATTGCAAGGGCATTCATTAAAAGGCAATGAATCCACTCCAAGTTACACTGTAAAAATAAAATCACTTAGCAAACTCAAGCTGCTGCTAAAATCTAGAACTTTTAAAAGCCCCTATAGATTTGGGATTCCTCTTTATAATTACTCTTGATTCTATTCTTTAGAGGCTCCTCCATGATGTAAACTTAGTTGGATGTATTTAAGATCTGAAAACCATTAGAACTAATTAAGATGAATTTGGCTTTGTTCTTCAACTTCCTGTAAAAATGCTCAACAGGAAAATTGATGCTCACAGTAAACCACAGTCATCCTGTTTCTTTAACACAAACTTTTCACAGCTGCCGTTGTCTGTAGTTTCTGCTTCATGATATGAGTCGCCATGCAACAACCCCGCCTCCCCCAACCTCCTTTCCCACCCCCACAAAAAAGCATGTTGTCTGATCATTTCACAAACTTATAATGCCTTTGCAAAAACGTTTGTTTCTATTATTGTTACTCTTCCTCTCTCAGGCTAAAGGTGCTCCTCACTCAGAGGGTTGCAGTCAATGAGGCAACCAATACAAGAGGAAAAAGAAAAAAAAAGTCCACTCAACCTAAGAGGGCGCAAAAGGCAGAGAAGAGAAACAAGCTTTACTTTATAAGCAAAGAAACAGCCTCGCTTCATTAGTTATTTATCACTGTTAATTTTTCAATTTGAGCCAAGTGTGGAACATGCTTGCTGTACATGGAAATCTCTAATTTCTCAAAACATACTTGCTCTTTTCTCCTGGTTCATCATCATGAAAAACAACAGCTCAATGGAATTCTGCTCAGGTTGTCTCTTCAATCTCAAGGTTCACGTCTCTGTTGTACTTTGAGGGTCCCTCGCTATTTTAGAGCTCTTTTTAGATAAACAGTTGGTTTATCTTTTGGGGGGGTGGTTAGGAAATGCATTTTTCAAACGAGGTGTTTTGAAGCATCTACGATGTCATTAAGGTTAGCCAGAAGCCTGGACACAAACTCACAATTTTCCTGTAAGAATAACTGTTGGAGAACTAAAGATTGCTATGAAATAAAAAAAAATTTTTTAATCCGCTGTCATATGTATTTAATTAAAAAATTAATACGAAAGTTGCAGGTTTCATTGAAATCCAAGACCCTTTGAAAAGTGAGAAAATGAAGGTTAACTGAATGACTCCCATACTTGTCATATTTAACTGTGGGAATATTTTTGGGAAAACCTTCCTACTTTATTCACCCAGCTAAAAAGTATCAGTTGTCTTCCCACTACCTCCCATCTCTTCTAAGTGCTCTCATTAAAGGGGTCAAACTGGAAGAGGTTGCATAGGTCTGGCTCACTATTATCACTCCCCTTTGCTATCCCCCCTGCACTGTCTCATGATCTTGTTTTTCCCTCCCGATCCAGTCTCCATAAAAAGTTTAACCGATGTTCCTCCTTGGAAGGTGGAAAACAAGTGATAATGATCTAGGAATGAAAAACCAAACAAAGCACCCATCTTGGGACAAGAAAAACAGGATGTCACCAGATAACCCCAGAAAAGATGAACTTATCTGGGACGTGACCACCTCAAGGCGGAACTAACACAAACTTCTAAGACCCATAATCCCGTCCCTATAAAGCCTTCGGCCAATCTCTAGTGGGAAAGATGGGTTTTTGGAGCAATCTATTCCCCTCTGTCTCCATATCGATATATAATAAAACTCCTGCTGCTCACCTCACCCCGTCTCAGAATTGGCTATTGCGGCACCCGGCTCCAATCCACGTTATTGCGGTAACAAAATCTCAAAGCCAATCTTCTCCCCAATCTTCAGCACCACATTTAGTTTTACCAGAGGATTAAGATGTTCCCCCACTCCCCTCACACTCACACACAGACCCACACACAAACGGGGCACATGTATCAACACACTTGATGTATTTTATTCATTTTATCATTGTAAGGGTGGCCTGGTAATAGAAGCAGAAGTTCACCAAATTTATTTCTGAAAAGGTCCAAAGACTTAAAAAGACAAGAAAGCTGGAAAATGACTTACTTGAGATTATTCATTTTAAAGATATTTACAATTGCTGTGGCATTTAAAACAAAGCATTTGTGTAACCTCAAATTCCCAGGACTGGAAAGGACCCCAAGAAATCATACAATTTATCATGTTGTCTCAGAATTGCACCTACAAAAAAAGCTCTTGAAATTACACAAAACTTTTGCATACTTATTCATTAGGTGGCCTTGGGCAAATTACTTAGCCTGTCTAAATCCCAGTTTCTGCAATAAAACGGGGATAATAGTACCTGTTTAGTAGGGTTATTCAAGGGGTAAATGAGGCAAATGCTTAATAAGTATTAGCCATTATCTTTTAAAAAAATAAGCAAAATGCTTTGTAAAGAGCCCGACACACTATTTCAAGTGCTCAATAAATGTTACCTTCTTTCCCTTACTTAACCATGAAAAAAGAGAAACCACGAGCTGATTTAAACGTTAACCTCACATGTGCACATGCACGCAAGCCTCTATATTCCAAGTGAATGTTGAAGGGCGATGTGTACGAAGCATGTTTTAAATTTATCAGAAAAGCATAAAGCCTTTCTTTATTCTACTTTTTTTTTTTTTCAGATTTAATTTTCAGGACTGAGGGTTGCAAAATAAAAACAGAGGTATTTGTAGCAGTTCAGGGGAAAATGCTCTTTCCAATGAAAAGTAAATGCATGACAATTTGGAGAAACAAAAATGAGTCAAATCTTGAAGCAGAAACTTAACACAATTTAAATAGCCAGAAACATCTAAAGTAAATGGCGTGTTCATGAAATATTAAGCAGACTTCAAAAGGGCATAAAACCCGAAAGGTCCAGGAATTAGGCAGCTCACTTCCTCTTACGTTTTAGCATAGGCTGAACTTCCAGCTTATAGGCTAGATTTAGAATTAGATTTCATCATGATCAGGGTGAAACTGCTGCTAAACCCTAGGTAATAATTTTCCCCATGGGGAGTTCTCTGAATATTGCACTTTATCCAGTATGCTTACGTACTATTCTTAAGAGTTTAGGTATTAGAGTAGTTGAAGAGCTGTGGATAATTAACCCATGAATGAACGTTCCAAAGAGCATTAGAAAGTCTGACTGTGACTGTAGAGAAATTATTTAACCTCCATTGACACAGTGCCTGCAACAATGGTCTCAAGCATGACAATGATCGTGAGGATGGCACAGGACCAGGCAGTGTATCATTCTGTTGTACACAGGGTCGCTAGGAGTCGGAAGCAACTAGATGGCACCTAACAACAAGAAGTTTTGACTAGATGATGTTCCAGTTCAAAAGCAACATACCTATATATGAAGTTAACATATAATATTCTAACACTCACGATCCAAACAAATAGTAAAGGTATGGCTTCCATGCTAGTTGACCTTAAAACCTTTCCCAAGCTCCTCATCTTTCTCACCATCCTGTCTTATTCTTTCCCGTCTTTCCACCTACCCTTCTCTCCACCAAGCTCTCCTACTTTTCTTAATCAAATCATTCTGCAGCCTTTTCAATTCACCACTTCTCCATTTTCTACTATATATACTAGCTATGCCGATTGACTTCTTCCCAAAAGCCCCTGCTTAGAAGTGAGTTAGTTTGGAACTTGAACTTAAGTAACAAGTCTGTAGTAATTGAATGGCAATAGCTTAGCACCATGGGGCTTTCGTTTGAAGCTTCAAATGACCCTTTTTACTTTAAAAGCAATTACTGTTGCTGGCCAAGCCACAAAATTACCTTTGAATAAAGGCAACTGTGTGGACAACTGCACCATACACAGAAAGGATATTTTACTGACATAAATGCTCATTTCAAATATAAAAAATATTCCTGTGGACCCGAACTTGTCCAGTGCTCAGGAAAAATTCTACTGAAAATTCTGCTTATCTTGCAGCTCAAAACCCAAGTTACAAGTCACTCACAATCACCATAGTGGTGAACTAGCATTTTGTGCAACAGGAATAGATCATGTGGCTTTCTGCTGAAAAATTAAGCAACTTTATCTTGACATACTGTGGCCCATTAAAAGCCATTTAGCTCTTCCCTCTAGCTGGTAAAAGCAATATATTTAGTTTGAATATAATTTTTCTTACCGTTAAAGGATACTGCAGGACATGCATGATCACAGACACAGGCAGACAGAGAGCAAGCAAGCCATGAGCCAAGAGAGAAAACCATCCCTGAAAAAGGCATCATCTTCTAACGCAAACTTGGGGTCGTTAGCCAGCCATTTTGGACAAGCTCTGGCCTCTTGTTAAATGTGACATACTGAGTCAGAGGCAGATGTCCTTCTGTGGCTATTCACTTCCTGTCTGATTAATTTGTTGCTTGTTCCTTCCTCCTTTGCTGTTGAAAAAAGAAACTAGATTGGTTTTACTTAAGAAGCAAACAAGGAAAAAAAAAAACCTAAATTAAAAAAAAAATTAAATATATTTCTCCTTCTCCCAAGGTGTAATATGTTTGGTATAGTGACAAAAGGAGATCAGCACCTCTGTCCAGTTAACAGCTCAGCTTTATTCTAGACACAAAAATAAATAGTTGTTCACAGAACTTGCGATTCCTTCAGGAAAATTCTATTTGAAAGCATCACTCTCAATATTGGCTAATCCCCTCAGTAATTAAGGAAGAGAGTCACTCAAAAAATAAAAGCTCTCCGCTACACTAACAACTAGTAAGTGATTCTTCCTCATCTACAGTGTATTCAAGAGTGTAGGGAGAAAGTTACAAATGCAGGTGAAGAGAGAGGTGAAGTGTATGAAGAAGGCAAACGAGTTCTGAAATGTGATTCTGGTGCCTAAGTCAGGATAAATGATACGCAGCTCAAGTCAGCTGCAGATCCAGAGGTTTCTATGCCCCAATGTTTGTTTTCAGTGCTTTGTACTTAACTGGGCAACAATAACTCTCCTAAAGAAGACAAAAGTACAGAGAAAATGAGGGCAGAAGGAGGAAAGTTATTCTCATCATTATTAAGTGACTCTAAGAGGTGGATGGTTAATAGAATGTATGCAGAAAATGTGGCTGTTGTTGTTACGTGCTGTCGAGTTGGTTCCAACTTACGGCGACCCCATGCACCACAGAATGAAACATTGCTGGGTACTGATCCTCAGAATTGCAGAATATACTTTACTAAAACCTTGAGTTATGTATAGAACAATCTGAAAACGCCTGTAATTTTTTTTCTGAAATACCTGAAAGGTTTTGACTTAAATTTGCAACACTTACTATGTAACCCTGAGAAAACAGTACTAGTTGAAAGAATGAAAAACAGAAATATTTCAGATACTAACTTTACTGTAGGAGCCCTGGTGGCGCAGTGGTTAAGAGCGTCGCTGCTAACCAAAAGGTTAGCAGTTTGAATCCACCAGCTGCTCGCTGGAAACCCTATGGGGCAGTTCTACTCTGTCCTATAGGGTCGCTATGAGTTGGAATCAACTCGACGGCAATGGGTTTTTTTTTTTTTTTTTTTTTTGGTAACTTCACGGTAAAATTTGAACGCTGCTTCCTGATTCTGCTGGGCTCAGAGGAAAGGGGCATAAAAAAGACCATAAGCTGCCTAACATTCCCTAACCCATAAAATGATAGGACTGGGCTAGACCAGTGGTTCTCAATTCAGGTGGCTACTGAAATGTGTGGAGTAATTTTTAGCTGGAGGCAAGGGGTGGTAATGGGGGTGGGGCAAGTAGGATTTAGTGGGTGGGGCCAGACTGTGAAATTTCCTGTAATGCTTAAGATAGCCCCACCCAAAATACCAGTATTGGCATTGATGATGTCTAAGGTTCTTTCAAACTCTAAATTTTTGAGATGTAAGTCTAACTGTACAGGCAGAATTTCATGATGCCTGCTTGTTGTTGTTAGTTGCCAAGTCAATTCCAACTCATGGTGACCCCATATGTGCAGAGGAGGGTTTTTGAGGCCGTGACCTTTTGGAAGTGGATCACCAGGCCTATCTTCTGAGGTGCCTCTGGGTGGGTTCGAACCATCAACCTTTTGGCAAGGAATTGAGTACTTAACCATTTGCGCTGAATTCCTAGAAGTAGCACTTCCAAGGATTAGTGAGTGACCAAGAGTCGTCTACTTTGCTGGGAGCCACATGAAGGCAGGGACTTGGTTCGCCTTGCCTAGTGCAGGGCCTGGAGTCTGAGAGACACTCCGTATATGTTTGTGAATAAATGCGTGCAGGCGTGGGGCTGGACAAAGCGGGACGCCTGCAGCTATCAACCACTCATCCCTCTGCCAAGCCTTGGGAAAAAAGAACACTTGATAAACTATCAAGTAAATGCTTGAGTGACCCTTTGGGGAAGTCTAACTATAGTTGGGGCTGAAAAGGGAACATGGGCAACAGGATGATTTCTCTATGTATTTATAGAATTATTTTGAAGTTCTCCAAATAAGGCACTCCAAACACACACACACACACTCAGCACACATACAGCTCACAACTAGTCCCATACATTAGGGAAAGCTCAAGTAAAAGGAAGCGTGTCACCCAGAAGGCTGGAGCCCATGAGAAACGCAAAGGAGTAGTTGTTTAGTTTGGGTCCTATTTCTTCTTTAATGAAGACTTGTAAATGCAGTGAACTTTGGACACAGTTCTGTGGTGTCTGCTATGCACCACAGAACATATACCAGATAAAGTTCCTCCCCTGCTTAAAATCCTCCAATGGTTTCTCATTGAACTTCAAAAAAGTCCAAACTTTTTGCCAAGGTCCACAAGGATTCACGTATCTGGCCCCGCCTTAGCCGGCTGACTTCATCTCCAGTAATACTCCCTCTTGCTAATTTACCTTCCAGCCCTCTTTCTGTTCCTTAAATACACCAAGCTCATTTGCATCTCTGGGGCCCTTCACTTGCAAGTCCTCCTGCCTGGAACACTCATTTCCAGGTTCCTACTCATTTTTCAGAAGGAGCCGTGGTGACGCAGTGGTTAAGAGCTCGGCTGCTAAACGAAAGGTCAGTGGTTCAAACCCATCAGCTGCTCTGTGGTAGAAAGATGTGACAGTCTGCTTCTGTAAAGATTACAGCCTTGGAAATCCTATAGGGCAGTTCTACTCTGTCCCATAAGGTCGCTAGGAGTTTGAATCGACTCGATGGCAGTGGGTTTGGTTTTTACTCATTCTTCAGATGTCAGCAAAAATGTCATCTCCTGAGAGAGGCCTGCCCTCATCCCCATCTCTGCTCCTGTTTTCTTTTATTCATAGCACCTGTCACCCTATGAAAGTTTCTTAGTTTAAATACTGTTTATTTACTTGCATGTCTCTTCTCACCGGGATGCGAGCTCGATGAGAACAGTGACCCATCATTCTTGCTTACCACTGTCGCCTCAGCACCTGGTGTCTGACACAGGAGCAGATTACCCGATAAGCAAGGTAAGCAAGGGCTTACTTGTGCTTACTTACTAATCTCTATTTGTTCACTACAGATTTGTAAGAAAGCACAAGTAAGTCCGTGCTTACCTTGCTTACTGGATAATCCATTCCTGTCAAGGATTGTAAATGTGAAGAGGCTTTGATTCCGTAGGAAGGTGCCCTGACATTGGGAGAGGGACAGACGCCAGCCATACCTAAAAGCAGAATCTTTGATGTAGTGAAAAAATGTGGAATTGTTCACTACAGATGATCTGGTAAGCAAGGTAAGCACCATGCTTACCTTGCCTATTGGATAATTTGCCCCTGGGACACCTTGCAGGTGCTCCATAAATAACCATATGTTGAATGAAATACAAAATCAATATCTCTTACAAGTTCTACAATAACGTAACGTTCCTTTAGCAGATTAAAATTGTTCCCCCTCAATTAGTAAATACAGAGTAACAAGATTAGACTTGGGCCTTCTTGGCAAAAGCTATTAATGGGAAATTTTTCAGAGGAAAGAGGCCACAGATCAGCGGGTAAGGCCTTTAGCCCATGTGCAGATGTCATGAGGTGGCAAATGGCAGTGCAGGAGGAAAATGAGTTAAGCAAGTTGAAAATAAATCAACAAACCAACCTAAAAAGGAAGGGGAAGAAATAAAGAGATAACGGAAATAAGGCAGGGAAAGATGGAGACCAGAGAAATGTGGTGTAAAGGAAAGAGTTCCAATCTCTCCTGACCTCAGAGGCCTTGGAAACTATCCTCTGCAAAGGACGACAGACAGGTTGTTATGGATTGAATTGTGTCCCCCAAAATATATGTTGGAAATCCTAACCCATATACCTCTGGTTATAATCCCATTTGGGAATGGGTTTTCCTTGTTATGTTAATGAGGCAGGATTAGTGTAGGATGTGTCTTGAGTCAATCTCTTTTGAGATTTAAAAGGAGCAGATTAAAAGCAGCAGAGATGGGGGATAAGAGATGCCACACCACGGGAAAATTGCCAAGGAACCAAAGAACAAGGGTCTTCCTCCAGAGCTGACACAGACAGAGCCTTCTCCTAGAGCCAGAGCCCTGAATTCGGACTTCTAGCCTCCTAAACTGTGAGAAAATAAATTTCTGTTTGTTAAAGCCACTGACTTGTGGTATTTCTGTTATAACAGTACAAGATAACTAAGACACAGGTGTTGGGCATAAAACTGCTGTCTGTCCTTCCTCTGTGTTCCCTGATCAGCGTCAGCTTTTCCAGCAGCAACATTCTTAAAGAATTTAAAGGCTGAAAGAGACTGCAGAGATCAGAGTCTAAAAGCGTCATCTACAGATGAGGAAATGGGGAGCCAGTGAGGTTAAGCGACCTGCCCGTGCTACACATCTGGCAGCAGAAGAGCTGGTGCCAGAAGCCAGGTCTCCCACTTTATGTGCCATTACTCTGTCTTACGCCTTATTTTAGGCTTAGAAGGAGAATTTCACCTAACTCCTTTCTATAAGCACAAGAAAAGGAAGAAGGAAGAGGAGTAAAGAGAAAGGCTATGATGTGGAGAGGAGAAGTTGAGGGAACTTATGGCAGATGACCCTAATCTTTTCTGTAAAGTAAATTCATCACTAACGGCATGGGGTTGGATTAGGAAATAGGAAGTATTAGCATATTTGCTAACAAAGATATGTAGTAGCTGCTAGGTGGAAGCTGCTAGTAAGATATGAATAAAAGGGATTACCAGAAAGACTCCTTGAGGGTTGTCTTGGTTATCTACTGCTGCTATATAACAGAAATACCACAAGTGGATGGCTTCAACAGTTTATTCTCTCACAGTCTAGTAGGCTAGAGGTCCGAATTCAGGGCGCCAGCTCCAGGAGAAGGGTTTTTCTCTCTGTCAGTTCTCGAGGAAGGTCCTTGTCATCAATCTTTCCCTGGTCTCAGAGCTTCTCTGGGTAAGAACTTCGGGTCCAAAGGATGCGCTCTACTCCTGGCACTGCCTTCTTGGTGGTATG
Organism: Trichechus manatus latirostris; assembly: GCF_000243295.1. Lineage (NCBI taxonomy): Eukaryota > Metazoa > Chordata > Mammalia > Sirenia > Trichechidae > Trichechus > Trichechus manatus. The sequence continues at coordinate 9,773,555 of NW_004443973.1, read as the reverse complement.
AGGTCCCCCATGTCTCTCTGCTCGCTTCTCTCTTCTGTACCTCAGAAGAAATTGGTTTAAGACACAATCTAATCTTGTCGATGGCATCAACATAACGGCCACTAATCCATCGTGTTAACATCATAGTGACAGGATTTACAACACACAGGAAAATCACATCAGATGACAAAATGGTGGACAATCACACAATACTGGGAATCATGGCCCAGCCAAATTGATATACATATTTTTGGGGGACACAATTCAATCCATGACAAGGGTATTATTGTTGTTATTAGTTGCTATGGATTCCAACTCATAGCAACCCCATGTGTGCAGAGTAGAACTTCTCCACAGGGTTTTCAAGGCTGTGAACTTTCAGAAACAGATCACCAGGCCTGTCTTCCAAGACACCTCTGGGTGGGTTTAAACAGCCAACCTTTTGGCTAGTAGTTGAGCACTTAACTGTTTGCACCACCTCTGAGGGGATGAATTGGTCATGAAATCAGCTAAAGAGTTTCCTGATCTTCTCCAATAAAGTTTAGCAACCTGGGAAGGGGAGGAGATCTGGGAGTAAGTCAGAGTTATCAGAAAAATGGGGATTTCCAAGTTGCAGATCTTAGGGAAGTTGATTAAAAATTTGTGCCTATCTTAAACTTTTCTCTCAATTGGGCTTCAGTATCAAACGAGACAATATACGCAAAATCATTAAATCATTAATCGCTATGTAAATGTTAGGTGGTTTTTTGTTGTTATCGTGGCTGTTATAATCAAAAGCCAAAGGTAAGCAGATTGAAAATCTGAGGCAAATACAGATAATCACAATTCTAAACTTAAAAGAGAATTTTAAATGCATATATCTCCCGCAATACATAGATCAGTCTGAGCTAATGATGGAACAAAACAGTCATCAGCAGGCTCTCAGATCAATCACATAAAGAATTCGCCATACTAATAGGAAGAAATAAAAAACCAAGAACAGACAGGGATTATAAAACAACAGCACGGTGTTCACCAGTCACGGAACAGCAGTAAAGAATCATTGCCAACGACACTCCTGCAGTGGCCCCAAATCAACACAGACTGAATCAGGGCAACAGTGACATGTATAAAATATGAGAACATTAGTTTTTTTATAATTCTGGTTTCTCAAGTTGTGTTTCCATGACTACCTGGTATAGTGTAGTATTTGCCCTGGTAGTGGAAATATGTTCTATAATACTGCATTTCCTCAATTCTCTAACACCTTCAATAGTAAAATGTCCTCATCATAGCTTTTTAGGGAAAAAAGAAACACTACCAGATTAAATGTACACATCTACTGTAAGAGGAATTCTTTCAAAATGTTAAAAAATGGGAACTGTGTGATTTAAAAGAGCAGAAATAAAGGAATAACCCTCTTCTCCACATAATTATCAGTACAGTTACACAGAGGATTGATCATTTTTAAATTATCTTGGAAACACAGAGAAATTAAAAACAAATTTCATAGCATTCCATTCCTCATTAATATAAATTGGTACAATCTTACTTGGGGAATAACTTGGCAATATATTTCACTGGGTTTTGGTAGCTCAGCACATATTCACTCTACTTATAAGGAGGTCCTTCGGTTTTTGTTTGGAGAATCATTACTTCCTATCTTAGTCATCTAGTGCTGCTATAACAGAAACACCACAAGTGGATGGTTTTAATGAAGAGAAGTTTATTTCCTCACAGTCAAAGTAGGCTAAAAGTCCAGTTTCAGGGTGCCAGCTCCAGGGGAAGGCTTTTCCTCTCTGTCAGCCTTCTCCTCGGTGTTCCCCCGGACTAGGAGCTTCTTGGCGCGGGGATCCCAATCCAAAGGACACGCTCTGCTCCAGGCACTGCTTTCTTGATGGTATGAGGTCCTCCTGTCTCACTGCTTACTTCTGTCTTTTATATCTCAAGAGATTGCCTCAGGACACAATCGTCTTGTAGATCCAGTCCTGCCTTACTAACACAACTGCCACCCATCTTCCCTCATTAACATCATAGAGGCAGGTTTTCAACATACAGGAAAATCACACAGTACCAGGAATCATGGCCCAGCCAAATTGATACACATATTTTTTGGGGGACATAATTCAAACCATGACACTTCCTCACTCTCAGACCATGTGTGTCCAGAGAAATTCACTCCCACTCTGGATATAGGAAGAGAATGTGACTCCAGGTTGGCTAGTAGGAGCTTTGCATTCATTTGACCCCCAAGGATTTTTTTAGGGATTGCTTGTGACTTCTTTAGAATCAAGGAAACCTGTGGGACAGAAGCAAGTAATCTTCCCGAGGGATGAGTCTGGGATGGAACCTGTGACCCTGTGAGGGTCTAGGACTGGAATTGTTGCACTCACCCTTTGATCACATAGAATCTGAAACAGAGGCCAACAAGTGGAGAGTTGGGAGATGGAGAAAAAGCAAGTACTGATGTTGTTTGAGTCCTGAATCCACCTATACCTGAAGCTAGGCCTATTTCTGGACTTTCTATTTACACTAGCAAATAAGTTCTCTACTTTGCTTAAGCTAGTAAGGTCAGTCAGGTTTTCTATCACCAGCAATACAAAAAATCTTAACTGATACAGGAATTGGTACCAGAAGTGAGTGTTGAATGTGACTAACCTTAAAATGGAGCCCTGCTGGCATAGTGGTTAAGAGTCGGCTGCTAACTGAAAGGTCAGCAGTTCAAATCCACCAGCTGCTCCTTGGAAACCCTACGGGGCAGTTCTACTCTGTCCTCTAGGGTCGCTGTAAGTCGGAATCCACTCGATAACAATGGGGTTTTTAACCTTAAAATGTGCAACTGGCTGATTTAAGGTTGAGTGAAGGCTAGTGCAGGGTCTCCTGGGCTAGGAAGTTGGCAATCCTTGTTATGTGATAGCAAAACTGCTAGTTATGTTGCCCCTATTGAATCTTGGGCTGTCCAGAGCCATCCCTGGACTATGGAGTGATGAAAAAGTTTTGGAAACAGTGATGATGGCTGCACAACATTGTGAATGTAATTAATGCCCCTAAAATGTACACTTAAAAATGGTTAAAATGGCGAATTTTATGTTATACATATTTTACCACAACGAAATGTACAAAACATATAGAAAGAGAGGGAACTGGGTAGGAATATAAATGAAAACAAAATTGCCCATGAGGTGATCATTCTTGAAGCTGAGTGAGGAGTACATGGCAGTTTGTTACACTGGTCTACTTTTCATGTATTTCATAAGTTGAAATTCTTCATCGTAAAAAGGTAAAAAAATAAAATAAAAATGACTTATAGCTTACTCCCTTCTTCATCCACTACAGGTTGTTAAAGAGGTTTGCTCACTTTATTATAAATCTGCTCAAACCTGGGAGTTGTCAGAAGTTATCTATTAGTTCTCAAAATGATCTCTTTGGCTCTTGGATGAAATGAGATGGAAATTAAGTAGTTCTTCCCAGAAAAGGATTACAGCGCTCAAAATCTGAGACCATTAAGAGTGGCAACCAAAAAAAAAAGCAAAACTCAAAATTCCAACCAACCAATCAACCAAGAAACAAACACAAACAACCCTCTTTCTAGATGAGCACTGTCCAATAGAAATATAATTTGAGCCACGTGTGTATTTTATACTTTCTAGTAGTCACATTTAAAATATTAGGAAAAAAGGGTTGAAACTGCAAATAATTTATTTTGTTTAGCATACTATTTCAAAAAATTATCATTTCAGTATGTAATCAAAATTAAAAAAATATTAATGAGATATTTTACATTCTTTTTCTCACATTAAGTCTTCAAAGACTGGTATGTATTTTACCACTGGCAACACTTCAAATGCTCAATAGTCACTGCCACCCTGGACAACACAGCTCTCGATGGTGTGACCCTGAGGGGAAGGGGCTCTGTCTTACTGATCAGGATGCCTGGATGACAGGTAACAGATGCTCAATTGATGTCAGTCCTGGGAAAATCTTGGACTTCCCAGAGCCACCCCTGGGCTATGGCTTCAGAGCTAACAAGAATTTATTGTGTCTGGAGCCATCTCTTAAAACAGGGCATTGACTAGGTCTTCTTGGGTTGGTGGCCAGTAGGATTAAAGGCCTAAATTGGCTTTTCCTTTCTGTAGTCTTGGTGCTAACAATCCTCAACCAAGAGATATGATAGTATGTAATATTTTCATCTGAGCATTGTTGAGGGTTCAGAAGAAATTCATGGATTCAAAATCTTCAGTGAGTTTCCATCTTACATCCAGTAAAATCTAAAGTCCTTGCCATTGCTAGCAAGGCCCTCTGTGATTTGACATTGATCTTCTCTTTCTACTTCATTGACCTTTTCTCCTATTCTTCTCTCCCTAATCCCCTGCCTAGGACCACCAACAGCGCTTGCTGTTCCCTCTTCCAAGGACACTTTTTTCTTGGATATCCACATGGCTTGCTCCCCTAACTCCAATCATATTATACATTATTTATATATGGTCTCCTCTTCCCACTTGGAGCCCTGGTTGCTCAGTGGTTAGGAGCTTGGCTGCTAACCTAAATATCGGCAGGTCGAATCCACCAGCTGCTCCTTGGAAATTCTATGGGGCAGTTCTACTCTGTCCTATAGGGTCGCTATGAGTCGAAATCGACTTGACAGCAATGGGTTTGGTTTTTGGTTTTGGTCTTCCCACTAGCGAGGGAGTCCATGAAGGCATGGAGTTTGTCTTGTTCATTGCTGTCTCCCCAACTGCTTAGTACTTGACATATAGCAGGTGGTCAAAGAATATTTGTGAATTAATGTCAAAAGCTTCCAGCTCCAGGTTTAGTTTCATCCTTCATTTAACTTGGGGCTATGATTATGCTAACACACACTTGGCTCTAGGTAGGGAGAGCCCAGGGTAGAGCAGAAATGTATTGGATTTCCTCCTCCAAAAGAAGGAAAGACTCTTGCCGGGAAGACTCTTGCTGGGAAGACTCTTGCTTCCACTGACATGCAGTGATGCAGAACAACCATTTAAAAGGACAATATGGGGAACCTGCCAACACATTTAACAGCTCTCTTTCTCAAGCTGGGCTATTTGCCAGCATCAGGGATATGACAGGGTCTCTTAGTTAAACCAGAAAATGGAGAGTTTGGACAGAGAAATGGGGAAACAAGATCCAAGCAGGAAAAAAAGTCACGCCAGGACAATCTAGAAATAATATCCCATAATGGGTTCACATACTCATATACAATAAATCAGTATTTTGTGCCTACTACCCACCAGACCATCACTCATCTGTCAGTTTGTTGTACATGGTGGCTTGCTACTGTGATGCTGGAAGCTATGCCACCAGTATTTCACATACCGACAGGGTCACCCATTGTGGACAGGTTTCAATGGAGCTTCCAGACTAAGACAGACTAGGAAGAAGGACCTGACAGTCTACTTCTGAAAAAACTGGCAAGTGAAAACCTTATGAATAGCAGTGGAACATTATCTGATATAGTGCCAAAAAATGAGCCCATTGGATTGGAAGGCACTCAAAATACTACTAGGGAAGAGCTGCCTCCTCAAAGTGGAGTCAACCTTAATGATGTGGATGGAGTAAAGCTTTTGAGACCTTCATTTGCTGATGTGGCACAAGTCAAAATGAGAAGAAACAGTTGCAAACACCCATTAATAATTGGAACATGGAATGTATGAAGTACGAATGAAGGAAAATTGGAAGTCATCAAAAATGAAATGGAATGCTTGAAAATTGATAGCCGAGGAATTGGTGAGCTGAAATGGACTGGTACTGGCCTTTTTGAATCAGACAATCATATGGCACCACATTCATTGCCAAAAAGAACATTTCAAGATCTATCCTGAAGTACAATGCTGTTAGTGATAGGATATCCATAGGCCTATAAAGAAGACCACCTAATACGACTATGATTCAAATTTACACACCAACTACTAATGCCAAAGATGAAGAAATTGAAGACTTTTACCAACTTCTGCAGTCTGAAATTGATCAAATATGCAATTAAGACACATTAATAATTACTGGTAATTGGAATGCAAAAGTTGGAAACAAAGAAGGATTGGTAGTTGGAAAATATGGCCTTGGTGACAGAAATGAGGCCAGAGATGACACGATAGAATTTTGCAAGACCAATGACTTCTTCATTGCAAATACCTTTTTCAACAACATAAATTGTGGCTGTACACTTGGACCTTGGGGGATGGAATACACAGGAATAAAATCGGCTACATATGTGGAAAGAGATGATGGAGAAGCTCAATCTTATCACTCAGAACAAGGCCAGGGCTGACTGCAGAACAGACCATCAATTGCTCATATGCTAGTTCAAACTGAAGCTGAAGAAAATTAAAACAAGTCCACAAGAGCCAAAGCATGACCCTGAGTATATCCCACCTGAATTTAGAGACTATCTCAAGAGAAGATATGATGCATTGAACACTCATGACTGAAGACCAAATGAGTTGCGGGATGACATCAAGGACATCATACATGAAGAAAACAAAAGGTCATTAAAAAGACAGGAAAGAAAGAAAAGACCAAAATGGATATCAGAAGAGACTCTGAAACTTGCTCTTGGGCATAGAGTAGCTAAAGTGAACAAAGGAAATAATGACATAAAATAGCTGAACAGAAGATTCAAAGTGGGGCTCAAGAAGACAAAGTAAAGTATTATAAGGAAATGCTCAAAGACCTGGAGTTAGAAAATCAAAAGAGAAGAACATACTCAGCATTTGTAAAGCTGACAGAAAAAATACAAGCCTCAGGTTGAATACTGAAAGATTCTGTGGGCAAGATATTGAACGACGCAGGAAGCATGAAGGGAAGATGGAAGGAATATACAGAGTCACTGTACCAAAAAGAACTGGTTGATATTCAGCCATTTCAGGAGAGAGCATATGATCAAGAACCAACGGTACGGAAGAAAAAAGTCCAAGCTGCACTGAAGGCACTGGCGAAAAATAAGGCTCCAGGAATTGATGGAATACCATTTGAGATGTTTCAACAAACTGATGCAACACTGGAAGCACTCACTCGTCTATGCCAGGAGATTTGGAAAACAGCTACCTGGTCAGTCAACTGGCAGAGATCCATATTTGTGCCCATTCCAAAGAAAGGTGATCCAACAGAATGCAGAAATTATCAAACAATGTCATTAATATCACACATAAATAAATTTTGCTGAAGATAATTCAAAAATGGTTGCAGCAGTACATCAACAGGGAACTGCCAGAAATTCAAGCTTGATTCAGAAGTGGACTTGGAACAAGAGATATCATTGCTGATGTCAGAAGGATCTTGGCTGAAAGCAGAGACTACCCAAAGATGTTTACCTATGTTTTATTGACTATGCAAAGGCATTTGACTATGTAGATCATAACCAATTATGGATAACATTGCAAAGAATGCAAATACCAGAACACTTCATTGTGCTCATGGGGAACCTATACATAGACCAAGAGGCAGTCATTCAAACAGAACAAGGGGATACTGTGTGATTAAAAATCAGGAAAGGTGTGCACCAAGGTTGTATCCTTTCACCATACTTATTCGATCTGTATGACGGACAAATAATCGGAGAAGCTGCACTATATGAAGAAGAACATGTCAACAGGATTGGAGGAAGACTCATTAACAACCTGCAATATGCAGATGACACAACCTTGCTTGCCGAAAGCAAGGAGGACTTGAAGCACTTACTGAAGAAGAGCAAAGATTATGGCCTTCAGTATGGATTACACCACAACATAAAGAAAACAAAAATCCTCACAAATAGACCAGTAAGTAACATCATGATAAACGGAGAAAAGATTGAAGTTGTCAAGGATTTCGTTTTACTTGGATCCACAATCAACACCCATGAAAGCAGCAGTCAAGAAATCTAACGATGTATTGCATTGGACAAATCTGCTGCAAAAGAGTTCTTTAAAGTGGTATAAAGCAAAGATTCACTTTGAGGACTAAGTTGCACCTCACCCAAGCCATGGTGCTTTTAATCTCCTCACATACATGCAAAAGCTGGACAAAGAATAATGAAGACAGAAGAAGAATTGATGTCTCTGAATTATGGTGTTACTGAAAATATTGAATATACCATGGACTGCCAAAAGAACAAACAAATCTGTCTTAGAAGGAGTACAGCCAGAATGCTTCTTGGAAGTGAGGATGGCAAGACTTAGTCTCACCTACTTTGGACATGTTATCATGAGGAACTAGTCCCTGGAGAAGGACATCATGCTTGGTAAAGTACAGAGTCAGTAAAAAAGAAGACGACTCTCAACAGATGGACTGACACAGGGGCTGAAACAATGGGCTCAAACAGCAATGACTGTTAAGGATAGCGCAGGACTGGACAGTGTTTCCTTCTGTTGAACATGGGGTTGATCTGAGTCGGAACTGACTCGACGGCACCTAGCAACAACAACAATACACACCAGACACCTAGTACCCTAGGGGCTGAGGAAACACAGTAAGAACCTTGTCTCTCCACACTGACAGTTTGGCACGGAAAACTCATGCTCAGCAAAACCAAAACTAACCAAAGAAACAAAAATTATGCACCTGGAACATAACTAACCTTATTTCTTTGGGAGGTAAAATGCTTTCCACATGCGAAGACTATTCATATTTCTTTTGAAAGCACTGTCTTCTCTTCAGTAATTTAATCTAAATGCAAAAATTTCCCAGATGGTTACCAATATCCAATACAAGTGGCCGCCAAGGGAAAACCCATGTGAAATATAGAGAGGTTTCTTATAACTCAAAGCAAACTGGTGGAAAGCCCCATTTTCACATCCTGCTACGCATATACGTGCACACACAGGGAGAAGCTACTGATATACAGATGGCTGTGCATCACTTTTGGTTGCTAATCATTAGTTCTGAAGCCCAGGATGGGGTCTTTACAATTATTTGTGGGTTGGGGATAATCACCATATTGTTCCTTATTCAGACTTTTTTCCAGCTATATGGTTACTGGTTGTCTCCCACTTTAAGACAAAACCATATGAACTCTGAAATACTTCCCCTGGTGTGCTCAGGAAACAAGGGTATATACACCTCTGTACCTTTAGACCTGACATCACCCATGTGCACACTGCAGGAAGGGCTCAGTGACCCATGACTCCCTTGGGGCCCTCTATCTGTGATAAGCTAGGCGTGGGTGGTGCAGCTGTATCTGGGAGATGTGGACCCAACCACTTTGGGGGTAGTCAGGAAATGGGTGCATTTCTGTTTGCCACAATAATGGGCGGTGCTCTTGGGATTCCTCCACTTGACATATAAACTCAAAGTAATAACTGCACTGTTTTACTATTCCCTGAAATTTCCAGTAATGCAACTGTCATATCAATGAAGAATTCTGTTTTGTTCAGATCTTTACCAAGAATTGTTTACCCCTTTTAGAAATTCATGGGCCCAAGGACATTGCCACTTGTGGCATTTAAGTCTGTAACTCTTAGCTGAATAAATCTGTAGGTGTAGCTGCCCCATTCCCGGTGATTTTATGTATAGATGCAAACACTTGACCACTTACTTCATTGTCTTCTAATGAGTTGTACCTGTTCACTTACAAACTGGAATTAGTTTATAATAAATTACTTTCCTTTTAGCTATCTTTTTAATTACAAATAAAGATTATGTTGATTTGTTTTTGGGAAATTATGTGTGAGGTCACATTATTTTATTTATAAGGTTGTGAAGTGGGCATTAGAAAAAATTATTAAGTGGGCCCGAGGTCAGACAAGGCTGAGAGCTACCCACTGCTTCTGGTGGGCTGAGGATGTTCGCACCTCCCTGCTCCGTGTGTGAACTACCACAGCTTCTCACTTACTACCCTGGGAGGGAACTTCAAATGTCTCAAAGAACCTTGTGGAGCTGCTTTCTCCTGTTTCTTAGCAGATTCTGCTTTTCTCAGTAGCTTGACCGACACAGAATTTGTTCTACTTGAATGACCTCAGATTCCCAGCTGATTTTGCTACACCAAGAACTTCCCCCTTCCACTTGGCTACTCTGGATTCTCCAAGTGACTGACTGGGAAAACAGACTCTTGGAAAAACACTTCCAAGTTGTCTCTAGGAGATGGATACCCGATCAGGTCAAAGGCAAGACAGAAAAAACGCATGTAAATTCCTTGAACTTAAAATATGTCTGTGAGGGTAACAGTAGGAACAGAAAAGGGTGTGGTCACAAGGTGATCCTCCACCATTTTTTGTGTGTGTTATTTATTAATTAATTTATTTTTGCTCAGTGCTGACTAAAGGACTCCGTTCAAATCTTGGACCAATTCATTCTGTTTCAGATCCCTAACAACAGACCAATCAGTTGGTGGCTTTTGTAAAAAGCAGCTCCATGACTACATTTAAATATTGACTAGTTTAAAGAACAACAAACCACAAAGACTTAAAGTATAAAAACTACATGTGGTTTGTGTTTTGTAGGACACTCTCAGGGAGATAAATGGACAGAGTTAAGGAAAAAAAAAATCTAATATGGTCTCTCCTTCCCTCAACCCCAGCACCATTAAAAAACAGCAGCAACAACAACAATTAAGCAAAACCCAACCTAGGTGCTACTCTTGCCTTTTGGGTGGCAGCTGTGTCCTGGCAAAGCAAATAAGTAGATGTCTGGGCACTGTGGCTAAGGTCAGCCTGTTAGCATAACCTCCACTTAGGTCAACAACTCCTCCCGCCCCTGGCCCTGCTCCTCTGTCACCACAGCTTCCTCCTTCCAGACTGGTGTCTCCAACCTGGAGACCCCTCTCATCACTACCTGCCCCACACTCATCCTGTTGGCCCTCTTCTCCAACCAAAAAGAATAACACACAAAACTGTAGATTATTTTCTTGAAATAAAAATATTTTCTATGATCGTTTTTTCTGCTAACCTTATTTGTGTCTTAAACTACATTGTTAGCCAGAACTGCTAGCGGCTCCTACGTATAGCAGTCATTTAACAAATACTTAGCATCTAATTATGTGCCAAGTACTGTTTTAGGTGCTGGAGATACTACAGTGATCAAAACGGTCAAATTCTCCACCCTCAAAGAATTTACATTCATATCTGAGTCGATGATATGATGATGGAAGGGAAATGAATTTATCCCGTGTTCTGGTGGTGCAAATGGTTTGCGCCTGACTATTAACCTAAAGGTCGGCGGTTCAAACCCACCCAGTGGCACCAGGGAACACAGGCCTGGCAATCTGCTTCCATGAAAATTATAGCCAAGAAATGGAGCAGTTCTACTGTGTAACACGTAGGGTTGTATGAGTTGGAATCAGCTTGACAGCAACAGCTTTTTTAATGTAGTATAGGTGTTTACTTGGGCACGGCTCATACTATCTTATACAGAGTATGATATACTTATACAGAGTAGCCTCACAAAGATCACTGCCAGAAGGGCTGATGCAGGCAGACCCTAATGCAAATGTACAGTGTTCCAAAGTCCGTTGGAAGCCAGTAATTTCAATCTGAGAACTACTTACAAACAAATATACTTGATGGTACACTGCTAGGCCAGTCCACAAAAGCCTATTTAATTAATAATGTGACTAAACTAAAACTTCAGTTCCAAGTCCTAAAGGAAAGAACTTTGAGGTGATGGAGGGAAGAAGAGGAGGAGGAAGAGTTCATTTATCTCTGGTGCCTCTGTCCTCCATCACCAGGTCAGTCCTAAACTTTCCCTTGACCCTACTCAGGATCCTAAGGTGCTCCCTGATATCAACCAGGTGTCAGGAGGAAAGCAAGCTGCTGTCTTTAGAGAAGGGAGTTGTTAACGCAAATGATGCTGAATTAGTGGACTTGTTGTTGAGATAAAAAAAGATCTTTAGTTGGAAGGAGACACCATACAGTAGAGTCACACTGTCCTGGGGTTAACTTCCTTTTCTTCCACTTTCCATAGTTTTCTTCCTTAAAATAAATAGTGCTTTTTTTTCTTATTAAAAAAGCCAGACATGGAAAAGTTTAGAAAATATAATCTTAAAAATCACTCATTAGCACCCAGAGAAAACCAGTTAATATTTTGGAATTTCCTTCCAGTCTTTTTTTTTCCCTCTCTGTGCCTCAGGAAACCCCAGAGGTGTAGTGGTTAAGAGCTACGGCTGCTAACCAAAAGGCTGGCAGTTTGAATCCACCAGGCACTCCTTGGAAACCATACGTATGGGGGCAGTTCTACTCTGTCCTTCAGGGTTGCTATGAGTCGGAATTGACTCGACAGTAATGGGTTGGTTTTGGGTCTATGCAAAATGGGCTATACTGTATACATAATTTTATATTCTTCTTTTTCACATATCCCCATATTATTAAATATTCTAATACAATTTTAATAATTGCATACTTCATTTTATCGATGTTCTGTTACTTATGTAAATATTTTTCTTCGTTAGACATTTAAATTGAGCCCAGTTTTATTATTACAAATCCCACTATGATTAACTTACTTATATCTAAATCTTGTATCAAAATGTTTGTAGTCATTTCCAATTATTTCCTTAGGACAAATTTATCAGAGTATAATTGCTGAAATAGAAGATACGGACTTTGTTCGTTTGTTTTAAAGATCTTGACACATCGGTTAAATTGCCTTCTCAAAATTTTAGCAGTTCTAACTCCCACCAGCGCCCATTTCATTTCTTTTCAACACGTGCTAGTATTACTTTTCAAAATCTGTGCCAAAAAAAAATCATACGTTTGAGCTGTTTTAATTTCCATTTCTTTGATTATCAGTGAGGCTGACAATGTTCTATGTTTACTGTCTTCTCAATTAATACTGTATCCTTCTCCATGAATGGTCTGTTATCTGATCATTTTTTTTAAAAAATCAAAGTTATAGTCTTTCCCTTATTTCCCCCACTTTTGAAGCTAAAGATTTCCTAAAAGCTCCATGATTTTTCATAAACAAAATAAAATGTTCTAACCATTGTGGGGCTAGGTGGACAGCAGTGATCATTTTTCTTTTTTTTGCGTGTTTATAAAACAAAACAAATGTTCATAAATCAAGGACTGCCTCTATTCCCGATAGATATACACCTCCGGAAGAATTCTCTGACACTGCAGCTGTGGTTAATTTTGTATGATGCTGCAGCTTATGAGAATTTCCACCATTTTCTAAGAAATGTCTCCATGTCATGTTGGCAGGGGAGAACAGGACTTCTAGGCACGTCTCACCACAGTTCTTCCTGCCTCAAGGGCAAAAGTAGGAATGCCCTGATTTATGTTATACACGTGCAGGCACTGAAAATCCCTAAAGTCTTAAGTACAGAAAATAACCATTATAGCCCTGAGTCACCTTATTCCATCTTTCACAAGACCAAAGTTTCCAGGAACTAAGGAGTAATTTAGGCTGACCAAGCTTCTTTTATCTTTACCATTTTTAGTAGCCATTACACAAATACATTTGAAAATGTAAACTCTATTTAGAAAATTTTTTCTGTGACTGAAAACTTGGAAATCAAAACCTCTTTCTGAGGACCAGTCATTCAAAGCAACTACAGATATCTCCTGGATGATTTACCTGAGGACCTGGCTGGAATAACATCCTCTTGTCTCCTTCCAGACAGGGATGTTCCTCACTTTCTATGGCTCCTCCTCCTGGACTTAGCAGATATTCAACACATGTAAATTAGAAAGACAGATGCTTTGAGGTGAAATGCCCAGCATACACTAAACACTCAACAATGTTAGCTATCATTAAAGCAAAAAAAAACCAGTTGTCACTGAGTTGATTCTGACTCATGGCAAGCCTACGTTTCAGAGTAGAACCATACTCCATAGTGTTTTCCTGGCTGTGACCTTTCTTCCTCTTCCTGGCTGTCTCTGGGTGGGTTTGAACCGTCAACCTTTTGGTTACTAGTCAAGCACTTAACCATTTGTGCCACCCAGGGAGTCCTTAGCTATCATTAAACAAACAAACACAAACCATTGCTATTGAGTCGATTTCAACTCATGGTGACTTCATGTGTTACAGAGTAGAACTGCTCCACAGGATTTTCTTGGCTATAATTTTTACGGAAGCAGACAACCAGGCCTTTCTTCCATGGCGCCGCTGGGCAGATTCGAACTGCCAATGTTCAAGTTAGTAGTCTAGCACAAATCATTTGGGCCACCCAGGGACCTTTAGCTATCATTATTTCTCCCTAATTATTGCTAGTTGGTACAGGAGGGAACAAGGGTGGTTTGGGGAGGGAGCGACAAGACTGAGAGATAAGACAAAGGAAGCAATAAAGTTGGTAACGTGGCTCTTTTTGTTTACAGAGGGATAATTCAATGTGATGTGAAAATGAAGAATATACTAGTTAATATCTGAGAAAACCTGAAAACTAGTCATTTCCAAGTCTCCATTTTTAACAGTTGCACTACTTAGAAAAACCCACTGCCGTCCAGTTGATTCCAACTCATAGTGACCATACAGGACAGAGTAGAACAGCCCCATAGGGTTTCCTAGGCTATAATTTTTATGCAAGCAAACTGTCAGATTTTTCTCCTGTGGAGCAGCTGGTGGGTTTGAACCACCGACCTTTCAGTTAGCAGCCTAGCACTCAACCACTGTGCCACCAGGGCTCCCTGTTCTACAACTTGTCTTCAAATATACTTTGTTTAATTCTGAAAAGCTGCAGTTGATCCACTCACTCTGTGTTGATCCCACTCTCATTCACTAATGCCTCTGCATTTTTGTGTAATTCCAAATATCACTAGTCTCACTGAACATAAATCCAGAAAAAAAATAACCCACAAACTTCCTAAAAATACAATCTCTCCTAAAAGTTAAGGGGAAATAAAGATTAGTAAATTGATTTTATGTTCACTACCTTATTTTCATTTCATCTAGAGAAGGCTGCTGTCAATCAGTAGATAATTTAAAGTTCCAGGAGGAGGATGGGAAGCCACTTGTCCCCAAATCCTCCACTGCAGAGAGCAGGCCTTCTCTTCAGTTCACTAAGAAAACGTCCAGAAGCCCTTTGGGGTAGTCTGACCCAAGCAGGGAGTGGAAGACTGTGCTTATCTTTAAGCCTGCTTTATTTTAGTGGTTGAGGAACGAACAAAAGAAACACTAACAGCCTGTGAGTGTATTCAGAGACGGCACAAAATGGCCTGATAGAAAATAGGTCCCCAGGCAAGATCTGATTTCTCTGAGCAAGTGAGAAAACAAAACTGTGATTCCTGTCATTATGACCAAGTTCAGTCACCACAAGATGATGGTACTCTGACCTGAAAGATATTGGTGCCAACAGTCAAATAAAGCTTCAGCAAACTCAATACCACACAGAAAACACTTTGAGTATCCACCTCTCATTGGCAGGGAGTTCATGGAAAAACTGTGAAGATTACCAGTGTGAAATCTTATTTTCCAAAGAACAAAGACTTCTGTATAAAGAACTTTCTATTTATCCAAAATTTATTCCTACCTAATGCAAAATACCTTGTGAAGGCACATTTCTTTTCTTTCTTTTCTTAAATTTTATTTACTTTGTTGTTGTTGGGAATATACAGAGCGAAACATACACCAATTCAACCGTTTCTACATGTACCTGATTACATTCTTTGAGTTGTGCCACCATTCTCACCCTCCTTCTCTGAGTCGTTTCTCCTCCAATAACATACACTCACTGCGCCCTGAGGTTCCTATCTCATCTTTCAAGTTGCTGTTGTCAATTTGATCCCATATAGTTCTTAAAAGAGGAGAAATTTACTAGTTAAGAGGCTTTTTTTTTTTTTATTAATTAAGCTAAACTATTGTTTGGTTTTAAGAAGAGTTCAGGGGGACATTTTTGGTTTAAGGTTTGAAGATTATCTCAGGGCAACAGTTTCAGGGGTTCATCCAGCCTCCGTGGCTCCAGAAAGTCTGAAGTCTATGAGAATTTGAAATTCTGTCATGCATTTTCCCCTTTTTTGATCAGGATTCTTCTATAGAATCTTTGATCAAAATGTTCTGTAATGGTAGCTGCCAGGCACCATCCAGTTCTTCTGGTCTCATGGCAAAGGAGGCAGTTGTTCATGGAGGCAGTCAGCCACACATTCCATAGCCTCCTCCTATTCTTGACTCTCCTTCTTCCTCTGTTGGTGGAGGCACATTTCTGAATATACCCACTTCTCACTTATCTACTATTTTGTTATCCAACATTTTGCATTTGCAACAATAGTAAAAAAACTGCTATCCAACTATTTTGAGCATTAATGACGTACATCTGACAGTAACGAATGCTGATGTGCAAAACCAGAGTAACGCTGGCTGTGATGGTTAAGGTTATGTGTCAGCTTGGCTGGGCCATGATTCTCAATGGTTTGGCAGTTATGTAATGATATAATTTGGCAGTTATGAAATGATGTAGTCATCCTCCATTTTGTGATCTGAGGTGGTCATTCTCCATTTTCATGTAACGCCGATTTTCACATAATGACTTGGTCTTTGGAATCTAACCATGTTGATAAGTGAGGAGTGGGTGTATTCTTCACTAGCACTATCTCCCGCAATTCTCTTCTCATAGTCGCAAATGTTGAGATAAATTTTCTTCTATGCTTTCTTCCCCCTCATATCTTGAAAATATAGATAAGAGTTTCTCAAAAATGTTTGTAGATACGCAAAGATGACAGTATATCAAAAATATTTATAGGCATAAGCAACATGCAGAAGTTTAAGCAGTAGAGAACAATATTAATATCTATTCTACTCTGCACACATTAAAGACTATCTGTGACATATATGTAATTAGTCTTAAAAATGCAGCTTTTAAAAATGTTTTTAAATTGTACCATGACTTTATTTTAAAATGCTCAAAAACAATGTAAAAGCTAGTGTATAATATATTACTCAGAGAAGTAAGTGATACCTATTACTGCTTTACTAGAATTTGTGCTTTTACAAAAAAATAAAGTCCATGAAAAGACTGGGGCCACTCAGTGCAAGCCCCCATTCCCACAAAAAGAAGCTATTACATTTTTAAGAATATAAAATCAGAATTTGGTAGGAGTCAAATTAGTTTTTTAATGCATAAATCTGGGGATATAAAACTATAAACTTACTGTGGTTATATTTTTAAATGTCAAGTTTCTGTTTTTCTTAGCATAAATATAAAAGTACTTTAAGGTTTATAATTTACTCTTGAGATTCTAGAAAATATTACTATCTTCATGATAAAAGCAACTTACAAATTTATGGAAAAGGAAATTATATTTATAAAACGTGAGTAAAAGAAATTAGTGTGTTTGAATATAAAAATATAGAAGTATTCAAAGGTAGTTCATTGCTTAAAAAAAAGTCAAAGCATAATAAAAGGAAAGTTAAGCATGGCTTTATTCAACTTTGCAGTTTACTCAAATTTATCAGGACCAGAGAACCTGGAGGTATCAAAAATTCAGTAGAAAGAATTCAAAAGAGTTCCGTGGAATTCTCAAAAAGAGAGGGCAGGCCAAGGGATGTCTGAGGACATTATTTTAGCCTAAACACTGAGTATTGTTCAAATGTGAAAGCCAATACCTAATATTAACAAAACGAACTTTTCTACTGGTGAGCTAAGATGACAGCCCACCCTCATCGTATGCCAAAATTAATGGATGAAAAATCATTTCATGAAGTTGTACAAAAACATGAAATACACTAATAAAGTTTTGCTGCCATCCCTCAATCATCACTTTGCTTAGCTAGGCTGGCGGCCAGCAGGAACATCTCCCTCTGCAAAACTTTTTGAAAATAATGACTTGGAGGAAGTGGTGTGCTGATACTATGAAAAAAAATCCCTCAAACACAGACAGCTCAAAAAGCATCTGTATATGGCTCAGAGGAGGAAACAAACAGCTCAGCTAATTCCAACTCAAAATTAACCCAAGAGACCAGTTTACCTTGGCCAAAGCTACAGACATGCAGGAAAACTGGGAGTCAGCAATTATCCAGTGATTTTGTTCTGGGTCAAAGGGGAGTAAATGGTAGGGTTATCCATCCTGGGGTCAAGATGGAATAAAAGAAGATACCCCCGTCCCTCACAGCTTCAGAAACAGAATCAGGTGTATACAATAAGATTTCACACTTTTCTTTCCATGAGATAGGTGGGCACTTGATCTCTCCTGGAATGGCAAGCCTGATATTCCTTTCTGAAGCCACTACTACATCAGAAGCTAATTCTGAGCCTTCAACTCATGGTCTCTTCATCGTTGATGCCTTTCCAAGGGTCTTCCTTCCACAGTATTGTCCTTAAGAGCTAAAGAAGGAAGAGAGATGCCTAAAATAGAGCTTCTTTTGTCAAACTTGGGCTGAATTGCAACTGCAATCTTCTTAAAATGATCAAGACTGAATTTCTAGTTTTTGAGTATTTAAAAAAATTCTTCAAATTAAGTGAAACATCAGTGATAAAGATCATGTTTTAGTTGGTGTTGAAAATCATCTGAGTTTTCTGTAAAAGCAGCTACTTTTCTAAGAGAACTAGTGGTGATAGCTACCAAACTTTAAAAAAAGATCTTTATTTTGATTTTAAAATAATTTTTATTTGAGATCGTGAGATATCAGCAAATTCTTTAAACTGTTTTTCCATTCTTAGTTTTGTATTATTTTTGATGTCTTTATCACTAATAGGTCAGAGAAGTTTAAAGAGTCCTTTGGTTCTGGTCATCTAAGGAAATCCATCGCACAGTTGAAAACTTTCTATTTATTTTACTTTACTTTTTCTGAGAGGAAGACAGACAAGAGTTTCTGAACTTTAATATCAGAAACTTGCGTCAGTGACCTTCAACTGGATAGTGAGATTTTTTAGTTCAAACATTTAGGGCCCAGATCACATATGGAGACAATTAAAAATGTTTTAAATAATGCTCTCCCTTCTCCTTCAAGCGTTGGTCATAATGTTTAAGCTGGGCACAGGAAGCGGAGATTTTGTCTCAGCTGCAGTAGCTTGCTCCTGGGCAGATTCACAGGGCAGTTCCAAGCTCTGCAGTTTTTGCCATTTGTCTTTCCAGGTGGTACACCAGTCAGCAATCCTCTGTGGCTCATAAAACCCAACAAAACCTCTGGACTACTCTGGAAAAAACACACTGAGTAATAAGGGATAGAATGCTTTCTGTTCAATGTTGCCAGTGCTATTCTCTGGCCAGAAGAAATACCAAATCATAGAGCCATCTGGAAAAGACAGACGGCTAAGAAAGAACAATGATCTTACAAAGCCTGTGAGCACAGACCCCCGAACATTCATCTGCCCATTTCCTGCTGTCTGCTTAGTGCTGAGCTACAGGCATCAGAGCAAAAGTAATTTCTACCAGGCTTGACTCAAGTGCTAGTGCAGGTTGAAAGTGGTAGTGAGTAGACTTGCAGGGAGTGAGATGTTGCTGTTTCGATCACCTTGAGGACACAGAAGATGCGGGTCTGTGGCAGTGATCAGGAGAGAAGGTAGTGCAGTCCATGTGAACGTGCATCACATGATGTTAACGTCCTCCACCGCAGTGAGCTTTGCCAAGGCCACACTCAGGTGAATAAAGTAATTAGAAGGCCCATAAGCATCTCTATGTATATTTTATGCACCATGTTAGGTTTTCTTGGCTGGTTTACGGCAGGGCAAGAGTTGAATAAAGACACTGGAAAGTAGGCAAGTTGCAATGTGAACTGATGCACAGGTGGAAAGGGCATAGCCTAGAAAGGCAGAGGTTCAGTAAAGGTCACTGAGGTTTCATCTCATTTCCACAGCCTTAGTCATCTAGTTTCGTTTGTGGATTTCAACAGTAATTAATCGGTATGTTAGATGGAAAATGCCAAAGGCCATCTTCAGCAGGGTTAACTTTTTGCTACCGGTCTTCTATATTCTACAGTTCTCTTTTCAGAATAATTTAAAATTCCCTAACTACAAGAGCTTCCTTTGTACCTGACAAGTGTCCTGCCTATGTCTTCCTTCTAAGATCAATTGCAGCTGGGCACACCCCAGCCATGGCCAACTGGACAAGAGCAGGTACCTGGCTCAAGGTGCTGGTCCTCAGGCTGGAGAGCGCACTGTGAGAGCCTGAAAACTCTGCCCAAACAAAAGGAAATAACTCACTAGGCCATCCAGATTCCTGCTCGTCGCAGAAACATGACTGGGAAACATGGACACGGGCAGTTAGCTAGTCGCACTGGAGAAACAAAAAGAGGCAAAAAGGAATGGCTGAGCCAGTTAACTGGAAGACATAAAAGAAGAGGTCAGCCATCTCCTGGGGCAGAAGGAACATCATGGTTTTTTAGGTAACCAAATTGCATCCTCGTCTTCAACAATTTTAATAATAATAATATTAACAATAATAATAATGATAACTATTATTATTGTTGTGTGCCACTGTCTTAGTCATCTAGTGCTGCCATAACAGAAATACCACAAGGGGATGGTTTAAACGAAGACAAATTTATTTCCTCACAGTCAAAGTAGGCTAAAAGTCCAAATTCAGGGCGTCAGCTCCAGGGGAAGCCTTTTTCTCTCTCTGTCGGCCTTCTTATCAATGTTCCTCCGGACTAGGAGCTTCTCGGCGCAGGGACCCCAGTCCGAAGGATGTGCTCTGCTCCCGGCACTGCTTTCTTGATGGTATGAGGTCCCCCTGTCTCTCTGCTCACTTCTGTCTTATATCTCAAGACATTGCCTCAGGATACAATCCAATCTTGTAGACTGAGTCCTGCCTTACTAACACAACTGCCACCCATCCTCCCTCATTAACATCATAGAGGCAGGATTTACAACATATAGGAAAACCACACAATACCAGGAATCATGGCCCGGCCAAATTGATACACACATTTTTGGGGGGACATAATTCAAACCATGACAGCCATCAAGTCAATTCCAACTCACCGTGACCTATATGACAGAGTAGAACTGCCCCATAGGGTTTCCTAGGCTGTAATCTTTACAGGAGCAGATGGCCAGGTCTTTTCTCTTACGAAGCTGATGGGGGTTCGAACCACCAACCTTTGTTAGCAGCTGAGCACTTAACTACTGTGCCAGGATTGTGCTCTTACTATGTGCTAAGGAGTGTTCTAGGTTTTACAGGTATTATTAACTCATTCAATTCTCACAACTTTATAAGGTGTATATTGTACTTGTTGTTGCTATTATTATTATTTCTATTTTATACATGAGGGAACTGAAGCATAGAGAAGTTAAGTAACTTTGTCCAAGGCCGCACAGTTTGTAAGTGGCAAAGCCACAATTTGAACTCAGATAGTCTGACTCCAAAGTCCATGCTTCTAACCAGTATGAGCCTCACTGTGGGGCAGTGCTGCATTTCCTGTCTCCTGTATTACCCATCCTTCGAATAAAGCCTCTCTATTGAGGGTCTGTTTCATACTCTCCTATTATCTTGCAATTGGCATTTTTCTTGGCTCCACTCATACTAATCTTATAAATTTAAGTATATATTTATTTATTCATTCAAGAACTGTTTAATGCTTACTATGTGCCAGTCACTTCTAGGAGCTTTGGAAGCTACAAGGAAGAATTATCCCTGTCCTAGCCATCAGGAACTTCGTAGTTAGTAGGGAAAGACTCGGCCTGCACACAACCACCATACTAGAAAATCTTCAAGTGCTTATACTGTAAGGTCACACTTAGAGTGTTATGCATAATATATATTGCATCTTACGTTTACATAATATCTATTATATTCTGAGCTCATTGATTAAATAATTTCTAAAAAGCACATTTTTAACATCACCAAACAACAGTAGACATAAAGACGGCTTCCTTGGGGGGTCTTCCTTTCTGTGATTAAGGGTTAGAGTAAGGCGGCGGGGGGGGGATGGCAGCAATATACTGGCTGGGAACAGCTCTTTAAGTCATGTTGCAGTATCCATCACTGACACTGCAAAGCAGTGGTGAGTTCTGGCAAGGCGTCTCTGGAGGCGAGACACGATGGCCTCTTCCTCTGTTCTATCAGAGCTCACTGTCTACAACCCATTCACAGCACTTATCCCCATTGCCCCCAAACAGGTATTTACGTATATCTGTAGAGTCAGAATTGACTCAATGGCAACGGGCTTCTATGGATAGTACTTGAAAGGAGCCCTGGTAGTGCAGGGGTTAAAGTGCTCAGCTGCTAAAAAGGTCAGTGGTTCGAACACCCCAGCTGCTCTATAGGAAAAAGATGTGGCAGTCTGCTTCCACAAAGATTACAGCCTTGGAAATCCTGTGGTGCAGTTCTACTCTGTCCTGTAGGATTGCTATGAGTTGGAATCGACCCAGCAGCAGTGGGTTTTGGGTGAGTAGCACTTTAAAGGAGCCCTGGTGGTGCAGTGGTTAGGTGTACGGTTGCTAACAGAAAAGTAGGAGGTTCAAACCCGTCAGCTGCTCCACGGGAAAAAGATGCGGCAGTCCACTTCCATAAAGATTCCAGCCTTGGAAACCATATGGGGCACTTCTACTCAGTCACACGGGGTCACTATGACTCACAATTAACTGAAGGGCAACAAGTTTGGTTTAATGGTTAGCACCTGAAGGATGGCCTCCCAGATGCCACGTGTCACATCTTCTCATCTTTCCACCCCTAAATATAGCACCCAGCACACTGCTTTGCATTTGGTAGGTGTTTAACACATTTTAAATAATTTTTTCCCAAATTACGACAGTAGTACACGTCCACTGTGGAAAACTATGAACACAAGTAAGTTTAAAGAAGATAAATTACCCATAATCCTATGAGGTAGAAATATGCACTGTTTACTTTTCAGAATATTTCCTTCTAGTCTTTATATGTGTATAAAGTTTTTAAAAATTAGGATTATAATGCATATAGTTTTGTATTCAGTTTTTGTTCTCTTCTCATGCCACTATATTCTTCAAAAACATGATTTGTAATGACTGATATTCTACATCAAAATTTGTTTAGCATTCTCCTATTCCTGTTCATTTAAGTTGTCCCTTTCTTTGCTTGTATAAATGTGCTAATATCAATATCCTTATACACAAATTCTCGTGCACTAGGATTATGCTATAGAATAAATTCTAGAAACAGAAGTACTGGATCAAAGAATTTGAAAAATTTAAAATCTCTTGACACATCTTGCCAAAAGGCCCATTCAGAAGGCTTCTACTCCCTCTGCCAGCATAAAAGAATGCCCCATTCACCACATCCTTGCCAACACTGGATATTATAATCTTATAAAATCTTTATCTTCACCTGGTTTCTTCAAATGAGTCAGAACAGTGCATATACTTAAACTCCATGCTTCTAAGAAAAATTTCAGAAGGGCCACTTACATACTATTAAGAGCAAAACAAGTCTATAATAAGTAGTCCCCAAATTCAAGCCCCTTGAAGACTTAAAATATTTTAGAATTTTAAAAATGGAAATCAAGGATCAGCTAGTAAACAGTTTCAGTTTGTAAATAAGGTAACCAAACCTCAGAGACCTGGGTAACAGAGTTGGAACTAGGATCTAGGTGTCTTGCCCTATTCTCTAAATTAGGTTGATTCATCATCCTAACGAAGGCAACAAACGTTACCAGAGTGAAAGTATAAAGAAAAACAAATAGCATAAGAATATATCTGAAAAGAAAACCCTGGTGGCATAGTGGTTAAGAGCTATGGCTGCTAACCAAAAGGTCGGCAGTTCGAATCCACCAGGTGCTCCCTGAAAACCCTATGGGGCAGTTCTACTCTGTCCTGTAGGGTCACTATGAGTCGGAATCGACTCAACAGCAACGGGTTTTTTTCAATGGGTATATTTGGAAAAAAAAACAACAAACTACTATTGTTCTAAATTCTATCTTATCTTCATGACCCAAGTCAGAGTAAACTGTTCTATAGACAAAAGCAAAAATTCGCATCTAACTACTACTCTATTCTTAAGATCCTTGATTAAATCTAGACCTTTTTTTTTTTTTCTCCTGGAACCACTAAAATATTCAACCTTTATCCATCATCCTCTCATTCCTCCAACATTTACTAAGTATACATTATGGCCAGACACTGTACTAGGTACTGGGAAGGAAGGGAGAAGAGTACTACGGTAAGAAATGAGGGATTCATTCTGGGGGAAGGTGGGAAGGAAGACACGTGAGCAAATAATCAAAACACAGGGGACCAGGCTGTGATGGGGGTGCAACAAGCGCTAGGGGAGCGGCAGAGCAGTGGCTATGGAAGGCTTCCCAGAGGAGGTGACACACAAGCTGTGCCTGTGCTTGCGAACAGTCTACTGGGCAGAGGAAGGGAGAAGAGCATCCCAGCCAGTGGGTGACTTCACCATTGATCAATAGAAAAATTACTAATGAGATATTGAAGTTGTCAAGGATTTCATTTTACTCAGATCCACAATCAACACCCATGAAGCAGCAGTCAAGAAATTAAACAACGTATTGCATTGGGCACATTTGCTGCAAAAGACCTCTTTAAAGTGTTTAAAATCAAAGAGGTCACTTTGAGGACTAAGGTGCACCTGACCCAAGCCATGGTATTTTCAATTGCCTCATATGCATGCGAAAGCTGGACAAGGAATAAAGAAAACTGAAGGAGAATTGATGCCTTTGAATTATGGTGTTGGCGAAGAATAGTGAATATACCATGGACTGCCAGAAGAACGAATAAATCTGTCTTGGAAGAAGTACAGCCAGAATGCTCCTTAGAAGCGAGGATGGTAAGACTTCGTCTCATATACTTTGGACATGTTATTAGGAAGGACCAGTCCCTGGAGAAGGACATCGTGTTTGGTAAAGTAGAGGGTCAGCGAAAAAGAGGAAGACACTCAACAAGATGGATTGACACAGTGGCTGTAACAATGGGCTCAAACGTAACAACGATTGTGAGGATGGCGCAGGACCAGGCAGTGTTTTGTTCTGTTTTACATAGGGTCACTATGAGTTGGAACCGACTTGACAGCATCTAACAACAACAACGAGATATTTGGCATTCTTTTTCATACTAAGTTTTCAAGATCTGCTGTCTATTTTACACTTACAGCCCAGCCCATCTCAAATCGGACTAGCCTCATTTCAAGTGGCTAATGGCCACTGTATTGGACAGTGCTGCACTAGACTGTCCCACAAGGGGAATTTAGGCACCAACGTGAAATTTCTGGGCTTTGGACTTTGTGGAATTAAATTAAACAAAACTTAACTTTACAGATTAAAGTACGTATAAGGAATCCTGTTGGGCCCCAAATATCACTGCCTCATCCTCACCTTTCTCATCTTCTGAGAGAGAGAGTGGCAAAGGGACAATTTTACATGGTATTGGGCAGAGGGCCCAGGTTTGGAGGGCTGAAGGGTATCCTTTCCTCCAAACCTTGCCCTATTAGGTTACCAAATACCCAGATGTCAAACTCATAGAACTTAGATCTTAGAGCCTGGAATTGGTTATTTTTTCATGTGCATGAATATCTACGTCTGCTCTACAAATAAATTTCCTAAGGCAGTGGTTCCCAAACTGGGTCTGGCTTAGCTGGATGCCTTTGGCTCAAGCTCTATCACTGCAAGGCTACAATCAGGGCGTGGGCTGGGACTGCCAGCAGACGGAGGGAGAATCTGCTTCCAAGCTCACTAACATGTCATTGGCAGGGTTCATTCAGTTCCTCACTGGCTATTGGCCAGAGGCCTCCTTCAGGGTTCCTTGCTACCTGGGTCTCCCTACAGGGTAGCTCATAACATGCTAGCTGGCTTCCTTCAGAGTGAGCAAGAGAGTGAGAGAGATGGCCCCCAAGCAGAAGCCACAGCTTTTTTATAACCAAATCTTAGAAGTGACATCCCTTTCTGCTGCATGTTATTTGCTAGGAGTGAATCACTAAATCCAGCCCACACTCAAGAGGAAGGATTTATACAAGTAATTGTAAGAGGAGGGGATCATTGGGGGCCATCTTAGAAGCTGCCTACCACATAATGACATAAAAATATCTGTGATGTCTATTAGTGACAAAGGCACATGTTACTAATGCTAGTTTGCTGGCTATATTCATAATTGAAGG